>NC_054598.1:10251768-10851768 GCF_004785595.1 Juglans microcarpa x Juglans regia | reverse complement strand
TGGATTGGAACCCTAAATTAAGGTATTTCAAAAAAAGAAAAAGAAAAATAAACCACGGGCAGATTCACACATGACTACACAGTACACATTGTTCATCAATTATTCAAACCACATGCACAATCAAATCTCCACAACACACAATTCACAAAATCTCATCCTCCATCTTCGATTAAATCTTATCCTTCCTCTAATCTCCATTCCAAAAAATATAAATCACAAAAAATTAAAGTAGATTTAGGATTTCTTACATTCAGCAATGAAGATGAAGACGGAGTCACGGAAGGCTACTGTGACGGTGACGAAGACGGCGACGGCTACAGTGACAACGACGGCGATGGAGTTGCAAATTGAAGAAGCGAGCGGCGAGTGAGACACAGAGACTCAGAGAGTGAGAGATTCTAATTTCTGGGTAGTGTAAGCTCGCGGGAAGGGGGGATCTAAATAAATAATGAAACGACGCCGTTTTCCCATTGATGAAATGGTGTCGTTTCGTTATTAAGTAAAAAAAAACCCAGGCATGAAACGACTGGCGGGGGTCACCCCTATCTCGCCCTTGCCTTGGGGGTTAGATGCGGGCGGGGCCACCTGCCCCCACATCTGACGGACGAGGGACTCCGCCCTGCCACATAGGGTGGAGCGGAAGCGGGGCGGGGCAGCGAGGGTGGAACCTTGCTGCCCACCCTTACCCCCTAGCTTGGCAGGACAACTTATCGTTGTAGACTTGCCAAGCCTTGCCTTGGGGTGCAATAGGCATTTTTTTCGGGGAAGTCCGAGAACTCGATTACAAAATCTACCAGCACTTGCCCCTTGATTGTCGTGCAAGGGAGGTACTCGAAGTCGAATTTGATCAACTCAATCGCCCAGTTCGTCATCCAGCCAGACATGTCGGGCTTTTGCAGTATTTTTCTAAGGGAAACATTAGTTAGTAATTTCATCGAGTGGGCTTGGAAGTATGGCCTCAGCTGCCTTGCGGCGATGACTAATGCAAACGCCAGCATCTCCATTCGGGGGTATCTAGCCTTGGCTCCTCGAAAAGCACGACTTGTGTTGGTCTCCTCCTTTGCTGCGGACTAGGATAGCGGACACGACGTCCGGGGTCATTGCCAGGTATATAGTCAAATTTTCCCCTGGCTTGGTTTGGCTAAGAAGTGGTGGGTGGGCCAAACACTCCTTCAGCTCGCTGAAGGCCCAGTCGCACTCGGCGTCCCACTCCCGCACTTTTCTGAAGACCTTGCAAAAGGGGAGGCAGCAGTTGGTTGATCTTGCAATGAAACGGCTTAGGGCCGCCACTCTCCCTACCAGCCTCTGGACCTCGTTAATTGTTCACGGTGGTAGCATACTTACTATCGCCTTAACCTTTTTGAGATAGGCTTCAATTCCTCGCTCCGAGACCATAAAGCCCAAGAACTTCCTCGACTCGATGCTAAAGGCACACTTCAGCAGGTCAAGCTTCATCTAGTATCTCCTCAGTATCGAGAAAGCTTCCTGAAGGTCGGTGATATGCTGCTCAGGTTTCCTGCTCTTGACCAAGATGTCATCCACATATACCTCCATGTTTCATCCAATCTGCTCCTTGAACATCCGATTAACTAGTTGTTGATAAGTTGCGTCGGCATTCTTTAGACCGTACAACATAGTTTTGTAGCAATAGAGTCCCCGGTCAGTTATGAAGGCCGTATTCTCCTCGTTTTTCGGGTTCATCCTGATCTAATTGTACCTGGAGTATGCATCCATGAAACTGAGCAGGGGGTGCCCAGCATTCGAATCTACTATTAGGTCTATGTGCGGTAGTAGAGCTGTCCTTAGGGCAGGCCTTGTTTAGGTCGATGAAGTCAACACGCATCCTCCACTTCCCACTCGTCTTCTTCACTAGGACCACGTTAGAAAGCCATTCGGGATAGTGGGCTTCCCGACGATGGCCACATACTTCTCTGCACTAAAGCTGTGACACTTTTGCTTGACCTTCTTTGCTTTGGGATCCACACTCAGGCGATGTTCGATGACTATTGTGTCAATTCCGAGCATTTCTTCATGGCTCTAGGCAAACACATCTTGGTGCTCGATGAGGAGCAGCTTTATAGATCTTCTAAGCTTGGGAGCCATTTTGGTTCCCACCCAGAGGGTCCATTAAGGCCTTTGCAGATCCAAGAACACCAATTCCAAAGGCTCATTGGGCTTTGCTTGCTGTAGTGCATGCTCATCCCTCACTTCTTTATCCAGCTCCATCAGGGCCAGAGGTGGGGGCAGGTCGGCACCCTCTCATACTCCTTCGAGAGCTTAGACCTCCTTGGCCTCTTGCTTCAGTTCCCAAGCATATCATTCTCGTGCCAGGACTTGGTTGGCTGAGGGAGGTGGTATTTATACTTGGCCAGGGCGAATCTCGAGGTGGAGGTAGTGGATGTGCAGCTCTGTACCGAGGTCGGGTGTCCTTGCCAACTCCTTGTTATGCTGCAGATTTGTTAGGCTTGATTGTGGCTGTCACTAACCCCAAGAGGCACGTTGTGACATGTCGAGCCCCAGGATGCATTAAATGTGGCATGATTCCAATCAGGTACATCCATCATTTTGACCTGTCTAGATGCCAGGGTTCAAGGACACGGGATGTCCCTGACTGTCGGCCAGTTGCGCTGTCAAACTGTCTTGCTTTCCGGCCTTTTGCCAACGTGCCTTGCCCCGTCGCTTCCCTTCCTGGGCCGACCTAGCCCAACCCAGTCCTTGTCCTCGGGCCCCGAGATTCTTCGGGCCTCGTGGACCAAGCCCACTCCCTCGGCCCAGCCTCGGGGATTACTCTCCTCACACATATAATAAATGAGTCGAATTTACTTGACTTGTATGTAACCTGAAGCATACTCGACCTAGTGACAACAAGTCCTAATATTTTTCTTCTTTTAATTTCTTAATATCGAAGAATACTATTGACTCCATTTCTTATTTGGGTTTTGCTACTCATCTTTCTCACGCACCACGCAACACACTTTTATTTATTTATTTATTTATAAAAAAATTATTTTATTCTTCTTAAACTAATTTAATTCTTCTACTCATTATTCATATACCATACATTTGGTAAGAGAAAAAAAATAAAAAAAGTATGGTGTGTGGGTTGATAAATATAATTTTTCTTCTTATTTAGGCATTGTTTGGATAATGAGTTGATCTCAGCTGATCTCATCTAATCATTACAATTTTTTCAAACTTTCAAACAAAATATAATAAATAATTCAACTTTTTCAAATTTCAAAATAAAAATAATATTAAAAAACTATATTCTAATAATATTTTATTCAACTTTCAACTCTCATCTCATTTCATCTTAACTCAACTCTCATCTCATCTAATTCCATCTCAACTCAACTAACATCTCATCTCATTTCAACTCAATTATAATAAATAGAATATTTCTTAGATTGGATCGGAGAAGTTATTACAAATAAGGCAAAATCAATTTGACTCTTGAACCAATGAATGAAATGTATAAGGTTTAATGTTATTGTTGATGACGTGTTTTGTACATGAGTACTAGGTCTAGTCACCAGCAACACAGAGGAAATGGTGGGCTCGAGGTTGTTTCGGGAAACCTTCGATGCAAAGTTAGTATTTCTTCTTTAGAGTATTTTCTTTTAAAATCATAGAGAGTCATTGTTACCTGATGTTTGGATTTTATACTAGATATCATGGGGACATCCCTTATTCTATGTCAAAGATTAGTGTCTCGAACACAAGCGTCAAGTCGTAGTCTTTAATACGGCGTGGTATCCTGGGTTGTGCTTTGATGGTACGCGGGTGGAGCGGTCACTTCTTGTGCACTCCGTCAAAGGCAGGAGTGTGGTTCGTGATCTCTGTCCGTTTTTTGGATATGATCCTTAAATGTGAGGTGATCCTGTAGAGGAGTGTCAAAGTTAGTGGGTTTTGTCTGCCCACATCGACATAGGTCTGCTGGTTCAAAGGCTCATGGGCTAGTGGGTCTTGTACAATTTGTGGACTAGCTATTTTGATTGTTGATGGTTTTTGGACGCACTGGAGAGGCCAGAGTTGGGCCAAAATGAGCTTGAGTATTTCAGTCAGGCCCAACCTAGAGGGGATGGGAATATTCCCTCCAGTTATCGACTCGGAGTCAAAACATATTGGTTCAATTAAACTTAATTAATATGTGGGGAACTCAATTAAACAATATATATCCTAAAACTTCAATAAAAGTTATTAAATTGCAATATTTTCAATTAGATATGCATTTAGAAAATATATTATCCCTTTTCCAGTTCCCTACAAAGATAGCCAATCATATTGAGAAGTTATAATGAGACTTCTTGTAGAGTGGAATGAGGGATTAGTTCAAATTCGATCTGACGAACTGGTTAATTGTTTGCACACCAATACTTGGGGATGGATTGGGAATTCATAATTTGATGAAATTCAATCAAGTTCTTATAGATAAATAGTTGTGACGACACCAACAAGAAAATGGGGTCTTATGGAAATCGATTGTAGATTTGAAGTTGGGGAAGTCTTAAGAAGGATGGTGCTTGAATGAAGTACGTGGATCACATAGAATAGGTTTGTGCAAACACGTTAGAAAATGATGGGAGACTTTCCTAAGCCATACGCGTGTTGAGATAGGTGATGATTCTCGAGTCAAATTGTCATGGATATGAGCACAATTTCTCAAAATGATATAGATATAATATTTATATAATTATCTAATAGATTATTATTTCTTTAAAATTATTTAATTTTAATGAGTCTGACTGAATATAACAAAAAGGAAAATCCGGGGGACCTTTGAATTGGATCCCGGATCCCCCAATTCGATAGATTCTTTGTTTTTTTTTTTTAAATAATAATCTTGTTTATTAATAAATTGGTGTTTTTATTTAAAAAAAACATGTTTAAAAAATATGTAAAAAACAAAGAAAAAAAAAATTGCACTAGTCATCCGGCTATCGTTTTATCCTACCGGCAGTAGCATTCTAATAAAATAATAAAAAAAATTGATAGTTGAGTTGTGAGTATGTAAGCGTCATGTAATAAAAAATAAATAAATATGAGACCTACATAAAACATAATTTTTTAATAATAAATTTTATTTTATTTAAATAACTGTACGACACTTGCATACTCTACAAATAAATTTAGCATTATTCTAACAAAAAAAAATATACAAATCCTTTTGATTTTCTCTCCTTGGTAATCACTCTACTAGTGGAAGGTTAGAGAGAGATGGCGTCTCATTGTTTTTAATTTCGTATCGGTACGGTCGGCATTTGTCGTATCAGCCATTAGGGCGGTACAGATATAATATATATTTCGTACCGGTTTAAATACCGGTTGTACCGGCCGGTATCGGTCATACCGGCCTATATTTCGACTTTTAATTTTTATAAACTACAAGTTTATTTTTTGACCTCTAATTTAGACCAAATTACTTATAATTTATATATATATATTTATATATAATTTATTCATATATAGACTATTATTTTAGAATATAATTTTTATATATAATTTATTTATATATTAATTATTTTGAAACGATACATGAAACGGTATGAATATCGAAATATTTCGTTCTAGTATCTTGACCGATACGATATCCGATACGGTATTCAAAACATTAGTCCCTAGTCTCTACCATTCTCATCAACTTCCACTCCATCAAAGTTCGTTTCCCATTCCAACTTTATCTTAACCCTTTCGAAAATTCGAGCTGTTCCTGATCAGAATCCGCGTTCCTGTTGTTCACGAAGAAAACTTTCTGTCGAGAACGCTGCTAATAATCAAAAGCAGGAGCTGAAGCAACCCGTTACCCAAGATGAAAGTTTGTTGTTCTTTTCCGATTTACTTACCATTTGTTACGGTAAATCTAGGCTCTTTTATAAATATGATCATGTTCGGTATCTTTATTTGTGTTGAATTTTTGGTATTATGTTCAGGAGTGGTTGGAGTTTAGAGTTCATTCACATGTTGGTGTGATTTAATCTCTTTGGTGTATAAAGTAACACTGAAATTGTATTTCTTAGGATTACAACTCGATTTAACGGTACGGTTGGATATGGACAGAGAACCTTGCTTTATAAGCTATGAGCTCTATACGTTTGGCATGAAGAGAAATTGCCCAAACTAGTTGGCATGGTTTCTCTCATACTAAAAAAACAATTCTTCAACCGGCATTCGTATTGCCTGTATGAATTTTCTACATACAGTACTTTTGGTGCCTTCTTATGGCAGCCATCTTGTTCAGTCAGTGTGCTTTCTGTGCTTATTGAAATTTTGCCTTCTCCCATCAGTTCACATTTCAAGCAGTGATAATTCAAATCTAGTCACATCTTGACATGACCATGTGGGCAAGGTTTCCCTTAACAAATCATTGAAATCCTACCATCTGCTTTACCGTGTAATCATTTTATTTGAGGAACGCAGATTATTCCCATGTTCGTGCTTGAGTCATACTACGTTGTGATTGTTATGACATGGGCATGGCTGAAGAGCTATAACTGAATATCATTTTGCTCTCTTCCTATGTTCCTCTCTTGGTGTTAGAAACCTTAGATTAGAGTACATAGCATAAGCGTTTACCTCAAGCAGAAAATCTTGGATCGGGTGTGGTTGTTCCACGGACCTTTCCACTGTTGCTGTTCGTCCAAATTCATCCTCAGCAATGGTGGTGTGTGCCACGTGGTAAAGACCAAGACAATACTCACATATTCCACAAACTATATCCTGGGACCGGAGAGACATTTGAGAGAGAAAATTCTATTTTTCTTTGTGATCTTTCTAAGGGAACAAGGAAAGAATCAAAAGAAGCTCTACATGAGTTTCTCTGTACGTGCCTCCTTGGCTGGCCATTATAGGCCAGCTCCTTATCTTGTAATGAAGTGCCCGTTTCAATGCAAGTGTAAAGTCCAACCATGACGACCAGGCGTTACATGTAAGACCAAGGGGTGCTGCCACTATGGGCGCCCCCTTTTCTACACTTGGACAAGCTTGTCCACTGCTGTCATTTGTTTATAGGTATAGTCCCAAAAAGGTTCACACTTCTGGCATTTTTTAGGAGATGCCACTATGCCAGTGCATGGTCCAGATACCTTCATTACAGATGTACAGCATCCATAGTGTCAAGTCTTAAATATCACACAGAGTTCACGCCATCAGTTTCTCTTGACCGGTTTGAGCTCCCCAAGCAATTTTTCCAGACCACGGATGGTGTTTGCGATACCAATATCATAAATAGAAATGCTACTTATTATTACTATGAGAAGATGAATGTAAAGTAGGCATGTTATCTGTATATGGAGTATCTATAGGTTTTTCTTGGGTTTCTGTTAGTTACAGCCACTGATAATTAATTCTTGTCTGCACATTACTTTCAGGAGGGTATTTTTAATTATTTTTCTTGTTATTGCAGGGTAGAGCATTGCTAAAATCAATTGGGGATTTAGAGCTTTCAGGGGCTTATGCAGAGGCTTTGAGAAAGATGGGGCATGATTGATGTAGCTAGGCTGGTCAGATAGTTCGACAATACAACAATTCATCTGCTCTTGTGGATCGCTTCTAGGTGAGTAAATGAAAATTAGTCATAGTTTCATGCCATTTGGTTCTATGACATAATGGTAATCTTGGAAAAGGGAACAAACCCGTTAGCCACATATAGTTACAATTGAGCCGTTAGGAGCTTCAGACTAATCTAATTTAGCAACTTAATAGATAAACGAAGTGACTGACTTTTTGATTTCCAAATAAATCTGTTAGCAATTTGGACTTGCTAGTCTTCAAGTAATAAAGTTCTCTCAGCTAGTTCTATGGGCCACAGCTGTGGATTTTTGTGGCCTCAATTTTCATGATTTCCTAGTTTCTATTTCCTCTTCCTAAATATACCATCTTGTGTACTTGGGCTATGCCTATTCATATCAATATAATCGTTTACTTATATATAAAAAAAAAAAAAGTTCTCTCAGCTAGTTGAACTTCAAATATTACCTAAAACTCTTGACTTGTGACTTTGACGACTCCAAGAGTGACATCCTAAAAGTAATTTTGTGAGAGTACAAAAATTGAAAGCCTAACTCGGACTTGTTACTGAAAATAATTTTTTCAAACGCAGAAACTTATCCAGCATGAGGCACTGGCATACACTAACCTAACACAGACTTGCTACTTTTCAAGTGCCTAAATTCTGTCAGTTGATTATTCACTAGAAACAGATGCTGCACTTGGGTATGGGGGATTAGGGTGGCTTGCTTCCTGCTTTCTAGGCACTGAAAAAATTAAATTGTACTGCATGGGGACATAAACTTAGATTCAAGTATAGCTTATTCAAACAGGATATCACAAAAGATGGGGGCAGTAGGAAGTTGCTGAAAGTTGACTTGAGGAATGATACGGCTGTGTTCATTATCAGTTAGAGCAACAATATTTACAATGTGCGTTATTTGTTATGGTTACATTCTTAAAACTTCAGTGGAAGCATTGCTAGTCACAGACTCCCATGTACTCAAGTGCAATGGAATTTGCTTATTCCCGAGTATGATTTTTTTGTTTATCTCGTGGTTGATTAAAGCATCTTTTATCAGATGGGCAATCCCTGGGAAATTGTAAGAAATGATGTATACCCTGGGAAAAAGTAGTGACTGAATATTTGTGGTCCTAATCACATCACTACTCACAATATTTACAATGTGAGTTATTTGCCTTGGTTGCTATAGTGTGATAAATACCCTTGAACAACATATGAATATGAGTTGCCAATGCTTTTCATGTGCTTACTATAAGAATGAAAGTTTCAAAACAGCCAAAATTATCTGGTTACTGCTGAATTTGAGTGTTGCCATATTTGATGTGCATGTTATCTATGGTGTATTTTCATGTGCATAAACTTGTTCTCGTTTCCTTCTCATCTATAACTGTTATATCAGCTCTGTACATGTCGTATTTTCACAGGTCTTATTTTAGTTGTCCACAGTTTGCTAATAGTGAAGAACTCCAATATGAATGGAGGGAAGAAAAAAAGAAGAAGAATCAAGTTCAAGGTTGCATCCTTCCTCGAGGAGAAATCTGGCTATGTTGTCAAGCCTGATGGAATGTTTGGTGTCCAGGTTATTCAATAATGATGAACTATATATATATTCTTTGTTCTCTTTTAAGTTGTTTCTGTTTTATTGAATACGATACCATGCAAAACAAGAATCATATTCTGTTTTTTCACTGAGTTTGTCGTATATCGTGTAAAGAAACAGAACCATAAGAGGAGCTACGAACAGTTGGAGCATATCTTTGAGAGGCACAAAAGCCAAAAGCTTGCTTTTGTTTATACAACTCATATGGATAATGTGAATCATCTTTTGGTATCTGGAGCCTCTTCTACATGCTAGTTATTTACCTTGGGAAATAGTAAAATTATTTTATGTATGCTCTGAGATGAAGCACATCAATGAATGAATTCAAGAGGCAGTTATTGAGTAGCAGGGGAAATTTCGTTTCTTTTGGTATGTGTATTTGGAGGAAAGGCATTTGCACAAATGCCCAAAAGCTAAGAGGATTATGAAAGTCATCAAAGATGTAGGAGCCGTTGTAAATCATAATCCCGAAATTTCTTTCATCAATTGAAATCCATAACTGGAAGTACTGTTATCCATTTCAAGTGAAATAGAGACCAGAGAGGGTGCTATTCTGAGTCATAGATAACAACGAGACTGCTGTGTTGCATCTCATTCTGGCTTCTCTCTATATGGAGTAGGACCAAATGGGCTTCATGATAAGGCAAAGCTATAGCCCACTAAGTAAGAAAAAGCAAAAGCTTTCATGGGCGATGACCATTTTTACTCCTTTCAGTTTGACTCTTTCTCAAGGCGACAATTCTGAATGGTATTTGCTGCCTGTAAACTTCACAAAAGAAGCTTAATCACTGCCAGACACAAACCCTAGGCTTGTCCATTGATCTCTGAAAGTTTCAGTTGGAAAGACCCTTTCAAACAAGGGTCCTGGCTACAGCTAAATTCTATCATTTTATCTCGTCTACTTTGATCCATGATAGTAATTAGTCCTGTATCAAATACTACCCAAAATAAATAAATAAAAAATACTCCACTTTTGTAGTTAGTCTTGTATTCTTTTTCCACCCTCATTCTTTTTACATGTTATTTCGTTTGATGAAATCTTCATTGGGTTTAGAGAAAGGACAAAAACAAACTGCAGCCAGCCAAATTATGCTGAGGAATTGTATCCAATATTCCCACTTGAGTAAGGTTGCATTTGGATAATGAGGTATTTTCAGGTATTCTGTGAATAACAGTAAAAAAGTAATAAAAAAGTAATAATATAATATTGAATAACAGTGAATAATAGTGAAAAGTAGATGAAAAATAATAATAAAATAATAAATAGTAATGAGATATTCGCTCAAACAGTAAGAGAATGTGAATCTCTCTCTTTCTCTCTCTCTCTCTCAAAGCAACAAAGTGCTTAGCTATCAACCATAGAAAAAGGCCCCTGTTACTTCATGTGGATCCTACAAAGGAAATCACTGATGATCTTCAACTGGGAAACACTTTTTATAACTAAACTCCAATCGAGCACATCAATTTGAATCTTAGTAGGGTCCTCTTAACCTAAATTAAAGGCAAGGCAGGCAATGTCTGATCGTCTCCTTTCACCCTCGGAAGCAACGCAATTAATTAACAACCCGATATCTTTTACCAATTATAAAGAAGATCGATAACACTTTCTGTAAAATTTTAACACTAAACCCATCTTATTGATCTACAGTTTTCATTTGCCTGAGATGGCTTTAATACAATGAACAGAGAACCAAAAAAAAAATTGCTTTTGTGTGTGAAAGTGATTCCATAGATCCCCTTTTAAAATTCTTTAGGAACCACCCGGGGAAATGTGTTTGCATGCCATTTAATTAAAGTGGATCGAAAACTGGCCTAACATTCTTAGAAAATATGCAGACTGAGATGCCTTAGAATATGATTCCTTTTCAAAAGTTGCTTTCAGCCTCATCTTTCTGAATGTCACGTTGAGGTGAATATCGCCTAGAGTACCCTAGACCCATGGTTCGGCAGAGCAACAGACAACTTTTAAAATAGATTAAAAATAAAAGCTTCATGTTTAGAATCACTTTAATAATTTGCATATTTCATGCCTCCCCTCTCTCTCTCTCTCTCTCTCTCTCTCTCTCATACACAGAGAAAATTTGGTCCATTTCCACTAGCTAGCTAGCTAAGCTAGCTAATCATCAAGTTGCAAAGGAAAACTAATTGATTATACGACTTCTATCATGGAGACTATCATATATCTTTGGTAATTGATACCAAAACTTTTATCTTTGAAAACTCTCCAAAACTTACGGCTCGGATAGATATCTCAATCCATCTTATCTTATTTTCTTTCCGAACATCACTAAAAGATAAACGTTTTTCAATTTCAAATCTTCAATTTTTTTTATCTAACAATTGCCTAATCTTATAACTTTCTCAAACTTTCAAACAAAACACAAAAAATAATTTAACTTTTTCAAATTTTAAAATAAAGATTATATTAAAAAAATTATATTATAACAATATTATAACTTTATAATATTTTTATTTAACTTTTTCTCTCTCATTTTTCAAAACTCAATAAAACATTATCTTAACTTAAACTATTTTATTACATTTTACAAACCATTTCACTACGATTATTATCTTCACACATTTTGATCTAATCTTATCTCAACATCCAAACAAAGCCTTAATCCTTAAAAACTTTTTATGCCCATGAAAGACTCCAAAACTCTTTGGCCATCGATTAGTTCAACTTAATAATTTTTCATTCTAAAAAGTGTGAGTCTCATGCACCGCCCAAATCACACGTGATGAGCTTCATGCGGCTCTGCCCAGTCTCTAGTATCCGGCCGCCAACTGCTATAGGCGCATTGCACTTCGGCTCGTCTTGATGATCTCTTTATTTAACATGGTTTTCCTAAAACTTAAAAGAGTCATACATGAACTGTCATGTCCAAGAACCATTAAGTACTGATCTTTCTTTCCTTCTTTTGTCTTTTCTTTTTATTGGGCTGATGTGGCATTTGTAATGAGATTTTTCTCTTCTACATTTAGTATTATCAATACATCATTTGCTTAAAATGATAAAAAAAAAAAAAAAAAAGGACAAAGCGTGATATAGTTGAATGAGTCATAATTCATCCAAGTCATGCACTAGGAGATCAGCACATTGGCTTTCCTCTGCATGATTAACTTGCCCTGCTAGTGGCATAAGACTCTGGAGTGCAATAATGCAAGCATTGGAACAATATAATCCCACCAGCTTGGTCATGAAATAATGAACCAGTCAGAGACTCAGCTAACTAAAGCTCTAGCAAATTACAAAGTTAATCTCCCACGATCTGGACCCTTAAATATTACCCTAACATACGATGAACCCCCAGCTACTTATATATATATATATATATATATATATATATATATATTCTTCACAAATTTAGCTCAAAGCTGCATGCATGCCTGCCAATTAAGATATACACCCGATGTACCGAGGTGCTTTGGACCAGATGGCACAAGGCCTAGTCTTCAAATAGGAGAAGAACCAGATTCGAACCCCCACCCCTGTATCAAATATATACACACACACACGATGTGATGAGTTTGAGCAAAGATCATGAGGTATTGTCCACAACCATAACAATGTCTTCTCATCAACGTATAAATTGGGTCAAATTCCCAACTAGATAACTGAAGCAGTACCCTAATTTTAAAGTTCATTCATTTCTTTATGGCCTAATAAAAAATACATGAAAAACCTTGGAGCGAGGTGGGTCTGCCATTCATGTGGATTGCCGCGTCAAACTGTCCCTTTCTCATCGTATTTTCCTTTGAAATAAACAAAGTGGTTTTTGCGACACTAACACGCCTATGATGTGATTGTGCTGTTTAATCACACATGAGGTCTTTCACATCAAGGGCGCCAAAGCCCTTTCAAACCCAAGTGCTAGCTAGTACTTCACGTGCCAATGAGCTGATCCCAACTCATCCCTTGCCTAAAAAAGCCACATATACTACTTTTTACTTGTGGTCCATATCTATTCAGTCCCTTACCTTATAATTTACATTGGAAAATAATATCCTAAAGCGACCCGTCGATATAATAATTAATCACATGAGAAATTATATTTATCAATCAATGTACTCTGCATGTAGGACATACATGATTCATTAACGCTAGCTACTTATATTTACATGACCAGAATTTGCATTAAAAAAAATTAAATTAAATTCTACTATATATATATATGTTTCAATATCAGTATGAAACGCGCGTCCTCAACATGATCGATCAGCTTAAAATAGAAAAATTGTAGTTAAACTTGAACGCGGAAAGTAATTAATTACAAGCGGCCCATAGTAATATGTTTGAAGAAATCGTTTCATTGATATATATATATATATATATATATATATATATGAAAATTTCTAACTTTTGGTGTTGGTCCTTTACATGACTAGTCGCATTAATAGTGTGAGCGGTTGAGATTCTACCAAACACTTTGGTGCAAAGTCTTTGGGTAGAGATGAGTTTACATGTCACTTTCATGATCATCAGGAGCAACTTTCTCAAAGGGCGGGAACACGCGAAAATGGTCGACGTTCATGAAGACCAAGCTATATAGCCTCATGCCTTGCCTCCACCAACTATATATAATGATGACATTTTAATTATATAATTGACAATAGTAAATCTTATGATGCTGCCTTTATATATAATTTCATCAAGGTTCAATGCTTCTGCCTGCCTACCTACTGTATCATATCGTACCCTAGCTAGCTAGCCATATCTATGATCTATATTATATATGCATGGCCCGCTTTTTGCTTCTTCATCGTATATCTGTTCATCTCTGATCAACTCATATAATTAGTATACATATATATATATATATATATATATATATACACACACTTGAAGTGCTCGATCAAATGAATTAGTACTTGGCCTGGGGCCGTACATACGTATGCTTAGCATTAAAATTAATTGAGTGTGAGGAGAAAAACCTGTTTGACAAAATTAGAAGGGTGACTTATTTGTTCGATCTCTATCATATTGATGCAGTAATGGTACTATATTATATACACACACATATATAATATAGTATATATATATATATCATGAATGAGACTTTGGCCCTCATGATTTGATCTAAACAAGATATATGGCCCGAAAACGATTGATGCAGAATGTATGCGGACCACATCATGGCGTACCACATACGGGGGGAGAATGGCTAGCGCGCGGTCCATATTTTTATATATGCTTGATGCTTTGATAGGAGGGCAGGCAGGCATGCATGGCAATTATATTGATATGATGGTGGGGATCGGAAGTGGAATTATCATTACATTATACTTTGGTACATCCATTTCTTGTTAAAACACATCTACGTACCTAATTTGTTCCCCCCACATATAAAATATCATATATATAATGACTATAATGGAGGCCACCCATTATATCCAAGTGCCCATCGGTGGCTTGGGAACGCAATATCCAAGTGCCTTTACCTTAATGTTTTAATGAACATGAAATTGATGAATATGTCTAATTGCAAGTGATGATCTTTTTTAATTTTGGGTATCATTAATATTGCCAAAGATAAAAAGTACTCTACCTTTGATTTGTTAAAAAGTAAAAAGTTAAATATTGATACTACACGTACAATTAATTATAACCCTAATTAAAAAAATTAATTAAACCCTTGTCATATATAATAGAAAAATTATGAAACAAATTAAAGCATGATTGAGTACCAAAAATAAGGGTAAAAGTACCCCGGCCTATAATCAATCAGTACCATTCAAAATTTGCGATCGGCTTAATTTGAAATACGCAACGTCCAAAACGATGCTCTTTTTGGCTTGGATTTGAAGTTTGAACAATATCTCATCATGTCAAAAGAAGCATTATTAATTATTTCTACCAAAATTAGATTGAATCCATGGACTATAATGAGCGTCGTCATTGAATATCTCTCTTCTTTTTTCTTTTTTTCTTTTTTTGGGATTGAAGCGTACGTCTCACCTAACTTGGTGGAAAGTATATATCCTACAAAAATCAGCCTACTAGAGGCCGTAGGATCACATCAAAATCACCTACGAACTTGTCAAAATTCATCAATCTTCAGTACTGGTACTTCTAGCTAGCTAGCTAAAACCTCATTTCTTTGAGAAAATTAGTAGTGTACAGTGTGTCAATGTACAAAACAAATTAAATAAACTGAACTATATATATATATATATATATTATATGTATTTCATGAAAAAACCTTATATTATATATGCATGCAGTATACTGCATATATATTCATATATATATGTATATATTGTATGCAAATTAATTACTTTAAATTAAGAAAAATGTTTTAGCCATAAATAGATTTTATAAAAGTAGATTCACAAATTATCGATGTAACTTAATACACGGTACGTGAAATTGTTATAAAGTTACTATTATTATAAAATAGATCTAACATAACACATAAGCCATATCAATTTTTGAAAATATTTTTATAAAATTTAGTTATGACAATAAAACTACTCTTAAATTAATCCTAGCTAGTTAGAACTAGGAGTCATTGTCGGCGTGCTTGGCAATCGGCTATATATATAAATATATATATATATATATATAATATGGTTGCTCTTAACTTGTCATTTCTGATGTTTTTTTTTTTACCTCTTCAATTAAAGCTCTGATGAAATTAATTAGGGCCTGTAGCATTAATAATTAATTAATTAAGCCGCTTAAGAAATTAATAAAAAGCCTTTATCAACATCGATCATGATATATGTATAATGTAGCTAGCTAGCAGTCATCTTTCGGTGTTAATTATTATAAGCTGTCTTTGTCTAATTTAGACTACTCCGATCCTTTTATTTATAATATATATATATATATATATATATATATATATATATATATATATATATATATATATATATATATATATATATATATATTGATAAGTGCCTGCCCAGAGATCCAACAACACTTTTCTATATATCCCCGGCCTATTCGCGCGTTATCTGCATCATCTATCTCCGAATTAATACGGCCACTAAAAGTACCATTAATCAAAACCCTAGGCGCGCATCACTGTCAATTAATGCTATATATCCATTTTTATATAATTTGGCCCCAACTAATTGGCTCGTTTTGATCATTTCAACCCAATTTATAATTAATTACAGGATATATATATATATAAATCCTGTTTCCAAACTGAATATTTACATATTTATTGATTTGCTTGATAAAATAATATATAGGTTGGCCGAGACACATAATAAGATATAGTTCTAAAGGTAATAAATGACCTAATATTAATGTGTGTGTATATATATATATAGTTGTCCAAAATATAATTGGAGAGGAGGCGGGGGGGTGTGATGCTCAGGGTCCACCCTGTATGCCGAGGATGAAGCAGCAACCAATTCGAATTGACTACTAAATTAATATCTTAGTCCCCAAAATTCTCATATTTGTCGTACATATAATATGTATTTTAAATAATTTCATGATAAACTAACTATTTAAATAGATAATTCTTGAATATAATATATATATAAAATATTAACTGATCATATATATCTGCATGATCATTACCCTTTCATGTATTAATTTCATGCCTATTAATTTGTTTATAACCCTTAATTAATTTCATGATCACATTATTAATCTTCCCATGATTACCCTTTGTATTAATTTATTTGTTTTCATAATCTAATCCAAAAGATGATCTCGTGAAATGACGTGATCGATCCTGGCGCAAGATCTATGATCATCTGTTAATTATTCCCACGTGTTGTTCAGTATCTCATTGGTACGTAGCCCCCCCTCCTCTTTTCCTTTCCCAAACACTTTGTGTTTATAAAACGGTGAGTTTAAATAATTCAATAAATAATACTGTTTTATATATATATAATGCAACATGACATGATATCAAATCGTTACTTTCTTGCTTTCTTCTTATTCTTCTTTATGTTTTTAGAATATTTTTTTTTGTTTAAAAAAAAAAATATATATATATATATATAAGAAATTATATATAGAAAGATGATGATTATTTATGTTGAAGAATATATACTATATACAAAAGAAATCAATGCAGTCGATCGGGGTTGAAAACGACGTGCTTGCTTAAGAATCAAGTTAGTTTTTTAAAAAAATAAAGAGATTCGGATCATGACTCTCGACCCACGCACACACTATCTCCTCAATCCGCTTTGTTTTTATCAATCTATAATATGATGAAGAAAAGGTTGATCTCCCATCACGGCCATTAGTCAGCATTTCTTTAAGATATAAATTAATTAAATACCATTTATATATGTGTGTGCGTGCGCATTGTTTAACGAGTAATGCTACATACAATCGTGAAATGCACAAACGTTATACAGTCGCTTTGAAAAAAAGTGAAATTCATTATTAAAAAATTAATTTATTTTTTCATATGGATCCAGTATTTATTCATTTTTTTTAAAATAATTATATAATATTTGTGCACTCACGACTGTAACTTTCATTTATCTTGTTTAATTCATGTATTGGAAAGAGAGGTGCATTAGGTCTCCAACTTACAGAACACTTATCCCCCAAAAAAATTGGGATTAGTACCGCATTTATATATATATATATATATGGTTTGAAACATGCAATACTAGTGTCCGTTTGGACGTTTAGATGTTCTCAACTCATCTAATATCATATCAATATCCGATTACGTCTCAAATACAATTAATATTTCTTAATTTCAAAATTTTAAGTTTTCAACTTTTTAATCTAATCATTATAAATCTTTCAAATAAAACACAAAAATAATTCAACTTTTTCAAATTTCAAAACAAAAATTATATTTTAATAATATTTTAACTTTATAATATTTTTATTCAATTTTTTTTCTCTTATTTCCTAAAACTCTCATAAAATATCTTAACTCAAATTATCTTATTACTATCTACAAATCATTTTATAACTATTCATATTTTTTTAATTTCATCTCAACATTCAAACGAGACCTAAAGTTGTTTGCATCTCGTATGGCATTCATTCCACAATCATCAACGATTTGATCTTTTTTCAAATTCTTTTAATTTTCTTTTATCAAAATAACTTTTCGTTGAAGACTTCGTTTAAGAAAATTCAGAATTTTGAAAAAGTGTTCATTTATATTAGTACTGTTTTCCCAAAAAAATGATATAATTTTGTTCATTTTTATAATTAATTAACGTACGTACGTATATACTTTCATTTATTAATTCATTATAAATCGATCGTATGGGCCGGTGTATAATAATTAAAGCCTAAAGGAGATATATAGATGGGCACGCGCATTACGTCTAATTAAAGCTTAATCACGACTAAAACTCTTTCAACTTAGATGTAAATAAATTGATTGTAAGGCTATCCATCATCTCCCTTTCTATATATGTATATATATAGTAGTACGCGGTACGAGTTCTTGATAAAATTTGTGGAGAGTATCTTCATTGATTTGATCAAATATATCTTCAAAATTTAGTAAATATATCACACTTTTTTATATTTGTCTATTCTATTTAAATTCAATCCCCATATTGGATTAGTCATTCACTCTCTATATAATAATAAAATATTATTAAATTAATAATTTTTTATTTAATGTATTCGTATCACATTTTATAATTCTACAAATTTTATATTAATAACAATTATATTCTAATTAAATGAATATTAAAAAAATCATATTTTCAAAAGTCATTTAATGCTAATAACAAAAGATATTTGATTAAACTAATCTAAATTTCTTAATTACAAATCAAATAGTATTTTTACTTGGAATGAGAAACTAATATTTTAATGTTTGTTTGTAGTGAAAAATTAGTATTTTAATATTTGATAAATCAATTATGGTTCTCTATTTTTGACCAATTACTATAATAAAAGTATATCT
This sequence comes from Juglans microcarpa x Juglans regia, assembly GCF_004785595.1. Lineage (NCBI taxonomy): Eukaryota > Viridiplantae > Streptophyta > Magnoliopsida > Fagales > Juglandaceae > Juglans > Juglans microcarpa x Juglans regia. The sequence continues at coordinate 10,832,789 of NC_054598.1, read as the reverse complement.
TATTTTAAATTTGACCAATCTAATATAAGATATTTTTGATATCAATTATATAAATTTTAACTAATTTTTTCATTTGACCAAACCAATATAAATGCTATGAGCTAGCGGCACAAATTGAGCTAGCATTTGGGAACTCGTGACTCAGCTAAATGATGAGGGATTTCCTTTTAATTGTTTTGATTTTCCATTTCCTAATTTTATTGTTCCCTCTCGGGAAAAAAGAATATCGGTGCACCACTGGCTAATAAACCACTGCCGCCGACAACCCTCATGACCAATATTCACAAAGTCTAGCTATATACATATAATATATATTTTTATATATATATATATATATATGACGATCGAGCTAGTACTAGTAGGTAGTACTATATTATATAAAGTGTAGTACTGGACCACAGTGCAGGTGGTGCCTTGTCTAGCTAATTGATAGCATGCTAGCTAGCTGCATATTGATCGATGCCTATTTTTTCTTGGGCATTAAATTGGAGCACTAATTCATCAACCACCGTTTCAGCCTGCTTGCATATATATATATATATATTATCACTATAAAAAAAATAAATTTTTATAACTAATTAATTCTAATGAAATATTTATTTACAATTAAAATTAATTACAAATAATTTTTTAATTGCAATAAATTAATCAGCTCGTTTTTCTTGTAATATATTGATATATATATATATATATGTAGGGTGTGCATGCATGGTAGTGTTAATTCGGTAAGTATTATGTAAGAACTAATAAGTACGTACAATATGGCCGCTAGCTAGCTCTTGCCGTCCGGCGCCGGGGGATCAAGTTTTATTAACTACTACTACTTTTTTCCACTATTAATGTTAATCAAAAGCTGTGAAACGGTGCCAAAACAATTACTATTAGGCCTTGTTTGGTTATACAAATTATGTCATTTCATTTCAACTAATCATTATATTTTTTCTAAATTTTCTACATAAAATATAATAAATAATTCAATTTTTTTAAATATAAAAATAAAAATTATATTATAATAATATTTTATTTAACTTTTAACTTTCATCTCATCTGTAATCAAAAGAGATCTTAATCTCATTGTTCAAAATATTTTGGATGTATTGAGTTAGTGTCACATGACGGAAACTTTAATTTTTTTTTTATGTGTTATTCATTCGAGCAAAGTGTCGAGAACATTTTGAGTAAAACTTGAGTAAACTCTCTACTTAAGTTTCACTTAATCACGTATTACACAACCGTCGAACGAATTTTATGTCTGACGCTTTTTCTGATCGCAAACCTTACCACAAATTTTCCCTAGGAGGCATTGCTCCCGGACCCCCCACAAGGCTCTCAGTGTTGCAAACCTGTCAAAACCCGCAATGCATTCTTATCGAATTAGATCATCAAATCGAATAGATACACCAACAAAACTATCTAGCATTTCCAAAACCATCAAGCTGATAATAAAATTCCATATTAAATGATAATTATATATATATATATATATAAATTTAAACACACGGCCCCCCAAAACTGATCCCTGCAAGCAAATTAATTAATGGAACTATATATATTTAAAGTTCGTACCAGTACGGCCAGCCAATATTTTTTGCACTTTTTAACATCTCTCAATTAATTAATTAACTAATTGACACAAGCAGTTAATTTAACCCTTGTCACTCGTGTGGCAAAAGACTGGCCCGTACGTAGGTACCCTAGCTAGCTAGCGCTGTTGTAGGGGTAATTAGGCAGAGGGGAAATAAAAAACTTGTACACGAGTTAAATTACGTTATGATGTCCGATACTGAGTTTATATCTACCAGGAAGGCTGCTTAAAACAAAGATAAGTGAAATTTCACCAAAAATATATAAAAACAAAATGATGCATCCTAGCTAGCAGCTAGCTAGTCCGGTACGTACGTGCACGACACCGACACATGATGATCATAACCTGATTTTTAATATTAGCAGAAAAAATAGCATTATTCCGAACACTAGCTAGCTCGTGTAGTTTCAAGCAGGTTTATAATCAAGTGTGTGTTGTTACCATTTTCGAATTTAATTAGTTGGATTTAGTTTCGATTGAATTGGATCTGTTGATACGTGTCTCTTATAGTCGATCGAATTCTTGTAAGAAATGGATATCTTAATCTTACTGTACGTTCGTGCAATATTTCAAACTAAAATGGGTTTAGTTGATGATCAGGTGTCTATTGATGTACATGAGTAACTTCACTAGTTTGATGGATTCCTGAAATGGGACCAATGAAATAGGCCCTCTAATAATTTGTGGACTAGAAATTAAGATTCCCATATATCTCGATCTTTCCTTTGAGAAATTAACTAATTTAATTGGTTCTATCTTTTTATACATTAATATTACAATACTTTAAAACTACGCGCTTTAAATAATTAATTAATAAATATCATGTCACATCATTAGTCTAAATTATTTGAGAGTAATGTTATATATATATATATATATATATATATATATATATATCTACTCTATTATAATAAGTGACTATCTAACTATAAATAATAATTTTTGTTATTTTTTTATTAATTTTTGTTGTTTTTTGTTTTTCTTTAAGTCTTGTTTTATTAAAAAGCTCTTAATAGTTCCGCGGCGCACATGAATTGACGTCTTTTTTTTTTGCCCTTTTTGTTCTGACAGTATACTCATTTTCCTTTCTTTTTGTTTCATTTTTTTTAAAATAAAAAATTAAGAATATTTTATTATATAGAGAATAAATAGATAATCCAATATGGATGCAAATCAAAACTCATACTTTGCTGAAATTTAGATTTTTTTTAATCTTTATTTTTTGTTTTTATTTAACCTTGTATTTTTTGTTCCCAGACAAATAAGCTACTGACTTTTTTACTTTTTATTTTTATTTAAATCATTATGTCAGGTGCACCCCGGAGCTAACGCACTCGGGGCCGTTCCCTACTATATATATATATATATATATATATATATATATATATATATAACTTTCTATGAAAAATGAACATACAAGCATCTAAGTTTGAAATTTTGAAGCTTCGATTTTAGTTTCAGACTATTTCGTTACTATTTGAAAAATTATTTATTATTATTTTTTTATTTATTATTATTATTTACAAATCATTTGATATCATCTTAGCATCCAATTATAGCATAAGTATATCTTTGGATGATGCTTCTTTAGCTTAAAGAGTCAAGAACTTCTGCATCTAACAAAGAGTCCTTCGATCATGGGTACCCCTCTCCTAATAGGTTATTGGTAGTCTCAAAATTAAATTATCAATCTTTATAAAGTAAGATATTACAAAATATATTTGTAAGGAAAATGTGAAAAAGACCATATTCATGTCAAAATAGATGAAGATACTTTTGAGTTATTTTAGAGTATATGGAACTTTTTGAGCTGTGAATTAGTAACAAATGATCTCCAGGTTAATGACTAATTATAAACTTGTCCCAAACCTTTTTTTTTATGAAAAATAGACGACATTCATTTATAAAAGTGAAATTACAGCTGTGACTGATACATACAGAGAAAAACACAGATTACAAGCCAACTACTCACGGTTGAGATTTCACCAGTATACATGCAAATTCTTTTATGACTGGTATGGTCTAAATTTCTAAAACTCTTTACAGACAAACCGTCTGAGAGATCACATTCTGTTTAAAATAGTGATTTCAAATTCCACCTTCCAGAGGAGGAGAAGACTTTCACTCTATGGACAAAATATCTAAGAGACTATTTCTTTTTTATTATTAACCTAAAACAGAGGAAATAACAGAAAACGTAAATAATACATGAAAAAATAGCGAAATATAACTTAAAAAGCTGTAGATTCACATTTTCAACCTTAAAGAAAATCAAAAAAATAAATACAGAAACTGTGGTGGCGCGTGAGAACTTCTCCCAAACCTTGTATCACTAATTATTGTTCATTATCCTAAATTTTATCATTTTCAATTACACATACGCATACTATTGAAGTGGTTGGCTTGTAAAACTCTTCAAAATATGTCATGTCAACGTGTATTATTAAGAGTAATAAAGTTAAATATAAGCAATAATCTTACGCAGATAACATTAAATGACGTGACTTTTCATTTAGAGCGACGATACTCTTTATCATGACTATGTAGTCCAAATTAATAAGTTTGTGGGATTAAAGAAGATGGAAGCGGAAAAAATATAACTTGCGTCTTGAATATAATCTTTCCGATTAAAGGGGAAAAAAGAAGAAATATGGTTGATAAATCATGATGATTGGAGCTGATCCCATGCCCACGCCTTGTTGGGTTAGTAAAAAATTAAAATAAAAGGCGTCTCTCTCTCTCTCTCTTGTTGGAGCCACCAAAAACCAAAGTGCAAAAATTAAGGGGAGGAGAGAGAGAGATAGAGGGAGAGGTCTTTTGTCGGAAAGTATTTTGGGAGTGATTTTACTCATGCGCGTGGGGACCCCCCCTTCCCTCCCCCCTCCTGCCTTTCCATTCCGATGCTTAAATATCAGCCTCCCCCCGTACTATTTTAGAGCTTGACGGCGATTTTTCTAACTTATCTCTTTTCTATTCCTCTCTCTCTTTCTCTCATTCCTTCTCCTCTATTCTCTCTCTCCGTAACTGTACAATGACGAGACAAAGCTTTCAAGCCCTTCTAAAAGTTCATAAACTATGCGTCCTTTCTGACCCCCAACGAACACCGAAACCCTAGCTTCCTTACTTTGCTTCCCCACCTCCCCTCACTTATTACCTTTCTTTCTCTCTCTCTCGGCGGAATTACGCTAAATTCCCCTGCGAATCCGGATTTCCAGCACTCCCGAGTGGATCCTTGTTTGAGTTATGGACGAAGGGGACAAATCCGATCCCGGAACTGAGTTTATCAGCAACTCGAGCTGGCCGCTCGGCCCGGACCCTGACAGCGTCTACTTCTTCGCCAACGACAGAGACAGCAGCATACTCGGCGAGTTCGGGTGGAATTTTCAGCCGGATGACCCGAGCCGGGCCGGTCTCCATGATGGCTCCGATTTGACTGGAAGCTTCGGGTTCCAGGACCACGACCACGACCACAGCAATAAGAGCAGCGACTGCGCCTTCCAGAGCTCCGACCCGGCGCTTCCTGTTAGGTCCGACAGTAAAGTCCGCGGAGACCTCACGGCATCCAGTAATCCTTCCGTGTCTTCTAGCTCCAGCGAGGATCCGCCAGAGAAGTCCACTGGCTCCGGTGGAAAACCACCCGAGATACCGTGAGTGGGTTCCGTGAATACATATACGTATATATACACTATGTTGATATCCATTTGACTCACTGAATCCTTAGTTAAACTCGTATTTTCAAGGGCAAATGGCAGGCTTTGAGTGTAGGATAATTGGCCCCGGGGGGAGGTGAAGGGGGAAGAAAAGAATCGTATCCGATTATAGTGGTTTTCTCTTTGGACTTGGGGAGGGGGAGACACTGCAATCTGTGTCCGTACATCTAGGTACCATCAACTTGTTCATGCAAGTTGGACCGAGGTAGGTCCGTAATTTCACCGAAAACATGGGGTCTTCCAGAGGAATTGGGAAATATTAAGGAGCTTTTTGTCTATTAATTTTAACTCCTCGAACACCGCCGCTATTGCGGCGGGAATGGCGTGGCTTAAGTTTTTACTCTTTTTTTTTTTTTTTCCTTTCCTTTTTTTTCTCTTGCTTTTGGCGAATAATTTGTATCAAATTTTTGCTGAGAAATCAAGAAATTAATTACAATGAAAGCGAGAATATAGCTTAAAAAGTATATGATTCTAATTTGTCGGGGAACTTTTTCGGTTATTTACGCATTACTTTTTGGCATTTAGATTCTTAATTAAGTGATCACTTCGCTTTATATGAAGAATCAGGGATCGATAATGATCATATGCATATATAGAAGTTTGTTTTATGTTCTTCATATATTCATAATTTCCCTTGAATGCCAGTGCATTAGCATTTCATGGCATCGTCATGTAATCGAATTTGATATTTGTCTTGTAAATTGTACGACATAATGCTATTACTGCTTCTGATCTAAAGGTGTTCGGTTCTTGTTTCCAAGTAGCTAGCTAGCTAAGTGGGTTTCTTCTTTAGAGTATTGTACATCAGTACATGATCTCTCTATGTAAAAATAATGTTCTTAGTTAGTTACAGGTCCAGATCATTTAATTTATCAGCCACCAAATTTAGATAGGTCTTTGATCGATTTAAATCACAGCTTGAGCCTTTTTCTATAGGTTACTGTATTATACAACATGCTTCTAGATTTTTTAATCCTAGCTGCATTGCTTTGAAAAGTCTTCTGCTAAGTCTGTTCATATATATATATAGATATATACGCTACTTTCCATTCTATTTTCTCAGCCAATATTATATAAACGCTCATTAATTGCCAATACTGCAAAAGAAGTTTAGCATCAAACTGTATTCATGATTTCAAAAGTAATGTGAAACATTCATTCATATGATTTTTCTTTGGCATTAAATTCGGCCTCTTTGAAACACATGGGAAAATTTTGATCTCCTGTGCACATAAGCTAGCCTTTCATTCTTCTTCTATTTTTATGATCCCTCCTAGTCATAAGACTGCTAAATTAAATAGCTGAAGAAATGCATAGATCAGTTATTCTGAACATTGAAGCTTCACGCATATACTCTTAATTACATCTTGATCGCGTTTTCTTTCTTGCTCTTGAGTGACCAATATCAGTCGAACAGTTTGACGTGTGATTGCAAACCTTTGGATAATTTCATCTCGTTATGCATGATTTAAAGCAATCACCCGATTTCTTCCTAGCTAGTTTACATGTTTGTTTGTTACTAGCTAGCATGAGTTCACGAATTATTAATAGCTAGCTTTTCATTTTTAGGATCTTGTTTTTGTTTGATAATTGTAGATGGAATATTTTGTAGGAACAAGGTTAGAAAGAAAGGGCAAAAGCGAATCCGGCAGCCTCGTTTTGCGTTTATGACGAAGAGTGAGGTTGATCAGCTCGAAGATGGCTACCGATGGCGCAAATATGGACAGAAGGCCGTAAAAAATAGTCCATTCCCTAGGTCTGTAACTACGTACTTCTCTTCAGTTACTAGACAAACTATTATTGTGTTTCCCATGTTTGATTTTTACTCTTGTTGTTTTATATATGGATTGATATGATCAAAATGAATTTTATTAAATTCTTTTCAATATGTTCCTTTCTCGTTATAATTTCCAGTACCATTTCTAACTTTTTCTACGCTCGATCTGTTTATTTCCATTAAGTAAGATAATAATATAAGTTTTTTTAGGTCCAAAATATGAAGTCTCTAATCTTCTTAGGTCTTTTGTAACTTTGTTTAGTATTATTTCTTTATTGTAATGGTTCAAAATAGCTTTTGGGTTCCCCAAATTAACTCCTATTATCGCTCCCTAGCTAGCTCCGCAAGTAATAGGTCATGAGCATTACTGACAAGCCTCATAATTAACCTGTATGTATCTTTGAATTTCTTCTCTCTCATATTTTACAGGCCGAAATCCAAAATTTCAATACACTTTTGTTTTTTAGAAGTATTTAGTAACTTCATATATGCAGTAGATCATAGTTTCGATGTGGCATACAGGAGCTACTACCGCTGCACAAATAGCAGATGCACCGTAAAGAAAAGAGTGGAACGCTCATCTGAAGATCGCACTATCGTAATAACTACATATGAAGGCCAACACTGCCATCACACGGTTGGATTCCCTCGAGGTGGAGTGAATATTAGTCATGAGACCTTTACTGGGCAGTTGGCTCCTCCAGGATCACAATTTTATTATCCAGCTGTTCAGTTACCTCAACAAAGTCCTTTTCGTATGATACAGTCTCAACAGATACCAGCAGGTGAATCCCATTCGATGCCCGAACCAAGAACCCCACCGTTTCCCACTGATGAAGGATTACTTGGGGACATGGTGCCTCCTAACATGCGTAACAGATGAGAAGGTAACACAGTATTATATATGGATCAACTCTCGTCGTAAAATGTGTAAATTTGTATTCTTTATACATCTACCGTACGTGTGTGCATATGCGTGTGTCAGTATGACTAGCTAGCTGCGTGCGTATGATCTTAGAGAGAGAGAGAGAGAGAGAGTCAGTCCATTTTCATTTTGAAATTAACCAAGTCATTTTGGCACATGACTATATATAACCCAAGCGGAGTACCATATCTACGTACGTAACCCTGAGTGTCTGTGACCCAAGTACGAAGCTTAGGTTCTAAGGAGAGCGCAACATGTACAGGACCTCCAGAAGTAGAACTATTAATATATAGTACTGGTGTTGATATCTTGGTTTAAAAATGAGATCACTTGTTAAGCTGGGACAGATCATGAGTAATAATGATGAATTATTGCTTTTGTCCTACCTACATTTGATTCATTGAATGATTTCTACCTCAGATTTTACATTTATGAATCTTGGTCGCAGATCATGCATAGAGCGTGCAATGATTTTTCTGATTGGCTTTATGAATCCTCCGTTGATGTGAATCATAGAAAATCATGAGTACGTTGGTTAAAAGTTTTCAACATAATATCACATGGCAGAGTACTCTATACGAAAACTTGTCAATTATTATTATGATTTTTGTTGTTATTATAGCTGTCACTGCGTTTATCTTTTCCGTTGCCAAGATGCATATATAAACTATTATTCATTAAAAAAACTCAAAAAGAGAAGAAAATGAAATTAATTAAGAAGCACAGAATTTTTCAACCAGGTTTATTAATATATAAATGTTCCTGGTTTAGGTTAGGATGCCATCAAGTAGTTTCGCTTTTGTCTTGAAAAATCTTTTGCTTTTGTGGACCGCAGTTGTTCATGACCACGCCTAACATATAACCCCACCAGCATGAACTGTGGATGACCATTGACCATCGACCATCTAGCTAGCGCTAGTAGAGTAAGCTAGAGATAATATTACGTGTACGTTAGCACTGGCCGGTGAGAAGTATTCTATGGTAGGACAAAGCCTTAATTGTGATGGATACTGTGTAGTACTAATTGTTTCGTTTTGGCCATGCATGCACCATTTTGCCAAAATGATCATGTAGTTGATCTCAATTATTGGCTGTAAAATTTATCCGCTTCTAAATATACAATTCAGAATTAGTGTTTGTGGATCGAACTATTTTGTCGTTCTTATCATGTATCCAAACGGCTTATATATAATTTACACAAAAAGGTTGTGGTTGGAAATATTAAAATAAAGAAAGAAAGAAAAAAACATTGATGAAGAGCTGAATTCTAATGACCACTAACTAGAATGTAGTGAAATGAGTACTGATCTCAACTGTCTCCCTTTTCAAAAAGAAAAGGTATATTTGACTGCTCGCTGCTGCTGGATCTGTGGTGTGTGAATATAATAGATCATCCAGCTTTTAGGAATTTTTATATGGTCCTTAGCTTTCATTGACTCTCACTCTTAAAACGTACGCAAGCATCATGATCAGATAAAGGAGGCGCGTTAATCATGTGGATCCCAAACTGACAACTCTCTGGTGTTCATGTGAATCATGCTAGAGTTTTAGAACATCAACTGTGCATGTTGATGCTTGCAATAACTCCACCCGATCTTTCTTGAATTTCTCTGTTGGGTTTTACATATTTAATTAACCTTTCCGATCCATTTGGACAGGGCATGCAGTAGCGGGAAGATTGGATCGGACACGTCCATGATCTTCTCAAGATGGTAACAACCCAATGCAATTTTCAAGGCGGTATAGTAAATCCTTTTTCTGTCATATATTTATAATTAAGTGCCTGCATCTCATCATATTCACGGGCGTACGTACCCAGGTATTGAGCATGAGATTTATTCCAGACCACCATTAATTTTGAAGATGATTATAATTAATATGTACATAATTTCCTCGAAAAACTGATGTATATATAGGATAACTTTTGTTTTGTTTTTTCATTTTGGTTAGGTTTACAGCAGATTCAATCTTAGAGTTAGATCGGGATGGATCTGAACCTTAAACCATCTTCATTCGTATCGCTAATTTTTTTTATTATCACTAATTACTTTTTGTTCAGACTATAAAGTAAAAGTTACTGGCTTTTTTTTTTTTTTTTTTTTGGTCTCTCTCTCTCCTCGTGTGGGAGTTCTTCATGGCTCGTACGTGACTCTGAGATACATGAAAAAAGAAAAGGCCACTTGGACTGGACCACCCAGTCGTTGGATCAGTTGCGTGAACTTCGATGTTGCTTCAGAGTTAGCCGACATTGCCTTTTTAACCTTTATTTATTTATTTTACGGGGAAAAGTTAGCTTTCACCCTGATGCCTCGGGCGGCTTTAATTTACCCTTAGTTTTTTTTGGTCTTCACTCTTTAGTGATAGGGCTTACGACTTACGACCACACTCCACATACCATACCGTCCGTAGGCTTATTTACCAAATTACCACCAACCCTCCAATCCCTGTGAGTCTTTGGCTTTGCCGTCTTGGAGTGCAACGTAGAAAGTCATGGTTTTAACGGACAGGACACCCTGCCCTGGTTATTAAAATCGCGTAGGCCTGCTATTTGTTTCGGAGTAATGCCATCTATAAATTTTAAATAGATAAATTTTATACAAATTATTTATAAAAATGTAGGTCTCATTAATATTGATTAATTTTTTTTACATTTTTTTATTTATAATTTATTTTTTTATAAAAAACTTGTAAGAAATTTGTCTATTTATAATTTGTACAAATCACTTCTCTTAGACGTACTTGTTTCTGTGCAAAGAGACAAATATATTAGAAAAAGATCCTTCATGTTCTTTTCTACAGTCCCGGACTGAAATAATAATACAAAAACATTTTTTCGTTTAGACTAGTGCCACACAGGGTATATATAACTGGAGAAACACTACTATGCCGCTCCACTCTTATTGCTCCATTTGATCGCTTGGCAAATTTTTTTTTTTTTTTACTTAGTGATTAAAGAAGTGATTTTAAGTGTATTGGTGTATTTTTTTATTTTTTAAAAATATTTAAATGTATTAAAAAAATATAAAAAAGATAAAAGGAAAAAAAAATACTAGGCGATATGCCCAGCGGCGGTAAGAGTGGGGCGGCATAGTAGCTCCACTCATATAACTGAGAAATGAAGAGTGAGTGTAACACTAGATCAGAAATGATATTTGCAGTTATAGATTATGAATGTATCACATGTTTTTTTGTGAAAAAAATAAGTAAATATGATACCTATATGAAAAACTTTATTATTTTTCAAAATGAGTGCGTAACACTTACACAACTCATGACTGTATCTAACATTACTCTTAATTTTTTCATATTTACGCATTTTTCTCAAAAGAAGTGTGCAGCGCTTATGTATTCTATAACTACAAATATTATTTCTCTTAGGTAAATCCACTTCAAGGGTTTAAGAGGTGAATGTTTATGGTGTGAGGATCACTTCGATTTGCTATTTTTTAATGGAAAATGCTAAGTTGCCTCCTAGTGTACTTTGATTTTTTTTTAAATGTTTAAAAAAGTTACCACTAGTGTATTTGTGTATTTTTTTTAACATTAAAAAAAAGTAATTTTCTTTTTAAAAAATTAAAATAAAATGCATTAGGGGTAACTTGAGAGCTGAGTAGAAGCACCCTTTTTTTTAACTAGCATGCCGATGAAAATTGATTTGTTTATGATGTTGTATATCAAATGAAATATTATTTTAAGTTCGTTTTTTATATTTTATTCGGGGATAATGTTGTATCTTTTCTATTATCTTATATACTTTTTGAAAATTTTATAATGAGTACTTGGAGCTTAGTTTCAATCTGTTAATTTTTTCAGGAAAATGGATGGTACTTCCAATTTAATTGATAAATTCAATATGTTAATTTAGTATTATATAGTATAATTAGATCTACTTAATACTCTTTCTCATTCATGCTTTAACTAATTCAAATAATAAAAGTTATTGGCTCCATCCTTAACCGATGGGTTGCGGGATTAGATCATGGATAATATGAAATATAGTATAGGTGGTGTTGAGCTTGCGAGCATGTGGGTAGATCAGTACTAGATCATTGGGGACAAAATTAGATTCCAATAATAACTTAGGCAGATCAGTTATTGTTTTATCCTGAAATGCAGGCTGCATAATGCTTGGACATAGAAATGATTACAAAAAAACATTGAAACTCATGAGTTTATTAATATCGGTCAAACCATGTATATAAAAATCCAAAGAATGATGATGCATTGTCCCGCAAAAGAAAGATCAAGGTGACCCATTATATTAAACTTTGAGGGTCTCGGCCTTGATAGCAAAAGTCAAAATTAAACAATGGGAAGATAGGATCATTATTATCTCATTACTGAACTGATCAAGGGAATATATGGCAGGTAAGGTTGTGTTTGGATAGTGAGGTGATTTCAGATATTCTGTAAATAATAATAGTGAAAAAGTAATGATAGAATATTGAATAATAACAAATAGTAATAAAAAATAGAAAATAAAGAATAGTTGTAGAGTATTCGATTTTAGGAGTATTTTGAGAACACTCTACTCCTCAAACTAGCCAGTACTACTTTTGTGTACTCAAGTACTAATCTATTGGATGCTCGATCCTTCATACATAGATCGAGTATATATCCCGCTGATCGCAAGTATATTGTTGTCCAATACATGGATCGACAACTAGCTAGCTAGCGTTGTGTCATTAACATCTATCTATCTATCTATCGAGGATGTCCTCGCATATGATATATGGGCACGAATGATCTCTTCTAGATTAACCAGGTGAACGTACGTGATGCATGTTATCTTGATCTGCATGCATTTCACTTGAAACGCATCTAGTGGCTCTCATGGTACTAATTTTATGTTATCGATTTTGGACTTTTGCCAGCTTGGACTCTCTCTCTCTCTCTCTCTATATATATATAGAGAGTAATGCTATACACAATACTTTCATCTTATTTTCATCCCACTATATCAGATGTGAAACATTTATTACTATTGAATGATAAAGAATCATCTAATAAAGAATCATTTAATGGTGATAAATGTGTCACATATTATATAATGGAATGAAAGTAAGATGGTAGTGTAGTGTATAGAATTTGGTGTGTGAAACTTATGAATAACAAAGCTCATATATATATAGGAAAATTCTATACTACATTTTCAAAAAAATGAATAGAAGAATTCAATTATTATATATATATATATATATATATATATATATATATTCTATTTGGTTTGACTCTTTGAAACCAGTACTACTGCCTTGGGTTGAGCCGTTGTCGGGTAATATTATATGTTTTACAAAGGGGTGTAAAACGGTCGGTTCGGTCCAGTCTAGTAATGGATCGAATATTTTCAGTCCATCATTTTTCTAGACTGGACCGGACCGAACACCCCCATAGGGACCGAACCGGACCGGTAGTTATCGATCCGGTCCGGTCCATTCGGTACATTCGGTCTGGCTTAATTTTTTTTTTTTAAATCAATTAATAAAAAAATTTTATTTAAAATACTAAATTAAATTAAGTGACTTATTAATGTGGATTATGTAACAAACTCAATAAAAAAATATTTTATATGGTCAATGATAATAAATTAGATGAAAATTACATTATTAATTTATATAATTACTATATAATTAACTAATTGATATTATATATTAGTTAATTCATAGAATATTAACAAGTGTTAATAACATATTTAAAATTTTATATTGTTAATAGTGATAAGTTAGATGAAGATATATATAAAATATTGTTAATTTATAGAATATTAACAAATATTAATAACATATTTAAAATTTTATATTGTTAATTGTACAATTATTATATAAATAATATATATAAAATATTTTTTTATTTTTATTTTTATTTTTTATTCAGTCAGTCCGGTCCGAGAAATCTCCACCCCGAGACCGGACCGAAAACCGAAATTACCCTACTTATTGGACTGAAATCGACCATGCATTTTTTCGGTCTGATCTGATCCTGTCCGGACCGACTGTTTTACACCCCTAGTTTTACCCAATATTTTCTACAAAACTAATTATGCTACCAAAAGAAACACAAGATATGTAATTATATACTTAGTTTTTAAACATTCTTCTAGCTCCATCTGTAACCACAATTCTCAAATCCCCACTTAACCAAGTTCAGCCGGCCCCCAACTAGCTAGGGGGGTTTTCAACTTGATCTGATATATACGTGTCAGCTCAATGGTTAATTGCAGTGGCTTCCATTCCCACACATGTTGATCAGTCATAAGTTGACACATATACAAATGAAACGATGTTTATCAAGTATTCAGCCACCAAAAATTTGTTATAGACGTAGGTAGTCTTAATTTCCTGATCATACTTATTAACATCAAGGCATTCTAGAATATTGGAAAGCAAGGTAATGAATTGAGGTAAATTAAAAGAGTTTTTCTGCTTTTGACTATAATGTTATGATTAGGGGAAAGGATTCTTGTGAGCATGCAGATTAAGAGGATTATGGGTATAACCCAGTCAAGTTTGAGTGAGTAGTGGGCCGGTGATCAACTCTTATCTATTTAATTTTATTCAAACACGTACGACTCTAGCTCAAGCTTATGATCATTGAGTTGCATTTTATGTTCATGAACAATTATTTTAATTATAATTTGATTTTTCTCACGAGCTTCTAATTTTGACACAATAGATTATTTATATTATATTTTATAAATTAATCTACAAACTTTTGACAAACCTTGATTTTTCGTTAATATCTTTACAAAGTTTAGAAACATATATTGATAAAAATTTGAGTAATATCATGTTTAGTATTAAGAATATGATTTCTTCTAATATTTAAGCTCTTTATATATTTAAAATATTCTTATTATAAATATAGAGATTATATATATTCTAAAAAATAATAAATACCAAATTATTTGAGTTTATACAAATTTATACGAGTCAAGCTGAATTTTGTATGAGTTGTATCGTTTAAAAAATCGACTATAATCTTTTATTTACCAACGACTTATTTAATAAAAGAATTGAGTCAAACTCAATTTTGACTGAGGTTGAATAATCTTGTTTATTTATAACCCTAATGATGATCTTATTTTATGAAACTGCTCTACATTATAAAAATAAAATCAATAAAATAAGACTATCTGACAAACCGGTCTACACCAATCAAGATTAGGTAGAGGCAATTTGGACGATTCTACTGCCCAAATCTATATATTTTTAAAAAGTATGATTTGTACAAAATATTTTAGTCTCATATTTTATTTAATTTTTTTAAAGTGATTATGCGACGATGGCATAATTTATGATTATAAATATATAAATAATTCTACAGACAATTATGAAGTGTGTAAACGTCACGAAATCACTTTGAAAAAAAATATGATTCACTATTAAAAAATTAATTTTTTTCATGTAAATCTAATATTTTATTCACTTTTTTCAAAACGATTACGTAATACCAGTAATTATATAATTTACGATTATAAATATTTTTTTTTAAAAATATATTTTCTCTTTACACAATCATGCTTTAAAAAAGATGCGCGATTTTGTAAAATAACATTATTTTATAAAATTATTCTTATCTTAAAATATTATTATAAAATGTGAGGTGTATGGTTATTTTTTCTTTTCTAAAAGCAAAGTACGTACTGTCATATATAGCTTTGGACCGAACCTATCAGCGGCTGCTCTACACTTTTGGATCCCCCCGTCTGACTCTCTGACTCAGCACCCGTACGGTATCCGCCGTGGCTCTGTTTGATAAAAGTGCCGCGTGTTCCCCGCCGTGTCTTTCGGGCGTAAAATTTTGCCCCCTGTATTAATATTGCATTCATCTAACGTTTGAGCTACATCTTGATCTGCCTCTTTAACTTTTGTGCATATATCATATGGTTGCTGGGTGAGGCCGCACAACCCCCCGCAACTGTACCAACCTTCAGGCTGGCCCATTGGGCCCTTCTCAATTATGCTGATTGACTTATGACAGTATATGCTTCATTGGCCCACTAGCTGAACTGTCACTTCAAGAAAGCATCTTTAGGGCCCAACTTCTTTTACCAAATAACCCATATTAGTGGATACTAGTTATAATATTTGCGACAAGGAAAAAGTAACAAGTTAAAGATTAAAAAATAAAATAAACGAATACAAATACTCACGATGAAAAAATGATAATTAAAAGAATATGAATAATATTTATACACAGTGATTTAAGAGATAAGAAAATTTGTATTTATAAGCCCGTGTTTAGCATATTTAGTAAAGTTTTCATATAACATGATTTGATTTAAAAAAATAATTTTAAAATTTAAATTTTATAAATCAAGAATAAAATAATTAATCCATTTAAAAATTAATGAGGTTAAACAACTGTTGTAACCTTGTATAGATAGTCAAACAGCTTTTGTTTGGAAATGACAGGAGGTTGCTCCGAGGATAAAATCCACGTCGCATTTCATGGGATGTCAATTCAGTGCTCCATGCTCATGAAACCATGGACGAGAAAGGATGGCAGCCTTTGACCTCTGGTCGGCTGCCGATCAAACCACCTTCGGTTCTGCTTTATGTCCTTTTGAACCAAACTTCCCCATATTATTCCTGACACGGAAAAGAAATCCTTGCCAAGTTGGTTTGCAAAGTTGTGGGGCCTAATCTTTCTGATGATTGAAATGATCTATTCACAGGCCCTTGATTTTGGACTTAAAAATGAGATTTGCAGCTTCAAATTAACAAATCGCAAGCAAGCCCAGGCTTATGGATGTTTCCCTTTCCCCAAGGAAAAAGGTAAAATGCAGAATCCATCATCAAACAACATGGATTTATTGGTAATAAATAATGAATAAAAAGAAGGAAGTGTCGAGTGACATGTTTTACGCACATTTTTCCCTTGTCATTTGTTCACCCGAACAAGATAAAATGATTTATGGTGGCCACAGTTCATGACCAGCAAGGACTTACAAGATTGCCGCCTTATGATTTTGCAGCAAAATGCAGTGAAGTGGGCAGCTATATATATATATATGTGTGTAACAGGTGTCCCGTGAGGACATTAAATTTGCGTTTGGAACAAGTTCTCTTGGTACAGTTTCATAAATTGCTGTTCAATCAACATGAGTATTATGTTCCTCTTTAGGGAGGCCCGTCTGACACATTGCATTCCTTTGAATCCTTTCCAGCATCAAACTATGTTGTTGTTGTTCCATTTAATTACCATGGTTTAACCAAATATTTCATTGGAAATGAATGAACAAGTTATTTGCAACTTCATTGGTGACACATCTAATACATTACTGATGTGCAAGTTGGTTTGTCTACGCACTAAAATCTAAACTAGTAATACTAGATATAATTATATATTATGTAAGCGTTGTGTACTCTTTTTAAAAATAAATAAAATTTACTATTAAAAGTTAATATTTTTATATATATCTCATATTTATTTATTTATTTTTTAAATAATACGCGAGTGCATAGCATTTACAAACTCTATCGCTCCAAATATCATTTCTCAATGCATACTCAAGCCAAAGATTGCAAACAAAGTGAACCCAGTAGTCCACATTACAGAATGCAAGCTGGAGATGGAGTGAGGGTTGTATTGTGTTCCTCAAAAGAGTGAGAAAACCAGACCAGGCTCTGCCATTTCAGAAAATAACGTTCAAAGCCGTACAGATCCAATGAAATATGTGGGTTTAATTGAGGCAGCTCGGAATAAGCTTTTGGGCAAAATTGAAATGACTTTAAACCTGTTGAGTCCCATCACCACTTTCGTCCAAACAGTAATGGAGTTGGGGACAAGGCTGGATAATTGCATACCCCATTAAGGTCTCGTCTCAACGGTAAAAGTATTTTGGCTCACTTTATTTTATTATTATAATTTTTTTAAATTTTTATATAAAATATAATAAATAATTTAATTTTTTTAATTTTTAAACTAATAATAATATTAAAAAATAATATTTTATTCAACTTTCATCTTAATCTAAAATATATTTTCAATTGCTGTCCTTTCCACAGGACTAATGAAAAAAAACAAAAAAAAAAAAAGAAAAAAAGGACAACCCAATTCAATATTTCTTTGAACTACTTCATTAAGCTTGCGTGAGAGTTGGTCCTTCGTTGCCAAAGCCCACTGGCTCAGGTGGTCCTTGACTGTTGCAAGCCGACTCACTCCAAACCATCCAACCCATTTTATAAATGATATGTACATGAGACTGGATTCTCTTTTCCAGTGCTTATTGATTCATTTGCTTGATGCATTCGAAAAAGACGATAAATAAATTCTCCAACCCTCTCATGAGGCTAAAGAGAGAATGTATTTGTTATGCATTGAAATTCTCTTTAATTGCCTAATCAAATTGATTAATTACCTAATGCAAAAAAAGATACGTGTCATTAAATTCTTATATGGACTCCACAATGTCAGAAAATTCTATACGGAATTTGAACGGACAATTAAAGATGATCCCTTGTTCGTTACTCACACAACCTCCTCGATCTACTCTTCACTTTGGAATAATAAAGAGTGCATCGAAGTAGATAATATCATATGCGTTTCAGCCTGCAAATTCAAAGGTTCTGAGAATGAGCACGGACTTCACAAAAAAAAAATAGCAGTGTTTTATGAACTTTGAATGCATACTGCTAGGCATCAAACTTTAGAAGGAAATTTCCTTCAAGACTTCAAGTCCCAATCTTTAGCATGAAACTTTATAAACCCACAATCAAAAGCAAGAGAAAGTTGTTCAACGGTGAATTTAGATCAAGTAAATCATATATAATGGGGGTGGAGGTCAGAGCCTTAGAAGTAGCTCAACCCTGCTTGGTCCAGAGGTGAAAAATGTTGGGGACAATTTTGCAGGGCTTGGAAGTAAATCTCGTCAGAGCCCAGTGTAGCAGAGATGTCGTAATTCAGTGCCTTCAGAAAGGCAAAGCGGATACCTAAAATCAGAGTTCACAGTCACTCATCGAAGTAGTACTAGTAGTATTAATGGAATGGGTCAGATTTAAAAAAAAAAAAAAAAAATTAGAAAAGAGTAAAACTAATTCGGTTCACATACGACCTTGACATAGATATCTGGAGTTAATAACACTAAACAACCAAATAAATGAAGAACTTCAATTGCAAGAAATAATGCTGCAGCCCAGAAAACAGAACAAAAAACAAAAAAAAAAAAGCGAGAAAAAGGTGCTGCTTACAGTGCCAGAAGCTGTAATATTGGAACATTTAGCTCAAATGAACACCATTGAATCTGAAGCAAAATGGGAAAATGAAAAAATTTGCCAACTTGTCTGTACACCCTCGCATCATCACGGAAGTATGACAAAAAATATCAAAGTTGGTCAGCGGCAAATCGAGCTTTTGTGGATGTTTGAAACCTATCATGGCATGAACTCGGCAGGCCCATTTGCCTCTTCCTCGACAGGAGCAGGAAGGTTAAGATCAATTAGACCATGAAACTCGGGGACCTCTTGTTTGAGCACAATAGTTCCTTCTTCAGAACCTCCAAAAAAATGGGACCTCTTGTGACCACCTAAAGCTTGCCCCGACCGGAAAACTCTGAAGCAGATTGGGCACTCATGCCCCTTGCTTTTCTTTGTCCCCAATCTCTTCTCGGAATGACCAGGCATAGTTCGATTAATGGAGGTCTTGGCACCGCAAGACTCGACGGTTTTACTATAAGGCTTTGGGACAGGCAGAGAATCAGTTTCTATGTTGTTTTCACCCCTATCATGTACGGACTCACGGCAGCCACTGATCTGTGTATGGCTAGCTCTGTGTGGCCCCATAGCGCGGCGAGAGTGGAAGCACATCTTTCTGTTCACACACTCGTGTTTGCTTCTTTTCTGAGTATTCTTGCAGGTTTCGATATTGGAACAGACGTTTTTCATCTTCTTGTGGGAGCCCTCCAAAAATTCAGGACTGTGGGAATCATTTTTGGATTTCATTCTTGAATTACACTTGACGAAAGCTCTCCCCACTTGACCATATCCTTCATTTCTGATCAATTCCTTCCCAAATTCAGACGTCACAAACTTGAATCTGTTTGAACTTTTACCCAATTCGGCATTAAAGCCTCCAGTTCCATATCCAGATTCCACTTTGGGCTTCTTAAATTCACCACTCGCAATAGACCCATCAACAGAAACATCTGGTTCAGCTTTTTTGGGTCCATTCCTAAAATACCCAGAATCAGAATTATCAGAAAGGCTAATGTCTGAAGTTTTCAACTCGTCACTTTGCCTCTTCAGGTTTACATAATTCCCAACATTCTTCACAGTAATTTTCAAATCGATAGACGATGATTTGGCCTCTAAAACCACAGAATTGTTATTCGAAGATTCTGCCACAGAATTCAAACCACCTCTACAAACAGAGTCCCTAGAGAACATCATCAGACACATTGCCGCCTCTTCTTGTTCTTGTTCAATCTCCGAGACAGATGAGGAACCATTTGCCAAACTATAAACAGAAGGGTAAGTATCAAGAGTCTTGTACCTCATTCGTTTCGATCTCCTAAGCTTCCTCGGAGCTGATGTATCGGTAACTGACTGAGTGTCCATTTCCGGTTTTTGGTTCTCACTAGTCCCTGAGTGGTCCTCAAATTTGCTAATTAGCTTCTCTTTCTCTGAGTGGCAAGCCATGTGACCACAGAGAGCTTTCAATGATTGAAAGCATTTGCCACATTCTCTGCAAACCCTTTCCTGAAGTGAACCAGTTCCTGAATCCACAAACCTCCATGTTCTCTTGGGGTTCTCCCTAAGACCGTAACTGGAATTCCAACCAGCAGTTTCAGGCCCAGAATCTCTCTTGCTATTCTTTCCACCATCCAGAGATGGAAACTTCACTAAATCAGCATGAGCTTCGACTACTTGTTCTTTCTCAGCAGAATTCTGATTCATGTGGGTTCTGATGTGACCGCCCAAGGCCTTCCCACATGGGTATCTCTTGTTGCAAAACTTGCACACAAACTTCTTTTTGTGCTTTTCTTCCATAGACTAATTTGATCGCGCAAACCAACGATACCCAGGAGACAAAACAAAATGAGGAAACAAAGTCTTACCTCAAATCCCGAAGAACGCTACATTCCATGATCTTGTTCCAACAAGAACACCAGAACGGTAGAGAAGCGGACCCAGATCGAGAAGTTCGGCTGCAGATCACAAGTTTCTTGCTGCTTTTTTTTTAACCAGTGGTGATAAACAAGGAATCAAAAAGGGCTCAGATGTGACAGTTTGGTGAAGTACGAGATCCGACCCACAGTAGGGGTCCCTTTAAATTCCATCTCCATGTACCCTATCTCCTCTTGAATGTTCATAAATGTAATGGGGTGGAAAAGAAAATTCGAAATTGTGCAGAAAAGGGTCGCTAATGATGGCGACGAACAGGCCTATGAAGAACAATCAACGCAAAGGCATGACTCTGTCACTCTCTCTCTCTCTCTCTCTAAATTCTCTCTCTTGTTTGTGCTGTAGTTGAGGAGAATTCCATGCATGGAGGCAAAAGACTAAAGAAGGGAATAAAAAGATAGGCAGCACGTGTACTCGGTTGAGAACCTTTCGCTGATAGATTGGACGGTCAGGATTCATGGGCGTTTTGAGGATCCCAAAGAGTAAGGAGTGATAGATATGGCATACTGAACTGAAACATCCAAACTACGCCTCAATTTTGTCTTGCTTGTGAGTTCTGAGCTCTCACAAACAAATGATATTGCCATATTTCGTTTCGAATCCACTTTTATTCACTTTCCATTTGTTTTTACTTTTTGCAGAATGCCCCCCTTTCTTTTGACCTTGGGGAACTAAACCAAAAAAAAAAAAAAAAAGATGGGATTTTTCATCTCTGTCATCAGTGAATAAATTTCATGTTTAGAAGTGGATATTGACATTAATCTGTACAGATATTGCAGCAAGGCCATTCTGCAGCCATGGCTCCAACGTGAAGTGATAATTTGAATCAGTCGAATCAATATTGATTGAGCTCTTTCGATTTCTTAATTATGAATTGCACTCATCGAATTCCTCCAGTGATCACTTTCAGGGTAGAGGGAAAAGCTCCTCCCTTTATTCCACTCGTTAGCACTTGAGATTTCGGCATGCTTTTTCTATTTCAATATCATTTTGTTTTCTGTATTTTTGGATTTCGCCTTTGTTCTTCTATGGTGATATTGATATGTGGTATCCAAATTGCCTCCACACATCTGCCGCCTCTGTTGCCCTTCCCATTGCTTTCAAACCCACCCAACATCCTCGTCCCTTTCTGCCATGCGCAGCCATCTTTCCTCCCTTTAAAACATCCCCTTAACCTCGTAAAACCACCCACACCTTCACATAAGCAAGCAGATTTGAGATTTTTCAGAACGTCTGCAATTTCAATCTTCAGAACGTCCAACTCTCCTTCCACTTCGAGAGTACATTTACCATTCTCAACCATATCTATCAAGAAATAGCATTTTTTTTTTCTATACACTGTATGAGTCATTTCAAATCAATCTAATCAATGAATTGCTCTAATAACTGTTTAAGGATGATCCTGGTGAATATTCAGCACCAATTTCCAATTTTTTTTAAGATTTTGTTGAATCGTCATCCTCCTTATGATGCATTTCTTTTCATTAATAAACAAGAGATACTTACTCATATCGGAAAAGAATATAGCGAAAAAGGAATGAAGGCTGTGTAAAGAGCAGTCCACATTAAGGCTACGAGGTATAGATTCATCCAATTCCCATTGGCTAGAATGTTCAGGAGTTAAACGAACAGAAGGAAAAATGGATTTCCGAACCTGCTTGGCTGTTTGCAGTCCCATCAATTTCATCCCGACTGTAATAATTTGCTTGCCTAATGTGCAATCCCAACTATAGTAAAAGGGGACTTTTGGCTTGGATTCGATTTCCTTTTTTTTATTGGATGTGTCAAGCACAGTGCACCTTTTCCTTGCTGGAATTCCTTTTCTAAGTGACATTAAGAACAACCTGCAAGTAACCTCTTTTTCACTATATTTTTCATCTATTCTCGGAGTGGCTGAAGGATAAAAGATTACACCCACGACTCTATATACACTCTCCGCTTGATACCTATGACCAGACAACTCGTTAGAGCCTTGCAACTCCTAACAACATGCATGGGAGATCTTCACAAGAACTCTCTGTTAACTCTCCCACGTAACTCACCCGAATGGTTTAGCAATTCTTTCAGAGCTTAAAAGTTGTAATCTTGGTAAGAACAAGGTGTTGGTTGTATTGGAAAAGTTATTAATATCTTTCATATTTAATAACATGACATCTTATAATAGAATGTAATACCATGTGTCCATACACTATCTAATAACAACTACTTCTTGGTGGAAAGCTTCAGTATCTTCCCAAATCCTCTGCAACATTAAAGCAAGCACAAGTGCTTGGCAGATCCACCCATAAGCAATTCTACAAGTAGGCTTGGTCCATAAAACATTTCTAGCTTGATTCGTTGAGCTGAGGAGTGAGGAGTTAGGACACAGTTCATCTCACATTTCTGGTAAACTTTTTAAAGGGGAAAAGAATGTAAAGTGAGAAGCATTCTATTACGCAATAAGCAGCTTCCATAGATATCTATGGAAACATTTCCCTCATCTCTATCATTTCCCTCATCTCTATTCCCCTTGTCTGTTAGATTTTCACAATGGTAAAGACGCTCCTGTTAATATGTAACTCTTACCCGTTTGAATTCAGAGATGAGTTAAACTGATTTTAGACGAGTTAAATAAAATATTATTAAAATATTATTATTATTTTAATATTTAAAAAAATTGAATCGTTTATTATATTTTATATAGAAATTTGAAAAAATTGTAATAATGAGATAAGATGAATCGAGGTGAGTTTCGAATCTATACAGGAGTTAATGAATGAACCTTGTTAAAAAAAAAAAAAAAGGTGCGAAGCAATTGAGGTCCAAAGTCTTGCATATTTTCTGATATAAGCTTTACCACTCCTTCATCGATCGGGAAAGTCTCCGCTTTCTTTAATGAGCCGAGGCTTCTGTAATGCATCAGTATCTGCAAAAATACAATCTGCTCTCAAATCTGTCCTGTAAGTACGAAGTCCTGTGCTCAACTCTGTACAATTTACTTTTAACCACTGAGCAGTGCGGTTCCCATTCCAATATAAAGTTTACATGTGAATATTAAGATATATAACAAAATTGGCTTCCACCCCAATAAAGAGGTACGGACTGAATAAAATATACAAGAGTTATCGACGTACAAGAAGGCATTTCCTCGAAAGCACTAGTTACCAAATAACAGACTCAACGAAGGATGTAGACAGCATTTTAACATGCTAACCCCCTCTTCTTGTAACACTTATTTACCCGGGAAAAAAAGGATGTACACCAGGATAATGGAAAACAAGATATCCCACGCTTTAGGGAAAATAAATCTTGCAAGACAATTCCACCTGCCAAAGCCTCAAAATCTTGGCCCTCTCGCAAAGGCCGCACCAGATATGTTAGTGTGCTAAGAAATCGATACCTATCTCAAGGGACACCAGTTGATGCCTCAATCATCCATCACCTTTTTATCTGAAGTCCCTTGCCCAAAAATCTCTTCAATCATGTTCCATG
This sequence comes from Juglans microcarpa x Juglans regia, assembly GCF_004785595.1. Lineage (NCBI taxonomy): Eukaryota > Viridiplantae > Streptophyta > Magnoliopsida > Fagales > Juglandaceae > Juglans > Juglans microcarpa x Juglans regia. Next base: position 10,808,197 of record NC_054598.1, on the reverse strand, counting down.
TGGATACAAGATCAAAACCTTTTAATGAAGCTGATGGGCAGCTGCCATCCCAAACTTTAGCATCATAGGGCTCCAGTAAATTGAACTGACCCACTGCATCATTAGACCAATCATCTTTGCCGTGCAAACATTTGGTATGCTCACTCTTAACTCCACACACTTGTAAAGCATTTTTGCTGTTAACAGGATCACAGGAGCTAGTCATATTGGCTTGACAATCAAATGACAGGCATGAGTCATCTTGTGCACTGAGATCCTCCTGATCACTCCCTGAAGTCTTATCCACATGCTGAACCAACGGGTCAAATTTACTCTCATCAATCAACTTAGCATGTGCATCTGACGGAAGATTCATCCCACCATCTTCTATGAGAACATCATCTCTACCAGATCTATCGCCACCATCACCATTGCAATCATCATCACCACCATCTTTGTTGTTGTCATCATCATTGTCATCGTCATCATCACTACCATCATCTTCTTCAGAGGAATTGGCCTGGCTATCTTGATCAACAGGTGACTCGATAGCAGAGTCCACATCTTCTTCTGACTCGCCAACCTCATAAGAGCCTCTTCCATGCCACTCATCATCATCACTGTCTATGTCCAGCAAATTAGACCTATTCTGAGCAGCACGCCTCCGCAGCATGAACACATTGAAATAATAGCTTACAAGCTCTGATTTACTTCGAGAAGGAAATACCAAAGATAGGTGTTTCCAAAAGTTTCTACCCAAGGATGCAGGACTGGAGTAAACAGCCTCGTGAAATATCTGCTCTTCTTCTTCAGTCCACTTGTGTGCCACTTCCTCACCCATGTCAGAAAACCCTAAATTCACAAATTTTTCTTCCCCAAGTGTTCTTCTAAGTTTCTCCCGTGCTTCCATAATATGTTGGCAAATGCATCTAATAGAGCCAGAATCCAGACAGTGACAATCTGCCCTACCATCTCCAGCATAGTCACCTCTGTCTGTAGACAAATTTGAATCGGGCATTGATACAATCAAAGTCCCCATCAGCATCTCCTCACTGCCACCATCATCAATGCTGGGAGTAAACTTTTCTGTCATATCTAAGTTGTTCTCATTTATGAGTTTGCCCCACAATGGAATACTGGCTTGATGATTTGTACCAATGGGAACTTGCTTTCTAGGAAAATGATCCAAGAAAGAATGATAGGCATCCTCAAATGGAACAAATCTTCTTCGTGGGAAATCTAACTCAAAATATTCAGGATAAATAGATGAGTATGCCGATGCCCCAGACCTAGCATCTTCTTCACTAGAACTGCTGGAAACCAATGACAAGGGGTCATTGGTCCCGAAACCCTTGTCAACTAAATTTGAAACATCTGTGACAGTGTCTTTTTCAAGTGCCTCATGGCACTGAAATTTATGAAGGCCATCCTCATACTCCCCTGTTTCATATAAAATATGTCAAACATCAACATACATCTCGCAGTTCAGTCAGGCTAGTGCTCCATAACACATACCAAAAGATTGTATGCCACCTATTTCTACCTGAAATAATAGGTTCCTGTGGGGCATTATCACAAGGAACATGTTCATCACACGGATCCGGCATATTGCTATACTCAAGCTTCCTTGGATGCTTACAGTGAAGCTCCGGGAACTCTTCAGCATCAAAAGGCCTTTTAGATCCCATCTTAACCTGCAAGAATCACAATTAAAAGTTAAATTCTACAACCACCAAGAGCATTCACAGAATTCAGAACAGAAGCTGTAACAGAAAGAAAACAGACAAAGAAACTATTGTACATGCCAATACACCGAACATGAGCGTGTCTATTTGCGCATGTACCCAAAGTTACAAAAACTGAATGCATGAGGCATGGAGTTATGTATAATGTTTTGTTATGGTTTACATGCATGACAAAACACAAACACATCACTTTCATACACAGATAAAAACAGACCGCATGATAGGAGAAGCAATAATACATGAATAAATCATCATCAGAAGAATGGTCAGCAAAATGTTGCAGCATCCAATCCCTATAGCACAACACAATTTTCTAACAGGGGATTACAGAAATTCATATAAAGCATGTTAAATAACTTAAATCACATATTTTCTAAGAGCTTAAGCCAATAAGATTGTGAACTTCAATAATTTATATAATATTTACTCCACCTCACGTGCAGGACCAGACAGTACATGAACCTGATGTTGAATCGCGTAAGAAATTTACATTTTCACTAGAAGGTAGAGTAGAGTCAAGGTTTAGGACCATTGCTCTGATACAATATTTAATCACAAATTGTCCCAAAATCTTAAACTAGTGAGAAAATGACATCTAATTAATTTCAACATCACAGCTTTGACTTACTATTAAAAACCTATAAAATTTTAAGGATAAATCAAGCCCATAAAAGAAAAAGAGAGCCTTAAACAAATTTTGAAATCCATAAATTTTGAAAGAAAGCATCGGCTAATAAAATTAAAAAATTGCGATAAAATCAAAGATCATAGCATTATCACCTTGATACCACAGTAAGCATATGGGTAATTCAAAATTTATTAAACCAAACATGCAACTCTGCTTGCTGCTATTCTATTGTAGCCATAGATGGCATTACTTGATATCCAGTTAATATACACATGGAGAAAACCTAAAATAATTAACAATTAATTAATAAACACATTGTATAGCAAGTGAACTAATAGAAACTACAGATTTAAAACTATGTAAAAGCCATAAAATAAATAAACTAATGACGCAAAACTAGTAATAAAATTATCCACAACAAAGATAAAAAGAAAAAAAAAATAGTAAAATCCAGCTTTTTACCTCCCAAATTCGTCGATTCGAAGGACCGCAAAAGAAAAGTGTCGGAGAGATCAAGGTAAAACCCTAGAAGCCTTAATTCAGTTAAAATATCACGTAATCAAACGCCAGAGGTGAATTCCCTATGCCCTTGAACGTATCCCCAACTTAATTACACCAAATACAAAGGTCCCAAATCTTTCTGGAAACCTAACCCTAGTCGAAGCTATTACACACCCGAATTGCTGGTAAATCGGAGAAATTACGAATAAAAAGAGCAGAAATCAATAAATCGCTAGAAAAGAAACGAAAACCCTCAACAAATTTAAAGAAAGAACAAACCTTAGAGAATCAAACGCTTCGAAACCCTAGAAATTAGAACGGGTCGAGACAATCTAAGAAATATGTGCATGAAAGAGAGGGGAGTTTACCGAAACATGAAATAGAAGAGATAACGATAAAGTATTGAAGGATTGCACTGGTCTAAAGGGCCGATTCCAAACCCTAAATCGAAAATCGGGTATGATCAACGGCGTGAATTCAATTTGGGTTCAATTAATATAGGATAAAGAGAATTGAACAAATCTTCGATTTATAATTGAAGGTTGTAAAATTTATCGGAGGAAACTCTGGGCTGGATCCGAGAAAAGTCGTAAAGAAGGAGGACGATGAAGGGGGAAGGAATTCAGACACGGTTCGTGCAAAATTAGTAGAAAAAAGAAAAACCGGGTTAATCAGATACCCGAGAGCGTTCTCTGGTCTAGGTCCTATATAGCAAAAACCGGCCCACTTATGGAATTACGATAAAGTCCTCCCATAATCAGCTCTCCATTTTTGTGAGCAATCATACATTTATGCTTTGACCAAAAATAAATTTTATAAAAATAAATTTATAAATTGATATAGTTTGAGGTGATATTCAGATTATGAAATTATTTTTATTATAAAATAGATTTAATGTATTACATAAAGATATGTCGATTTGTAAATTTATTTTTGTGAAATTTTTTTATAATTGTAACACTTCTCATCGTACATTAACAACTAAATTACAATCATTTTACTATTATATAATATATATATATATACATATAATATTTTGATTCAAACACATTAAAATTTAGAAAGAAAAAGTAGAAGTTGTTAACTAATATCTAGCTTGGTACACATATGAGATGAGTTAAAATGAGATGAAAAAATTGTGAATAATAATGAGATAGTTTATGAATAATAATAAAATAACTTTAATTAAGTTACTTTATGCGATTTTGAAAAATAAAAGAAAAAATTGAATAAAAATATTATTGTTATAATATAAATTTTTAATATAATTTTTATTTTAGAATTTTCAGCTTCAATCACTTGGAGCATATACTGGAGATCCATCTAGATTGGAGTAGTACTGCTAATGTTTTGAGTAATGCAAATTCTCGTGCGCATGATTTAGCCAAATGGGTTGTTACCTCACCAGCAGGAGGAGTCACTTTATGCAAAACTCTGAGCTAAATGGAAAGGGATGTCCAAACTTAACCAGCTACTGTTCACAGATCAAACCCATATTTAATTTTCAAACTTTTGATTGTTTACATTTTAAGGTTAACACTAACTTTATGTTAATTTATAATTTAATAATTTCTAAATTGTTAATTAACAGATACTTAGTGTAGCGGAAAAATATGATTTTTTTTTTAAAAAAATTACTATTAAAAAAATTAATAGTAAAAAAATATGAATTTTTTGCCTACCAAAAAATTGAGAATTGGACCCTATAGATGATTTGGAGGCTTCAAAGAGAATGTCATTCAGAGCCGAAACCTCTTCCTTATCTCGGACTTGCAAAGATTGGTTTTCTATTCAAAGATACCGTCTAGGTTGAACTGCTGGAGAGGAAAACTCTAGCAAGTAATTTGGGCATATTATTAACACAATTCTTCACGTGTCAGCTTAAAAAGGAAGCTTGCCGACCACAATTCACGTCTAATTTTACAACAATGCTATGTATAGTTATAGAATGTATAAATATTATATAATTATTTTGAAAAAGAGTGAAATTTATTATTAAAAAATTAAATTTTTATTCATACAAGTCTTATATTTATTTATATTTTTTAAAATGATTGTACGATACTTATACACTCATAAGTACAACTATCATTTTTCATTATTAAATGTATTACATGTATGATAAATGGGGACTCGGCTTGCAGGAATTATTCCAATCCCTCTCAATAATCATTAGGAAAAGGTAGATCCAATATGAGATTTTATTCTGAAGCACAAGTAATGGTTTTGCTGAGTTTGTAAGGGCTGGCTTTTCACCGATGTTTTGAATACCGTATCAGACGTTGTACAGGTCAAGGTACTAGAACGAAATATTTCGATACAGGTACTATTTCGAAATAGCGTTTTGGAATAACATTTCGGGATAGTCGATATATAAATAAATTATATATATATAAATATATATATATAAATTATATTCCAAAATAATAATCTATATATAAATAAATTATATATAAATACATATATATATAAATTATAAATAGTTTAATCTGAATTTAGGGTTAAAAAATAAGTTTGTAGTTTGAAAAAACGAAAAAAAAAAACTCAAGCCAAAATATAGGCCGGTACAGGCCGAAATTGAGGCCGGTACGGTCGGTATTTTGATCGGTACGAAACATATATAGTACCTATACTGGCCGAATGGCCGGTACGAAAAATTTCAATCGTACCGGCCAGTACAGTACGAAATTTAAAACACTGTTTTTCACCCTTCTTCAGTTATTTATTTGGAGGACTCTTCATTTTTTTTTTTTTCAGTTATTTTTGGAGAGAAGTGCACAAGATGCATTAATCATAATCTAAAAAATTTGCCAAGAAATCACGTCTCTGAACATTCGCTTTTATTAAATTATTGAAAGAATGAGAAAGTAGATGAAATCCATTGACAAAATCCCGAAATATAACCCACAAGGCTCTTAAAATTGATACTCAAAAAAGGATTTACAGTAACCAGGTATGAAAGATAGAATGGTACTAAATCTCTCGGTGTTCTCTGATTTATTACACTGTTGTATAATAGAGAAAGAGCATACTCTGATAGCTAAAGGCAGATTTGTAGACACCACAGATGAGAAACGAAGCAAGAAGAAGCATAAACAAGAAACAAGAAGAAACACGGAATTCCGAAAGAAATAACCAAAGAAAAAATTAAACATATCATAGGACATCCTCTCTCAAATATCAATTTTTCCCCTCCACCCCGTCAAAAGCCTATACGATTATGCTTCTCAGTATTTATGCGACTGCTGGCAAATCTTTGAGCCATGAATCTAGTGGCTTTCCAATAGAGTAAACGATAAACCCAATTTCCCTCAACTTCTCCACATCTGCAATGTTCCGGCCATCGAACACAAATGCAGGCTTCTGCATATTGTTATAGATCCTCTGGTAATCAAGCTTCTTAAACTCGTCCCACTCAGTCAGAATGCAAATACAATGAGCATCCTTTGTTGCCTCGTAAGCATCCCAGACGACACTAACTTGAGTGACAGACATAGGGCTTGCTGGCTGAAGATGAACTGGATGGTCCCAATCGAACTTCTTCATTGAAAGATCCCTCTGGATCTGATCCTCAGACACTTGTGGATCGTATATGCTCAACCGGGCTTTGTCCCCCAACAAACCTTTGCAGACATCAATGGCTGGGGTCTCCCTGGTATCACCAGTGTCCTTCTTGAAAGCAAACCCAAGAATTGCAATCTTCTTTCCTGAGACTGTGTTGAACATTGAGGAAACAACCCGGTTCACAAACCGGGTCTTCTGGTAGTCATTCACCTTAATGACCTGTTTCCAGTAATTTGCAACCTCAGGAAGCCCATTGCACTCACAGATATAAACCAAGTTCAAGATGTCCTTCTGGAAGCAAGATCCACCAAAACCAACACTGGCATTCAAGAACTTGGGCCCAATTCTTGAATCCTTGCCAACAGCATGTGAAACCTGGGTTACATCTGCACCGGTAGCCTCACAAAGTGCTGACATGGCATTCACAGAAGAGATCCTCTGTGCCAAGAAGGCATTGGCAGCAAGCTTAGAAAGCTCAGCAGACCAAAGATTAGTACATATTATACGTTCTACAGGGACCCAATGGGCATAAACATCTTTCAAAGCCTGTATCGCCTTTGCACCTTCTGGGGTCTCCCTACCACCAATGAGAACCCTATCGGGATTGAAAAGGTCTTGAATTGCAGTTCCCTCAGCAAGAAATTCTGGGTTGGAGAGAATTTGGAAGTTGATCTTCTTGCTATTGTGGGTCAGGATCTTTTCTATTGCCTCAGCCGTTTTCACTGGCACTGTTGATTTCTCAACAACAATTTTGTCAGATTTTGACACATCAGCAATCATTCGAGCAGCACTCTCCCAATAGGTCAGATCAGCTGCTTTGCCAGCTCCGAGGCCCTGGGTTTTGGTAGGGGTGTTAACTGAAACAAAGACTATATCAGCCTCTGCAACATGTTTCTCCACATCAGTAGAGAAGAAGAGGTTTTTTCCTCTGCACTGCTTCACAACATCGTCAAGTCCAGGCTCGTAAATGGGAAGCTGCTCGCTGTTCCAGGCATTTATTCTTGATACAGATATATCGACCACAGCTACTTCAATCGCAGGGCACTTCAACGCAATCACAGCCATGGTAGGTCCACCGACATACCCAGCCCAATGCAACAAATCTTAACCATTTTTATTTGTTCTCAACGGCCTGAAAAAGAGAGAAAAAAAAACAGATCAAACTAAATCAACCGATGGAAGTTTAACCCAAATGCATAATACCAAAAAGAGAACTTTTAACCTCTTGAAGTTCAAAGTGACCGTCACTTGTATGCTTGATCATACAATCAGTGTGAGATCTTAACAAACATAAACCATCTAATCAGATAACTAATATCGAAACTTACTTTAATCGGTACATATATAAATCTTATCATTAAAGCAAATTAACATCAGTTCCACAGTGACATCACAGTACTTTAAATGAGATTAATTGGCAACAAGACGGGTCTCCAAGTGTAGATTTTAGTTTAAATTAGAAATATATGATATAATTGAAAGTGAAATTGAGTAATACTGAGAGAGAGGGAGCAATTTTTCTGACCCCAATGTGGAGATCACCATAAAAGTTACAGATCCAGAGTTAGCGCATGAATAGGTAATATGTAAATGAATTGCAAGCGGTTGTCTCATCTAACACAGCTCAAAGATGACATAAAGGAAGTTCAAATATCAGATTCACATAAAAAACATGACAAACAGGAACAGATCTGCCCATAAACAAACTCATACGCCCACCATAACAAAAACCCAAAATTTCCATCGCAACCAAGACAAAAGAAACAGAGTATTATAAATCTCTCAAAGCAGAAATCCAAATCAAGCATAACCCACGACGGCAAAACACGGAGCCGAACTTCCCACGACTCAGTTGACTATAAAGCAAATTAATTACCTCTTCGGATCGAGTGGAGAGAAGGAGAGAGCGAGAGAGAGAGACAAAAAAAACAAATCCGACGCGGAAGAAGAAGAGAATGAAAGAGCTTCTTCTGCCGAAGATTGAGGGGCTCTAAAGACTTCTTCGTTCTTCCCTTCTATATATAGTAATCCACCACCACCCAGGCTTTCCATTACTCAGATTTCCGTGACCGAATAAAACATTACCGCTTCTACTGAGCCATTTGCACTCAACACGTTTTCAATTTCTCCCATTACCCATCATGATCCGACATCTAAATACCAACCATTTTTTATTTCGTTGAGAATGTCCTAATTTTATATTTACAAGTTTGGTCAGAATTCATAAACAAAGTCAAGTTTTTTTTTTTTTTTTTTGATAAGACAAGTCAAGCTATTATAAAAGGAAGTATTCAATATCAAACACAAGCGATATTTTACCAAGAATTTTGTGGGGTCTCCCATAAAATGTTATGTCTCTATGTTAATCATTAACAGGTACAGAGAAAGCTTCCAATCACGGGAAAGTTGGTGGGTCCGACTGGATTGGGTGAGATAAAAGCCAGCGGATTTGAAAGAAGATAAATCTTTACTCATTATTATAAAATTATTTTTATTTTAAAATAAATTTATTATATCATATCAAATTACCTTAATTTATAAAATTATGTTTTAAATAATAAATGTTATAATTCATAAAAAATATATAAAAAAATTGAAAATGTTAAATTTTTAAAAATCCAACTAGAAATTGGGATCTCAATAAAACTATTTTTTAAAGAGAAATTATTTATACAAATCAAGTGTATAAATTTCGCACAAGTTTTTTATAAAATAATAATAATAAATTCAATTTTTTTTTATGGACTCACATTTTAAAACTTGAATATTTAAGAGTTATACCTAATATTACCTATTTTTTAAAACTCGAAACCAATCAATTTTTGCAAAAAATACAAGAAAGCAAAAACGCACATACCAGCCTTGTTGTTGATGGATTTAATCCTGTTCAAACGTATCATATGGTCAAAGGAAGTTGGGTTTTCAGTTCCCACCCCACTAAAAAGTCCACTAAAATCCATAAAGATTTAAGTTTTGATCATTGGAGTCGTTTACAGATGACTCACATTGGTATACAGTAGCAGATATGGTATTGGACCAAAATTAGAAAATTCAAAGAAAAACGCCAGGCCGAATTCAGATATGCTACTACTTAAATTTGAAAACAAAATCTCAGCGAAGGAAGACTGGCTGATCCAAACACATTCATGAATATTACAATATATCAATTTGAAACACAAAGAAAGCAGCTGGAAGCGGTTATATAATGCGGGCTGGTGTTCAAACCGCATTATAAACCTGGATGCAGATCCGGGTATAGCTAGCCGGGTACCCAGATTTAAACCCGGTCCCTGAGTTGTAGCCGGATTTAAACCCCGGTCCCCTGAGTTGTAGTTCAAGTGAATGTGAGATGTTCAGTTACAATCCTGATAAAAGAAACATATCCTATATCCAACAGATTTAATTTTATAAAAAAAATAAAAAAAATAAAAAAAAATTTGAATCAAAACCTTTGGACATCTAGATTTTGTCTTGGTATCTTAGAAGCGAGACTTCCTCGCTAGGTTTCATGAATAGGAGTGGGTTGTGCGGATCTATTCCAGGTCCCTTATGTTATCATCATTATATAATTAAAATTAAGATGACAACAAGTATTGATCTGGGTTGAATTCCAATCTCCACACATCCTCAAATTATCGTAGGAAGACAACTAATGTAAGGAAAATACTGCTCCATAAATTGTAAACAGTTTAACTTAAAAACCTTTCAACAAATGGAATAGGCTCAAAAGTTATTTTGACTACACATAGGAAACGCATTTTCTTTGTTATTGCCTAAAAAAAAAAAAAAAAAAAAAAAAAAAAAAAAAAAAAAAAAAGAGGAAATGTATGTAGTTGCTGCACCTTCAGTTTCTCCATCTTTTAAGTGGATGTCAAAAAGTTCTTAAACCATTGAACAGAGTCCTTTGGATATCTCTTGAGATTGTCATTATAATCAACAAAATAGAGACCAAATCGGGAAGTGAATCCAGCTGCCCACTCCCAGTTATCCAATAAAGACCATGCAAAATACCCTTTAACATTGCAGCCATCTTCCCTGCATCATCAAAGTAAAACATGTTGGATTCTATCAACATATGACAGTGAACTTATATGTACCTAAATGTAAGTAGTCATTACTTCATACTTGATTGAAGCAAGCAGGTTCGTTAGATGGTCGTGGTGATATTTGATCCTTTTCTCATCCTTTAGAGCATCTTTGAGGGGGATAAGTTGGTCGTTTGGATCATCCATCCCTGTTCAACCAAGAAAAAGAAGATTTCTCATTGATTTTTTTGTCATAACTGAAGCATTGATAAGGGTAAATATGCTCAAATCTGAGAACAGTTCTTTCACTTTCCCTTCCAATGCTATTTAAGAAAGTGTTGCTACTTAGTTTTCATTGGGATATGGAAACTTCCTTGGTTTTATTTTCTTTTATTTTTTCATTGTGGCAGTTGGGGGAGAATTTATAGAGAATTACCATTTTCAGTGATAAGAACCAGAGGGTTTCCATACTTTTGCTTGATGTAATTCATTAAGCTTCTGATCCCATGAGGAACTATGAATAACCATATGGAATTGGCCTGCAATTTATCATGGACAATATCTAATCAGTTAGCTAGGCAAACTAAACCATTAAGAACAATGCTTGCATGACAGATAGAGGCTTTATATTTTTCTGCTCTCACAAAGTCCAGAAAAACTTCCAAAGGGAAAGGAAAATTGGAATAACTTCTAAAAAACAAATTGATCTAAGCTAGTTTGGAAAAACATCCCGTCAAGTTCTTGTCTGCTCAAGTTCTTACCAGAACTTGAGGATCTCAATAGGAGAGAGATAGACACATCAAATGAGTTCTACATCATTTGTTGTTGCTCATCTAAATGAGCAGCTAGGCAAATATTTTGGTCAGCATTAAATGAACAATAAGTAATGTAGGGCTATTTATGTGTTTATTTTTCCCCCATTTTGAGGCCCTCAACTTCAGGCAAGAACTTGAGGAGACCTTGATCCAGCTAGATCAATGCTGTTTGGCACTCTATCATGTCATGCATGTCACTTGTCTTTACTTAAAATCTATACATTCATCCACCATTCATACTTATATTACATACCCTGTCTCCAATAGGTATCCCATTTCTCAATGCTGAAAGCAAAGACAAAAACATGACACAGTAGAAGCAGAAAATTAATGAAGTAGATGATTCTTAACTATCGAAACATCTAAGTTGAGTCTATAAAATATTAAGACCAATAAATAAAGGGTTCATCGTTAACTTACGAAGTGTAATGGCACCAGAGTCCGCAATGGAGTCGTTTAATAGGTCACCAATAAAATTACTCGAATTAATTTTTGCATAATATGTAGTATAGTAATTTATGCCAACAAAATCTAAAGAACCCTTGAGAAGAGAAACGTCGGATTTAGAAAATTCAGGCAGCCGGCTTCCAACTCTATTTCTCATCGAGCTTGGATAATTCCCGAAGATCAAAGGCTCAATAAACCTGCAAATATAACATTATAATTCCATTGAGTAACTGCATAGCTCTACTCTGCTTCTCATGGCAGAACAAAATTCGCTGATGATAGCAGCAGTTATCTACAGGGATTATCAGTAAAATTAACGACACTGCCTGTCCAATAGCCAAAAAAATATCCCTTTCTTTCTCTCTTCCTTCAAGTCTCTTTAACTTAATATATGTTGGATGATTAAACGTTACCAGCCAAGCTGAAAATCTTGGGCTCTTTGAGTAGCTTCAATGTCTTCTGTGGAGTTTGTTGCTGGTTCATACCACTGAACATCGAAAGATATCCCGACAGATCCATGCTGTTTTGACTGCACAATGATTTGGAGCATTAGGACTTAGCTAGTTTTGTTTAAATGAAGCTAATCATGAATTCTGCCAAGAAATGCATATGAGCATGGCATGAATGAAAGTCTTGAAGTGCTCTGAATAACCAGTACAGGTTTTGCATCGACTTCATCTTCCATCAGCTCTTCCTAGTTCCTACTTCTGATTTAGTTGAAGAGGATCACGTTTTGATTTGTTTCTTCTTCCATTTTACCTTGACATCTATTCCACTTCACCCAAAACCAATGTCATTCTTATGACGGTGATGTGATATGGTAGCCATCATCGTACCTTGTATTTTCTTCTGTATATTTGTGCCGCATTTGCATGAGAAAGGAGAACATTGTGGGCAACAATGTAAGGCTCAGTTGCAGAGTTTCCTGCGCTACACAAAATGTGAAGCACAATGGAGCACCGTCCCGGTGCCTGGAGACCCACGTCATACCCTTGGATAACAAATGTATGGGGCTCATTGAATGTGATCCAATGTTTCACCCTGTCACCAAATTTCTGAAAGCATGTCTCAGCATATGTTGCGAAGTCCTTTCTGCAGCGGAGATAAAAGAAGTTATTTGAATTGCAGAAGTATAAGGAAAATGCATTTTTCACCCTCCAACTAAAAGAGATTCGACTCTTTACATTCCAAGCTATCAACACTTACACATTGCATTCTCAAATTAAAAACAAAAAATTGCAAGATTGTGTCATTTCACCTATTTTCATCATCTTAATTAATAAACAAAATTGGACGGACGCTACTTGTCAAGTTTTGGTCGGTAGAGAGTGTAACACATCACGTTTTGTAATTTAGGTGAAAAGGTAAAATGCTTACCAGTTGAAGTGTAGAAAGTGTATTTTCCCCCAAAAGTAGTTTTTAATCATATTTATGAAGAGGGTGAGAAAAATACAAATATAGGACCATTTACATGATTTGGGGGTTCAACCATCCATTGTATTTGTCTTCTAGGGCTTGGGGAAGGTCCAATGATAGAGGGTCACATATGGTTCAATCCCTGCACATGTTGTCTTGCATCACATTAGCATAGAAGAATATGAGCCCAATGATAATGTTTTGATTTAATGCCTTTGATCGTGCATCAAACTAAGCACCAATTTGATGGTTACTTAAGCCATCAGAATGGTTTTTGTCAAAGGATCATGACCCTTAGAAAGGATATGTAAGCTTACCTTTGGCTAGTAAAGCGTTGATGAGGTTATTATAATGATCAACTCCAGCCTGGTTGATTTCACCACTTCCATCTGATAGAAAGGAACTCACAGTGAGATTGAACTTTCATCTTTATTTATTTCTCCTCTTATTAGGTTGCACAGAAAGTGTATTAAAAACCAAACAAAATCTTTGAACAGTTGTATTACAAAACAAATTCACAGTTGCGTTAAAACTGCTCCAACATTGTGTCATGTTACACAATTTAATCAGTGCTTTGCTATAATTAATTCATCCGCATGTAGCCAAGGACCAAGCTTAACTTCTGATATGAGTGAAGTAGGAGGCAGCACATTCTAGTAAATCAGAGGACAAGGCAAAAAGTATCTCATTTTTTCATGAAAATTTCTTCAAAAACACGGTTTCATTGAGTGACGTCTGACATATGTAGCCTGCATTTCCGCTAAGCAAATCCATCTTTGAGCCATCCACAGTCCAAAGATTATTTTGGTTTAAGCACTACAACTAATGATTGAAAGCTTAATTTGCTTGCTGCATTAGCGCTAGATGAGAACAGATATGATTCTAAAGAAGACTTACTGGGGAAAATTCGAGACCAAGCAATTGAAAACCTATAGGCATCCAGTCCCATGTCCTTCATCAGTTGTATATCTTCCTGTTTCCAAAAAAAAAAAAAAAAAAAAAAGGCCCTTTTTACCACAAAGAATCATAGAAAAGAATTCCTTCAGAAGCTTTTTGATTGCTGGCCATAAAAAGCCACTTGTCCAAAAATTAACTTGCAATGTGCCTCGAAAGCATCCAGAAATGTTGCAAGATGAATCAACCATATATTTGTTGCAAGTCTGATTTCTGACCACTTGCGCATTCAAGATTGTCCTACTAATTTGTGCGGATCAACAAGAGTGACTGAGTGAGAAATTCTGTGGGACAATTTATGCATTCAAATCAGCATTTTCTGGTGGGAAAACTAGAAGAAATTATAGTTGAAAGACACACCATCTTAGAATTCTCTAGCGACTAATCCCTCAATAAATGCATGAGTGAGATCATGACTGTCTATCATGGGACGAATCTAAACAAGCTGGCATTAGCTCACCAAGTGAAAGAACCGAAAATGGTTTCGGGAGATTTACATTGTAGCGGTGGTACTGATCCACAGCAACATCAGCATTACTGAAATCAGATATTTTACCTGTAAGAATGCAAGGTAAAACACCAATTAGATCCCTCTAAAAAACTGGAAATTCTCACAGAGCTTACAGGCACGAAGATCAGTTTTATTATTTGAAATTTATGGACCTGTGCTGCATTCCAAACGGTATACAAGGAAGCCAAAAGCTCTACAGTTCCCAGAATAAAGCGAACCTCTTTATTCATTGGTCGACTATATATGATTGCCACAAGACTATTTAACCTTTTATGCATATCTGAAGTGCCTTGTGATATCCGAAAGAGGTATTACACAAATAGTGCAAATTAAGAGGTATGCAAAATAGCCAAATCAAAGTACCCATTTTTTAGAATTCAAAGTTTGGACTGAAGCAGAAGGATCCTACAACAACGGTATACTTTATGGGCAGGTGATATTTTGCATGGAAAAACATAACGGTGGACGCTTTTAAATTTTAATATGTGGTAGCTATAGCCTATAACTGAGCTTATGTTAGGAACACGTGTTATTTTATAAAAATATGTTTCTTATACGATCTTATAAAACAAAATCATTACAAATTGACATAATTTGATATGATATATTAGATTGGCATAATCTAACATAAATATTCTAAACCATATCAGCTTGTGAACTTATTTTTGATAAACCTGACACTTCTCTTAGTTCTCTACTCACGTAAACACACCAAACAAAATGCACATGTATGTATGCGGTATCAGTATCTCAGCTTATGGCACAAGGACAGATTGTTGTTCCTTATAAGAAAATATTTACCGAACTTATGTGAAAAAGTGTCCCAAATGGTCGGTCCCCTTCCATCCTCTTTCACCGCTCCTTCATACTGCAAAAAAGCAACTCATTAACAGCATAGATAGATTTTAAGTTCAAATCAATAAAAAAAAAAAAATGGGGGCGAATGAATTGACTTTGAAATTACCAAATGCATCTGTTAACCTTGGTTTAGGCAAATAATCCTCAAAGAACTGACTCTAAAACCGTCCACAACCATAAATACTTTTTTTTTTTCTACAATTAAATTTTCCTTTTTTTTTATAAATTACAAAAATACCATTACCTTGTTGAGTTAATTACATATTTTCCATCCTCAACTTATCATTCACATGCAGACATGTATCTGAGGTTATTATTTAGTTATTTAATTTAGTTTTTCCATAACTAATACATGCCTTCGACATCAATAATATTACGTGCATGTTGCATTGACGACGTTGGTGCTAAAAACTTAAATAACTCTCTTGAATACGAATATTCTCTCTTTGACAAATAACTAGAAAGTAAATATTTTAAGTATTTCAATTTTCAAATCAGGAATTCGAAAAAAAAAAAAAAGTATATATAAATTTTTTGTAAAATATCCTCGAGCTGTCAGTGAGAAGTGGAAGGATAAGTTGTGTTTGGATAGTGAGATATTTTAAATATTTTATGAACAATAGTAAAAAAATAATAAAAAAATATTAAATAATAATGAATAATAATAAAAAATAGATAAAAAATAATAATAAAATAATAAATAATAATAAGATATTTTGTACCAAGCCTAAAATTGACACTTCCTCTTGCCCACCAGGAGAGACGCTCCAAAAACAGAGCGAGACAGTGATGGAGACAGGGGTGATGAGAGAGAGGGAGAGAGAAGCGAACGAAGCGTTAACGGTAGTCCCTATTCTCTCGAAGTGGAACCCGATATTGTAGCCTATATCCTCCACTGACAGCTGAATAACCGGCTAATGGATGAAAATGCCCCCAGTGAGAAAAGGAAAAAAGAAAAGAAAATATATTCCCAGGTCTTTTCATCTCCCTAGTTCCTGTTAGTTTTTGAAGATGGAAAATCTCAGTCTCAGATTCTTTGAAGATTGAGAAGAAGAAATAATCCAACAACTTCATTGTATTTTTCTCGTGTATCTTGTCAGTTGTCACGATTACACCCGCAAAATCAGAAGAAAAACACCGAAGTAGTGTCCCATGATGTAAAACAGAGTAAAATACTCATGAGGAATCCAGTTCCTCGCAGAGAAAATCAAGGTGAATGAATCGTCTTCTACTTTTCTTGCGAAGAACATGGTTTTATCAGAGGGGAAGAAAAGATAAGGTAAGGACTAAATGGGTATTACAGACAAAATATCCTTTGGCATAGAAAAAGTCTTAGATGATAATTAATGGGGAGAAGACCAACCTGGAAAGCAGCAGAGGCAGTGCCAAAAACAAAACCCTTTGGAAAGCTTCCTCTGGTAATCTCCGATGAACATATCTGGATCCCACAAACCACCACATGAAGTATCACCAAAGCAATGCCTCTTCTCAGCATCGTTGCCACCAAATGGAATATTATAGGAAAAGGGATATTATATATTCTGTATATACTACTGGCCTGGGAACTATATGACTGATTTGGATTTACAGGAATGAAAGAAAGAAAGAGATGAAATATTTAAACTCGCACAAAGACTAAGACTTGTTTGGATGTATTAACGGGAAATAGAAAAAAAAATACGGAAAAAGAAAAAGAAAAGAGAAATGGATAGAGGCAGGTTGAAGAGATCAGAGCACAATGTAAAATGGGGTCGTTGAGTAAAAGCTTAAAAAAAATGGTGGCACAAGATAGTAGTGGTGCGTGATGTGCCGTGGGCATGGGAATGGATACAAAGATGGTGGGGTTTTTGGGAGGTTGGTGGTGAGCTCTTTAGTCATCGGTTCACACGCTTAATGAATTTCTTATTACACTAGGCATCCTTAGGATTTTGCTTCTTTGTTTTTTTTTAATCTCTTTTTTGCTTTGCTTTCATCCACGCACGACTACCGTTTTTGTTCTTTTATGTTGCTTAATTTTTACCTACTTGTCGATAATGAGCTATTGACATACTGTTAATGGGACGCTACGTTCTTATCATTTTTCTATCGTTTTTTTCTGTTTCTTAGTGACACTCCACTTATTTGCTTGGCCGATCACAATGGCGAATGCCCGTATAGTAGTCATCGACGATGAGATGTCTTGCAATTTTTTTATTCAAAAGCTTTCAATAATTTGGAGAGAGATAATTACAACATTTGACACTATTAGGTTCCAAGACATATCCTATTTGAATGTTGAGTTGAGTTTAGATAAATAGAGTTCTTTATGAATAATAATGAGTTGAGATAGTAGTGTGAGTTTTGTAGGATCCACTTAAAATAAGTTTAAATGTATTTATGAAAAGTTTAAAAAGCTTGTGGGTCCCGCGTGTAAAGAGTTATTGAGTTAAAAAATATTATGGGTTCCACATGTAAATAGGTGTTGAGTTGAAAAAGATTGTGGACCGTCACATATAAAGAGATTTTAAGTTAAGATGAGTTTAGTAATTTGAGAATTAGGTGTTTGGATGTTAAATTCAGTTTAAAATTATGAGTTGATCTCAATTCAATCCAAGTTCCAAACAGACCCTAAATATTGAAGTCTAAATGATCACACATAGTACTTAAAGCAATAAGATTTATTAGAACTGTAACTATTGTTAGCTATTAGTTACAAATTAGTTAGAAGTGGTTAGCTTGTTAACAGAGGATTTAAGCTCAAGTGTAGTATATAAATTCCTCTCATATTTAAGAATCAGATACATTGCAATATACCGTCTTCTATTCTATCGGCAATTCTCTATTCTTTATCTCCGACTCCCTTTTTAACATGGTATCAGAACTTTTTTGAGATCCACTTTATTGTAACGAATAGCTAACAATAGTTTATAGTTATAACTTACAATTCTAATAAGATCCACTTATTGTATTGTTTCTCTCTAAAATTATAAAAAAAAATGTTTAGATAATAAAATTGAAGGAAATCTCATTATGTCATGCATGTATGTGCATATGTTCACGTACATATTACTGTATAGAAAATTTGAATCTAAAAAGGAGCCGTATTTGTTGGTGGGTTCTGATGGACAAAACATGCCTTTTCTATTTTGGGCTTTCTTGCCGATGTTACGGACCGCAGATGTATGGTTAAAGAGTAAGGTCTGGTTTGGACAAAGAGATATTTTTGTTCTACCTTATCTTATTTCATTTCATTTTATTTTAATATTTAAATATAAATATTTTTTATTTTTAATTTTTAATTTTTTTCTTCTAATCATTACTTAATTATTATAAATTTTTTAAACTTTCGAACAAAACATAAAAAACAATATAACTTTTTCAAATTATAAAATAAAAATTATACTAAAAAATTATATTATAATAATATTTTTAACTTTATAATATTTTTATTCAACTTTTTCTCTTTCCTTTATCAAAATCTCATAAAATATTTTAACTCGAACCATTTCTAACTCACATCAACTCAAATATTTTTCTACTATTTACAAATTATCTCAACTCATATCATCTCAACATACTATTCAAACCAGGCCTAAAGTTACTCCTCCTGAGTGAAAGCATACCCAACGTGCATTGTTTTTAGTTACAAGTTCTTTTTGTGGCAATCTTGACAATAATATGAGTTGTCACCTCATCATGTGCGTTTGATTTACCAGTCAATTACAAAGTAGAAAATTACATTTTTTTTATTCGATTAGTTTAAAAATGGCCTTGTGTAAAACAAAGAGCCAATTAGAGCTGTAAATAAACAAAGCAGTTCGTGAACAGCTCGAGTTCAGTTCATGTATACTCGACTTGAACTCAATTCATTTAATAAATGAGATATTTGTAAACATTAATATATATTCGAATATTAAATGAGCATAATTCATATAAACTCGGTTCGACTCAGTTTAGGCTCGTGAACAAAACTCGCATAAACTTAACTTGACTCGTTTCAATTTGTTTGAAGTCGTCGACTCGATATGATTTGTTTGCAGCCCTAGGAGCTATTCCACTTTATTTAATCAAATGGTTTTTGCAATCGGTTAATATTCATGACTTCTAATATACATTCTTCAATTCTTTTACTTGATAGTAAATAAGATATTCAAAACGTAGTTTTTTATTTTTATTTGTGCTAGCAAAATAATTTGAGTCATTTTGTTTACGAGCCGATGTGAGAATATACTATTCATATTATCAATATCACACAATTTGCTTTATAATATTTAGATTTGTAAATTTTTTTACAAATTACATATTGCCACATCAATAATATAAAATGTGTGTCTTACGCACAAGTTTATGAATAAAATTTTTAATTAATTTATATCTCTTGCTCCTCAACTAAAGAATATCCATTGGGTCATAAATCAAAGTTTTCATCAATCCAGTCATTTCATCAATCTCACACTCTAACTCTATCATGCCCTAAAAAGTTGTCATTGCTGACCTTGCGACTACAAGACATATGACAAGACCCCAACAAAAATCGCCCTAGGACAAGGTCCTAGGCATGCATGGATAGTCGAGATGGGGCCACTTTCGGGGTCAAGCCCAGCTTTAGAGGACTTCCTTAAGGATCTAGTTTATGTCCTAGGAAGATTACAGGAATGACACGGGTAAATTAGAATGTGGCTTACGTATTCCCTCTTGACAGTGCCATGGCTCAGCCCTGACAATCCCTTGACATTGCTGCTGACATGCCATGACAGCCCCACGACACAACCACTGACATGCCATGATAACCCCTTGACACTACCGTTGACATGCTATGACAACCCCTTGACACTGCCTCTGACATGCCTTGATAGTCCCACAGGCCATGCCAGGACACTATCGCTGACATATCGCTAATAGCCCCACAGGCCTTGCCCTGACACTATCGCTAACATGCCATGGCACGCCTAGCAGCAACCTAGCACCCAGCAGAACGCCCATCAGAATGCCCAGCAGCCCATCAGCATGGTCAGCAGGCAGCCCTAGCGCCCATTAGCCTGCCTAGGAGCATCAACAGCCCATCATCACACTCATAGGCATGCCATGGCCCCTGCCATGACATGCCCTTGACAGCTCAGGGTGAGACTCGTGCTAGTGACATGCCTCACTAGCCTCAGCACGCACCAGCAGCACATGGCCTGGCCATCAGCAGGCCCGGGCCATGTTAGGTCATGCCCAATGCGCACTTGCCTGCATGTGCATGCCCAGTGCGTAGTAGTCTAGTGCGCGCAACCATGCCAGTAGGGCAGTAGCCCCATGCACCTAGCCCAAGTCTCCCAATAACCACACACCATGCTTAGCGGCCATGCAGACAACCTCAGCGTCTAGTGCCCATGCCACCTAACTGGGCCATGGGCGCATCATCAGCATGTAGTGCCCATGCCATGCGCACAGCAGTAGCGCCATGCGCACAACAGTAGCAGCCCACGCCTAGGCCACCTACCTAGGCCATGACAACACAGCAATAGCAGCAGCAGGCATGCCTAGCATGCCATGGCAACCCATCAGCCATGCCATCAGGCAACCCCAGCGCCCAGGACCTTGCCTGGGCCATGTTAGCCATGCATTAGTGGGTGGCACCAGGAGGCTGCCCCACGCCCAAGCTCATGCCTGGGTCATGCCAACCACACGCACAGCATGCCCATGGCCCATGCCATTGGCCAACTTATGCCACCAAGGGCTAATGGCGTAGGGCCCACATGGGCCCCTGTGGGCCCCACGCCATTATCACTTATTTATTTATTTTATTTATCAATGGACCTATTAGGGTTTCCACTTTCTAATCTCTATAAATAGGACTCTTACCATCTTAGTTTATATCTTTGGACAATTTGATATTTTTCCTTTGTGGAACAGTTTGATGTGTTCTTAAATAACACTTTCAGTGCTTTTGCAATTGGGTTTTTTTGGGTGTAATTCATAAATCTCAATGAGAGGATTAACACATTGCAATTAGTGAATAGGTGTTGTCTATTTATCTATATTTGATTTATCACCTTGCAATTCATGAATAGGTATTAAATCACTTATCTATCCATTTATCTATCCCTGTCTCATCACTTTGCAATTCGTGAATATGTGTTTATTCATTGTATCATTCTTTTGTTATTTTCCATTCAATGTTCATTTCATCCATTTGTCAATCTTTTGCATGTTTTCCATTCTCTATTCAAAAATCCAAAAAGATATTGTTGTTCTTATTTTTTCTAGTTGTTCATATATTTTTCTTGCATTTTCTCGCATGTCAAACATATCCTAAGTCATATTCTTCATATCCTTCGATTTCTCAAATATCCATAAACACCAAAAAATAAAGTCATCATCTTTTCTTTGTCATCTAAGGTCAAATCCACTTTCTATACATTTCACCAATTGCCATATCTAAAATTCCCCAAACCTCAATCTTTCCAATCCCATAATTCCATATTTGCCACTTACGAAAATTAGCTTTCCTCCATTCATATTAGCCCTAGCCGAAAGTCCAATGCCTCCATCATTTCATACACATCTCTTCCCCTAGTTGGAAACCTTAGCCTTCCATAAGGATTTCCTAAACTTTAGAAAAACTAACCCTAACATCCATTCATCTAATTAAACCCTAGCAAAACCCTAGAATCCAACAAGGTAATTCCTACATTTTAGAACTCTTCATCTCATTTTCTAAATCCAATCCCTAACATCACTCAATCACTCAAATAACCCAATCCCAAAAATCTCTTCATTCCTATAATCACTCAAGTCAATCATTTCTAAATCCTTATTCCATTTGCAAAACCGAAACCCAATGAAGCCCTAAACTAATTTCTACAATTTAGGAATCATAACTTACTCATCTCCATCTTTCCAAATCCTACCAAAGATCCTCATCCACTAGCCATATTCAAATTCTATCTTTCATCTCCAATTTCTTAATTCTAGGAAGATTTCTAGAATCACTCATTCCCACCAAAGACATTCCTTATCTTACCTTAGCCAACCCCTGAAGTCAAAGAACCACCCTAGACTTATTCAAGTACCATTCATCTCCATCTTACCTTAGCCAATCCTTAAATTCAAGGAACAACCGTAGACTCGTTTAAACACCATCCAACTTCATAATTTTACCATATCTAAATCCTACCATCCTCATCTTATCTTAGTCAATTCCTAAAGTCAATGAGCAACTCTAGACTTATTCAAACACTTTCCAAATCCTAGCAACCCATCCTAGACTAACTCTAGTCCATCACTTCCCAATTTAGTAATCCTCCTTAGCCACCACCCAAAACCCTAGCCCAACTTCACGATATCAACCCTAAGCATCCCCCAAGTAGCCCCAACATCAAGGGCAAATTTCAAGCCATTCCACATTGCATTAAACACACTAAATCATCACTTAGATCACTTAAACTCATCATCATTATCATTTCACTACTAAACACCATACTTTCATCAACCTAGGAATCCATCATTACCATCATACGTGCAAGGCCAAACAAGTTGGCAAGACACATCCGGTCATCGCAAGGCGAGGCGAGCTCGTGGACCCCCTAATGTTTGGAGACTAGACCGGAGTCCTTACCAAAATGGTTGTAGTGTAGTTCACAAAACAATTCCGAAAGTTTGTTGAACTAAAGCTCCTCAATTACCATTTTATTGACAAAATACTTTTCACGGATTTTGTTGCAAAATTCGTGAAAAATGTGTGTACAACAAAATTTGTGAAAAATGTGTGTATATATATCTCTCTCTAAGAGAATAACATATTCAACAACAATGCCATCCTACATATTGTTGACATGTTATATTTAATTTATAAAAGAATTTAATTTTAAATTTAATTTGCAAATCAAAATCATAACATGTAAATGGTAGCCATGTAAATATAACCTTCTTTCTTATTAAATGAGAGTTTGACCACACGAGAGAGTGTTAAATGTTAATATATAAAAATAAATAATCGGGTCAATACTAAGGAGATGTTTGGAAAAAGTTTCCATCTCATTACATCCAATATCATTTACTTTTCAAACATTATTCAAATACAAATATTTTTAAATTAATAATTAAAATTTTTCTAAACTTTCAAATAAAAAATAATTCAATTTTTTTGAATTTCAAAATAAAAATTATATTAAAAAATTATATTCTAACAATATTTTAATTTTATAATATTTTTTATTCAACTTTTTATCTTTCATTTTTCAAAAATTTAATAAATACTTAACTTAAAGTATATCACTATTATTCACAAATTATTTTACTATTATTAACAAAATTCTCATCCTATCTCATTCTTCAAACATTCCCAGACTACACGGATTAATCTAAAAAATAATCTAATTAATAATCAGGTCATGCTTAATTAATTAGAGTCCAAATAAATGATATCTTAAGTATATTACTGTAAGTGGTCTTCGTTTAATAGAGATATTGACACAATTATAGGTTGTGCAAGCACATCACATTTTTTTATTTATTTAAAATGAGTAGTGTTTATCATTAAAAAATTAATTTTTTATGTAATTTTATTTTTATTTTTTTAAAAAAATATACAACATTTACTTATGAGTATTGCAAATATCATTTATCTACTTGCGTATATCTCATGATGTTGCCCCTTCCGTTGCCGGGCACTTCCAATACGGCTATATCCGACACAACCCTGCATAGCGTTTTATTTCCACAAGCTACACAGCCTCCTCATTATCTAGGAGGACAATGAGAAGTTGAGAATGGTGTCCGCATTCTACCGATAAATACAAATATAACTTTTTTTTTTTTCTCAAAAAAAAAAAAAAAATCAACCATTTTTTATATATCTTTAAATTTAAGAAAAAAAAAATTTACTAATCATCACTTCCTTAATTATTAAATAAAAAAATTTTAAAAAACTAATCAGTCAATTTTGTCAGTAGATATTCTTAGTTCAAATAACATTTTCCTATCTACAAATAAGAGACCCTAAGACAAGAGATTATGTGAAGGAAAATGATTTACACAATATTCTTCACAACATGTTATACAATTATACTTTAAATAAAAGATATTTTTATAAAATATCTTAAAAAAATAACATCATATTACAAAAATATTCTTATCTTAAAACATAATTATAAAATATATTTTAAAAATATATTGTATAGATATCATTACTCGTATGTAAATGAATTTATCTATATTCCGAGCATACGTACACGGGCAGGCGGGGGCAGGAGGGCGTAGATGGGGATGGGCAAGGCGGAGGCAGCATTTGTGTTTAATTTACTATTCAAACTAATTGTGTGTTACTGTTCAGGAAAATTGTGTGTTTATTATTCATAAACGGTGCATGTATAAAATTATTCGTTTATTTTTACAGATGAGATGAGATTAATTGAAATTAAAATTAAAAAATTAAATAAAATATTATTAAAATATATTTTTTAATATTATTTTTATTTTAAAATTTAAAAAATTTGAATTTTTTTATTTTATTTTATATTAAAAATTAAAAAATTATAATAATTAAATAAGATGATACGAATAGGTCAAAATCTGTTTTGTGCCATTCCGTGCATGTCTGTTCATACCACACTAATTTTCCCTGTACTCCTTTAAGAACTAGCTGCCAGCCTACCATTCAGTTTCGTCCTCCTCCTATCACGAAGATAAATCATTCGTTCATTCTATATGCGTTGCTTACCGAATTATGCCCTCCCCTGTGCTTTTTAGGCCACAGAGTTATCAATAAGATGTGTTTAAATTAAGAGAATTGATGCAGATGCAAATATATTATATAAAGTTAAATCTATAAAATGATATAATTTTATATGATCTGTTAGATATATTTATGATAAAATTAATTTTATAATTTAATGTATCACATTAAATTATATCATTTTATAAATTTATTTTTATATAATATTTTTGTGATTAAAATATTTCTCTTAAATTAATTTAATTGAATTGTCTTGGATAAGATAAATTTTAATTGGAAGAAAAAATATAAAGCACTTGATAAATTGGTGGGCCCATTGGGGGCTTTAAGAGCTGGGTCTGGAATGTTTTGAAGTATATGTAGACAGCCCAGTTCAATTACCAGCACTTCTAATGAATTTTTATCATATTTTTTAAAATATATGATTAAAATTTATTTATTTTTATTTTATATATTAATTTTTATAATATACTATACATCAACTTATTTATTTTTTTATATTATTTAAATATTATATTTTTTAATATTTTTTAATTCTCTATTTTTTTATTTTAGACTTGAGAGATGTGTGACCTAGATAATGTCACATCATGTGTGTAAAATGATTATTTTTAATAGTAACTTTTATCTATATTTATTCTTTTAGCAAACATCTCTTATGCGCAATGGTCTAAATGTGAATAAAGAGAGTTAAGAAATGAGAAACTCAGCAGGGAGAGAAAATAAATTAATTAAAAATATTTATAGTGATGAACAATATCTTCTACATCTAGAGATTTTTTATAGCAAAATATAAAAATATTTTTAAAATAGGAGGCACTTTTAATGACATTTCTTTATATTTCGAAGAAAAATGTATTATAAAGGATACGAGTGCTCAAGTAACTAAAACTCAGAATTTTTCTCTGCTTCTAAATTCTTCGAACAGGGAGAAGAAAATGGAGTACGGAGAAGACGAAGAGGCGCCTCTCGCCGTTCGAATTGATGAAATCGTGGAACCCTACCCTCTCGAACAATCCAATTCGAGGCGGCTGGAAAACAATGACGCTTCGGTAGGGGTAACCGTCATTACGGGCTATCTCGGAGCTGGAAAATCCACTGTAAAGCTATCAATCTCATTATTATGATTATTATTATTGTCCTTTTTAATGAACTTTTCGAATTCTTCAAGTTAAACAATGTAGCTCTGATGAATGGATTGTTCACTCAGCTGGTGAATCACATATTGAATACCCAACACGGTAAGAGGATAGCGGTGATCTTGAATGAGTTCGGTGAGGAAATTGGAGTAGAAAGAGCGATGATAAACGAAGGAGATGGCGGCGCTCTCGTTGAAGAATGGGTTGAGCTGGCTAATGGTTGTATCTGTTGTACTGTCAAGCACAGTTTAGTCCAAGCACTTGAGCAACTTATACAGAGGAAGGAGAAGTACGAAAGTCTGGACAGATTTCAATCCTATGATATGTGATTACTGTTTTTATTTTTATTTTTAAAATTTTGATTTTGTCTTTTCAGACTTGATCATATTTTACTGGAGACCACAGGGTTGGCGAACCCGGCTCCACTTGCATCTGTTCTTTGGTTGGATGATCAGCTGGAATCAGAGGTCAATCTCGATTCGATTATAACCGTGAGTTTCATTCATCTACGAGTTTACCATGTAATTAATAATACATTAGCACATCATTTTTTTGTCGAATTCGTGTTGTCATTGTGCTATTCAATCACTCGTATCAATATGCCACTGATTTTTTTTTTTTTTTTTTTTTTTATCAGTAAGCAAGTTTATTGATAGAAATAGACATATCCCAAGTACAGGGGACATATACAAGTGCAACACCTAGTCATTATTGTCTAGAAATACAAGAAAGTCATGGAGATTCAAACCATTGAAATCTATTATAATTGACCAATGGAATAAAGTGTTAATGAAGAAGGTTCTAAGCTCTTCCATCGACCGCTCACAATCTTTAAAGCTTCTTGCATTCCATGCCATAGAATTCAATGTTCCAAACTTAGATGAGATGGAGGATTGAGATACGATAAAGCTTATGAGCTAGAATATACCAAAATTTGCATTGTACTTATATATTTTTTTTGATAGGTAAAAGTAAAATTTTATTGAAATAAGGATAGTAACAAAGTACACCAGAAGTATACAAGCAGATCATGAAACCTAATTACAACTAGGTACTAGTGAGAGATACAAGCAGGTCATGAAAATTGTCCATATTACAAATAATGGTTGAAGCCCAAGAAAATAAAGTATTGTAAAAGAATCGCTTCAGCTCCTCCAATAAACGCTGCATGTCTTCAAAGCACCTCTTATTTCTCTCTAGCCACAAGCACCACATAATGCAATGAGGGATCATTCTCCACACAGTAGCTATACGTGAATTCCCCCTAAGTCCTGTCCAACACCCCAGAATATCCCTAACTTTTCTGGGCATAGCCCAAGCCACCCCTATCTTATTAAGGATCTCATTCCATAAACACCTTGCCACCTCATAATGTAACAAAAGATGATCCACTGATTCTCCATCACTCTTGCACAAGAAACACCAATCTGCTATAATAAGACCACGTTTTCTCAAATTATCCGACTTGAGGATCCACCCAAGAGATGCAGTCCATACACATAAAGCAATCTTAGACGGTACTTTATATTGCCATATAGCCTTCCAAGGAAAATTATGTTCACTAGAAACTCCCAAGAGGACCTTGTAGAAAGAGCGCACCGGAAATTTGTTATTTCTATTCAAAATCCAGATCATTTTATCCTTCGTCTCACTGCCCATCGATATTGCATAGAGCGAGTTAAAAAAAATCAGCAAGCATATCCAACTCTCAATCATGAGCAGCTCTCGAGAAACTTACATCCCAATGGACAGCACCATTGGAAATTACCACTAAGTCAGCTATGATAGCCTCTTTGTCGCTGGAAATCTGGTAAAGCATGGGAAACACCTGCTTTAGGACCCGTTCACCGCACCAAGCATCATGCCAAAAGTAAACTCTATCACCTCTTCCAATTGCAAATCTAAAGCACTTGGAGAATCTACCCCATCCCACTCTAATATTTTTCCACAAGCCCACGCCATGCGTCCCTCTAACTTCCTTAGAACACCATCCTCCCATCATACTTCCATACTTAGCATATATGACTTCTCGACATAAACCCTCTCATTCGTTATGGTATCTCCTCAACCATTTCCTCAAAAGTGCTTTATTGAAGACCCTCACATTGCGCACCCCCAACCCACCACATTAAATGGGTAAGCAAATTTTATCCCAACGTGCAAGATGCAACTTAATTTCTTCTCTCATGCCTCCCCAAAGAAAGTTGCGAAAATTTTTCTCCATACAAGAAGCCATACTTGCAGGTAATGGAAAAAGGGATAAGAAATATGGAGGGAGGTTAGAAAGAGTGCTCTTGAAAGAGTCAAACGACCACCTTTGGACAAATATATCCGTTTTCACCTAGCCAATCGTCTTTCAATTCTTTCTAACACACCATCCCAAATGATTTTTGTCTTGAAAGCAGCCCCCAACGGGAGGCCAAGATATTTCAAAGGTAGCGAAGCAACCTTGCAACTCAAGATATTTGCCAAGACTTGGATATTATGTACACTACCCACGGGAACCATTTTAGACATTAAGAGATTTACCTTCAAGCCTGACACCGCTTCGAAACAAAGTAGTACAACCCTCAAATATTGCAAATTATCATTGTGCGGCTCGCAAAACAAAAGTGTGTCATCAGCAAAAGAAGGTGAGATATGGAAACCCCACCCACTGAAAATCCAGCAAGAAAACCTCCATTCATTGCCGCTCGCAACATTCGACTTAGTGCTTTCATAACAACAACAAATAGCAAACGGGAGAGTGGATCTCCTTGCCGTAAGTCCCTAGAGCTGTTAAAGAATCCTTTCGGCGCTCTATTCACCAAAATCGAGAAGTGAACCATAGATATACAATGCCTAATCCATGATATCCATCTATTCCCAAATCTGCACCTCCCAAGTAAATAACACAAAAAGTCCCAATTAACATGGTCATAAGCCTTTTCTATGTCTAACTTGCACAAAAGTCCGGGTATGCCCTCATTGATTCTACAATCCAAGCATTTATTGGCTATTAATACCGAATCAAGAATTTGTCTCCCCTTCACAAAAACATTTTGAGATTTTGAAATAATGCTACTCATAACTGTGTTCATCAGAGTAGTGAGCACCTTTGAGATGATCTTATATACTCCATTTATAAGACTAATAGGCCGAAAGTCTTTCACGTCCACAACACCAACTTTCTTAGGGATAAGAGCAATAAAAGACACATTAATGCTTTCTTCGAATTTTCCAAAGGTGTATAGTTCCTTAAAAACCTGCATAATATCTCCACCTACTCCCTCCCAACAATCATGATAAAAAGCCATCGAGAACCCATCCGGACTCGGGGCTTTATCCTTGGCCATCCCACAAATCACTTGAAAAACCTCCTCCGACTCGAATGGTCTCTCCAACCATGTAGAGCTTAGCTGGTCAATAGTCTCAGAAGGCATACCATTAAGTTTGGGTCTCCAAGAGGCCGTTTCAGCAAGATCTCTATAAATTTGACAATTTGGTTCTTAATAGCATCATGATCCGAGTAAACCTGTGACCCTCAACCTAAATCACCTCAATAGCATTATTTCTACAATGAGAATTAGCCACCCGATGAAAAAATTTAGTACCTTTGTCTTCTTCCTTCAACCATAGGGCTCGTGACTTTTGTCTCCAAAAGATTTCCTCCATAAGAAGCACCTTCTCCAAGTCCGATGTGATGGCTGATTTCCTACAAGAGTCCTCAAATGAAAGAGGGACGTTCATCTCCCTTTCCTCCAAACCCCTTAGTGCCTCCAAAAGGGACAATTTTTTATTATTAATGTGTCCAAAGACTTCAATATTCCACCTTTTCAAGTCCCTTTTGAATGCTTTTAGCTTACCCGCCAATATGAAGCTTGGTGATCCCTCAAAGGAATACGAGGACCACCATGACCTCACATTCTCCACAAAACCCTCGGTTTTCAGCCACATATTTTCGAACTTAAAATGTCTTTTTCCTTCGTGAATGCCTCCACAATCTAGTACAACGGGGAAGTGATCCGAGCATACTCTATCCAATCTCTTCTGAAGCAAGGTAAAATAATGTGTCTCCCAAGATGGGGACGCCAAAAATCTGCCCAAGTGAGACTAAGCCCGGTTAGTAGACCAAGTATGCACGCCACCTACGAGTGGTAAGTCCACCAAGTCCATATTGAACATAAAATCAGCAAACTCCTCCATTGCTTGACTATACTGGACTTCTCCCGATCTTTTACTAGGGAACCGAGTAACGTTGAAATCACTCCCAATGCATGACAGTAAATTCCACCAGCTGCCCAATCCTGCTAATTCCTCCCATAACATCTTCCTAAGTGTGTCCACATTTGGCCCGTATACGCTAGCAAAGGCCCAACAAAAACCATCCTCTACATTTTTGAACGAACACGCCACCGTATAATTCCCAGCACACTCCTCAATGGATTCAATCACCCTCGAATCCCACATGACAAGGATACCCCCGGATGCTCCCTTGGATGACAAGTACACCCATCTCACAAATGGACAGCCCCAAATACTAGCGATGATGCTACGATCTATGAACTCCATTTTGGTTTTCTGCAAACACACAATGTCCAATTTCCAATGCCGTAAAAGATTCTTCACCCGTAGTCACTTATTGGGGTCATTAAGACCCCGAATGTTCGAAGAGAGAATTCTAGGCTTCATGGATCGACACAACATTTCCCTTTATTCTACTCTTGTGAATACTCCCCTCCCTTCCATCATAGTTAATTGAACAAGTGAGACGCTTCAGTTCCTTGTTTTTCCTAGAAGTGGATCTAGGAGATTGAACCCGACCCTCTTCGATAGTAATAAGTAGTGCCCTGAATTGCTCCTCAAATCCGTCACATGGAATCCCCACAACTCCTCGATATCCTTCACTTTCTAAATCACCCAATCCGAAGGCGCACCCTCTGTTGTGAACAAAGGAGACAAAGTGCGTAATGGTACAGGGTTCACCTCTGCCTCCATATTTACCAACTGGTTCAGTTCCTCAGGCCTAGACGAAAAGTTAAAGGGCTTCATTGCCCCCTGTCACTGTCCAGAAACTTTCATTGGAGTAGAAAACACATGCACATCTTCCCCCTCGATCCATGGGATTCTACCACTATCAATGGGGAAGTTGCCTGAGACCCATTCCCACTACCTATCGGCCTTGTCTGTGTCTATTGTGGTTGAGATTCTATTGCCGCCAGTGAGAAAACACTAAGACCATCGTTGGGTCAACCATCAGAACCACAGAAAGCTCTTTTTGGACCATCGCCGATGGTTCCTCAGACCTTCGTGCCCCCATCATCGGTATCTCGGCCTCTTTAGACCCTTGCGGCCCCACGGCCTCTTCATCTCCTTCTCCCGAGTCCTCCTTCGTCGTCGTTGAGCTTCTCGGAGGTTTCGTTAATCCAAGGATGAGATCTCCCATCCTTGGATTAACCTGTGAGCCCAACACATCTGTTTCCCATGGGATCTCCCCTGCCAATGACTGACCACCCAATGGCTGACCACACGTCGAAACCCCCTTTGTTGGAAAAAGGATCTCCGGCAATGGAAACGAAGCTGTTGTTGCAGTTGAAGCACCAACGTCCTCCCTCGAACTGGTCTGTGCTGGACCCAACACATCGGAGGCAGGGATGGCGCATAAATCCACCACACATGGCTCTGCGAAGTCCTCTGGTCCTTCGCCGGTGCAAGTGGCTGCCACCTACCGCCGTCGACGATGCCAAATGCAGGTGGGTTTCGTTTCCTTCGAACAAGCCCGTTGGGTCTATTTTCCTGAGCCCTATGGATACCCATTGAAACCATGGGCTCTTTGCCTTTACTAGCCTGCCCATTAAGCCCAGTGGGTTGTGACCCAACACTTGTCCCCTTAGGGACCTCGTAAGTGTTCTGTTTGCCCCTAGATGAAGAGGCCCCTTCACCTTTGAAAGGCCCAACTCCCAGACCCAAGCCCACCTCCACCCCCCTACCCTCCTCAATGCATCGTTTCAGCCAATTTAAATTAAGCTGCAAGTCCCCCAGCTGGTTTTGCATCTCAGTCATTGCCCAAAGGATTATTTCCTTTTGTAGGCCAACAACTCCCCTGTCACCACCCTCACATCCTTGAGTTCCTGCAGAAGCGGCGACACTTTCAGGCTACAACGTTGCGGCTCCTGCAGAACTGACATCTCGATTGTTGGACAACCTCCATGTACGACCGGGAAGAAAGCTTTAACGGCTCTACCATCGCCGCTAACTGTGTCTCCCTAACAAAACAACCTTCTCGATCAATCTCCCTCAGCGCCTCCACCACTTTCTACCATCCCATTCCATCTATATCTTCAGGGATGAAGATACAGCTTCGGCGCCCACCCCGTCGGTACTCTACCAGTGCTAAGAACACTCCCTGTGAGTTTGTACCCCTCTATGCTATAAAACTTCTATCACCTTCCTGATGACCTGCATA
This sequence comes from Juglans microcarpa x Juglans regia, assembly GCF_004785595.1. Classification (NCBI taxonomy): domain Eukaryota; kingdom Viridiplantae; phylum Streptophyta; class Magnoliopsida; order Fagales; family Juglandaceae; genus Juglans; species Juglans microcarpa x Juglans regia. Next base: position 10,775,470 of record NC_054598.1, on the reverse strand, counting down.
AAACTCCTTCCTTCCAGCCTTTGCACAATCCTCCAGAGCTTTAGTGAACCAACGAGCCGTGGCTAACTCCAAGCTCATATTTTTCACAAACTTCCACCCTTTTTCAGTATGTTCACCCATCGGCCTTCCCTTGACACCTCAAATGTCTTTAGTTCTATAACAATGGATTTTGATTGACCCATTTTCCTTCCCATACGATCAAGCTCTATTACTTATATATTAGTTGTCCAGGAACATCGATTCATACCCTTTTTTTTTTTTTTGTATTTGTTTGTTATGTATTTGTACTACAAATAAGGTATTACAAATCAAGTTTATAGTACGGATAGGTGTGCACATGCCCTCAGTAAATATTTTTCCACAAGTGCATCTCAGGTAATTCAAAAGAAAAATCCCCCAGTCTAATGGCCCTTAGAGATTGTTTGCACCCAAGGGGATTTGAACCTTAGACCTGGGGGGAGCATACCCCCAAGCCCAAGGCCTTTACCACTTGAGCTAACCCCTAGGGGTTTGAGCTAGAATATACCAAGGGATTATAATGGAAGTTGTTATATATTTATACCTTTTGATTTATCACTGATTCATACCTTTTTTGTCCCTTTCCAAATTGATGCAACAGCATATGACTTGTTGATCCACATGTTCATGCAATTTCATGTTATGTCCTTGCATGTAGTGTGCTCATTCTATGTTCTTGTGCTGTAAAATACGAACAAGTCTGTGAAAAAATACTCAAAATAAAAAATAAAATTAGAAACCACATATTCATATGAGTGAAAAATGTCATAAGATTTGTTATTCACGAACTATAATCAAGAATTGTTTACTACTCAATATCTTTCTTTGAATGATTTGCTGTTTTAATAGGTTGTTGATGCCAAAAACCTTCGTTTTCAGCTCAATGAGCGTCGAGCTTCATCTTCATTTCCTGAAGCATTTCTTCAAATAGCATTTGCGGTAATGATGTTGTCAATTGATACTGTCCTGACTGATTTTGGATACAAAATAACTCTTTGTTTCTAATTTGGAATTTTGTGTTATATTGCTATAGAGTAACTTATCAAATAAAAATTGAAATAGAGTGATGTGAGCACTTGAGAGACTTATAAGTGTGTTGTTTGTGTAGGATGTTGTAATTCTCAATAAGGTTGATTTGGTTTCTCCAGAGGGTTGTGGAGGTGGTTTGGAGGAACTGGAGAAGGAAATTCATGACATTAATTCCCTTGCAAGCATCATCCGTTCTGTTCGGTGTCAAGTTGACTTGCCTAAGATATTAAACCGGCGGGCCTATGATGCTTCTGTTAGTTGTACAAGTTTAATTTTTCATCTGCTGGTTCATACCTACTTTAGTTAACTGATCTTACTGACTTTTTTTTGTGTGTTTTTCAGTATGCCACTCATTTAGAAGCACTGTTGGAAGAAAGCCGTTCTCTTTCTAGCAGGGACATTCATGATTGTGGTGTGAGAACCTTATGCATTTGTCAGCCACAACAGGTTGATCTTGATAAGGTAGTTTTCTGAAACAGCCAACGTGTCAATCATCTTCTGGAAAATTGATGTGATGTGTATTGTTGAACTTTGTGTCACTTTATTTAAAGCTTTGGATGATTGATTTCAACTATTACATTGCAATTAGTTGGATTCTGTATCTTTCAGCTGAATGATTAGTCGCTGCTGATCACATGTGGTGTTTCTGCTCATTGTCCATATGAACTAGGCTGCTTTTAGATAGGGAACCAATATAAAAGTGTATTCGTCCTAACAAATCTTAGAGTATTATAATCATATGTCATGGTGCTCCCCAAACTAAGAAAGTTTTATGATCTTATGTTATGGTGCTCCCCTAACTAACTAAAAGTGTGGCTCTAGATCTGTTGGATGGGCAGAGAAAGACTTGTAGCAGCGAGAAACACTATTTGGGACACAATTTTCTGGAGGTTCAACATAATTGAATATCTCTATTGTTGGAAATGACTACACTTCCATGAATTTGGAAGAACATAGTTGCTAGATCCTGGTTGGTTAAATGCAGCAATATCACAAATAATAGTTGTTTTTTTTTTTTTCAATTGGTCTCTGTCACAAAACATTTGATGATTCAGAGAATCATGCACATCACATAAAGTTACTTTTTTGTTTTTTGAGGATTCCTGTCTTCTCTACTTATTTTATGTCATACTAAATCAGCTCTCCCATGTCTAAGTTGCTATTTCTGTAGGACATCATGCCCTGATAGTCCATTGTTTATAGGTTCGTTTGTGGCTTGAGGAGATTCTTTGGGATAAGAAATCTGGTATGGAAGTTTATCGCTGTAAAGGAGTTCTAAGTGTTCAAAATTCTGATCAACTACATACTTTACAGGTACAAACTTCCTCAAGTGCTCTCTTCTTTAGAAGTTAACTTGTACTGCATACCTAAAACTGCCAATAGCACTGTTTTTTAGTTGCCTTTTGGGTGACTTCTAGAAACATGTTTTATTGATAAGTACTTCTCCTTTTCTTTGAGCTGTGATATCCTATATTGGGAGTGGAGCTCAAGTTTCTTCGCCTAAAAGTTTATCACAACCATTAACTGTCTATAAGAGGACTCTTAAAAAAAACTGTCAATAAGAGGAGGTCCAGGGTGCATATGAAATGGCAGATATGCATAGGCCATGCTGAGGCTTTATATATGTATTGAGGGTTATAGCCTAGTTAATATTCACTTTTTTGCTATTATAATATCTTTTTTTTAGGAGGACAGAACCCCATAAATTTATTAGAAAGCCCTCACTTGTGATGGAGGAAAACTGTGGCATAGGTTAAAGCACTTTGTTGGCAAAGTACATCATGAGTGAAACTATATATAAAGAACTATAGATAACTATACACTCTGTTCCTATTCACAGTGACCTCCTTTACAATGTATATAACTGGTAGTCCTATATCATCTAATCTCATTATCCCTTTGATCTCTCTAGGGACTGTGTGTGTTGTTAGTAATTCCTCGGTAGTCCCTTTTGCTCCCTGCTTAGCCAACCAATCAGCCACTTGATTTGTCTCTCCGAATGTGTGCTTCACGTGGCAAGTCAATTACGACGAGCAGGCCCAAATCCTTTCCAAGTACTCCCTTACCGCCCAGTGCACCTCTCACCTGTGTTGCCACCAGTCAGCCAATAGCTCAGCCCATCTCTACTTCTATATTTTAAGGCTTAGCCTCGTGTGTAGTTGTACAGCATCTCAAAAGGCTCTCACCTTAGCCATATTGTTAGTTCTTTGTCCATAATAAACCGTCAAAGCAGCTTCAAAATCCCCTTGTGAGTCTCTAATCGCCCCCCTCCACCACTTTAACCAGGGTTAGCGAGGCTACATCAATCTATATTAACCTTCACATACATCTTGACCTTTGTTTTGAATGTACTGATGGAGTTTATTTAATTTTGGAGAAGCTAATTTGTTGGATGCCCTGTCATATAGAAACCTTATGTTCCTGGCAGGCTGTGAGGGAGATATATGAGATTGTTCCAGCTCGCAAATGGAAAGAGGAGGAAAATCAGATGAACAAGATAGTTTTTATCGGTATTCCTTAATGTGCCAATGTGTTTTCAAGGGAAGTTCTTTCTGACACTAATCAAGGCACCTATTTTATTCTATTTGTCTATTTGTTTTGCATTGCAGGTCAAAACCTGAACGAGGATGTTCTTACTGATTCCTTCAGCACTTGCGCAACTTCTTGACTTATAAATACTAGCAAAAGCACAGTTGATTGTCATTACTTATCAAAGTTAGAATGGTAAGCCGAAAATCATGACTCGAAGTGGGGGGATTCAGAAACTTAAAACTTATTCTCAGCATTCACTTTGATTTCTTTAAGTCCTACATCAAGCATTATCAACTTGGCACACAAGAAATTAGAATGAACTAACCTGTTTCTAATCCTTCAATATTTTCCCTTGTTAAGTTGTGATTACAGATTGCATGAATATATAGTGACTGCAACTTTTTTGTGGTGACATTTAAGTCGGTGATTATACTGTATATTGGTACTAAGTAATTTCATTTTATTTGTTTGACGTTCCCTTGGGTGCTTTAGTTTATTTTCACTTGGTTCTCCTTGTTTCGCTGATATTGCATGAGTTTGATTACTAGTATGCTTAAGCGCAGGGAATGGATACAAGACTGCATTTTGTTAAATCCCTTTTGTTTTCCTGTGTGTGATTGTCATATATAACAGCTGTTGAGCTCGTCCCTCATTTGCCTACAGTCGCTTTAATAATACACTTTTTATTTTTCTCAAGCAAGCATTTCATTATCATAAATAGATCAAAATACATGAGGGGGAGGGATTCCCCAACAAACATCCCGTTACAACAACTACTGTGTAAAAGTGAAAATAGATCGGGTTTTAGAATAAAAAAAATTGGTCTCCACCCATTCCTTGCAAAGAGGGTGCCATCTTAAATGATGGCTTTTTTATAGTTCGCTGTGTGAACTGTGGTGCAATAGGCAGTGGCTATTGGTGATGCATTGAAGTTTGTTGACTTAAGATGTTCACGGAAGAAACCGATGTCCCCAACCTCAAAGTATTTGGTTAGAGAAAGCAAAAACATAGTGGGATAAATGGCATCGACTGGCCCAAACTATTGATGGTCGAGTTTCTTCGCGACTGCTTGTGACGGTGCATGGAGTCCATGCGCCAGTGATAGTGAGACGAGATGGATCATATCTAATTGGGATGAAGATATTACTCATACGACACGTGTTGTCGTTGGAAGCGTTTTGACGCGATGGCGCGTGGTGGCCACATGCGGGCTAAGTTGCCCGTGAGAGTCATGCATTGAGATTTTCACCTCGTTTCCCCACTGTACCAATATATCGGCAGCTAAGGAGTTGTGTGTAGATAATTGATCACTGGAAGGCGGTAGATTGGGTCTAGACCGAACGGTGGAGAGGAAAAGTTAAAAAAAATTAGGTGAAAAGTCTAGAAACAAGATGGTACCGAAAATAAAACGTAGAGGAGTTTAGAAACAAAATGGTACTAGAAATGGAACGGAGAGGATGAAGTACTTTTGTTTTTAGAGAGAACTGAGACTTTTTCTTTCTAGAGAAAGAGAAGCGGGATACAAGTTTGCTTTAATGATACATCACTTTCAACTTGGGATGTGTAAGGGAATTTTTCCCTCCTATTGTCCTGAATTGCAAGCCCATGAGGGATCTCTGGAAGAGTGAGTCAAAGAGCCCGATCAAGCCCAACAACCCCCATCTATAAGGAGATAATGGACCTCTACAGAGTACTCGGCCCATGAGTAAAACTCGCACATGAAGCAACCCATTCGTGGGAAAAGCGAACGGTAGAGCAGAAGAGATTCACTACCCTGACACCCTCTGATGACACCCAACCCTCGGGAACCTGCGTAGGCAGGTGGGCAAGAGATACGGGGAACCCCGATCTCCTTACAGCAGGCATGGATGGGGCTTAACAAGGAATGTCTGTAAGGTAAAGTGAGTCAGGGAGCCACGCCGCATTAATGGCGCCACTCCCTGGACTCTACGCCGCATTAATGACGCCGCCCTAGGAGCCACACCGCATTAAACAATTCTGACTAAGTGAACAATTGAAATGACATAAACTTCCCGAGGCCAGGTATGGGCTGTCCCCACCCAGAAACCTAATATAAAAGCCGACTTCCAGGTATGAAGAACGCTCTATGATTCCGCTAAGCTCTTGCACAAACTACTAATGAGATATACTGACTTAAACATTGAAGACTCTCTGGCCTCCACCAAGGCTCCCCACTCTCTGTGTTTTTTTAAGTGTGCAAGTGAAAGACCCAATACCCAAGTTGCTAGAATCCGGCCCAAATGTGTACGAAACACGACATTATCATTGGTTATGTACATGATTAGGAAAAGTGAAAAACTCCAGTCTCAGGTTATCTCATCTCCCATAGAGAAAAATACTCGATGAACAACTAGACACATTTATTAGTCAATCATAAATTTGTATCTCTTGAGAAAAATTATTTGTATTGTTTTAAGGTGTGCAAATTCTATACAATCTTTTTAAAAAAAGTACGGTACCCATGGAATCTGTATAGAAAGGCATTTTTTTCAAATGACTATATTGGAGTTGGACATATCAAAAGTATATCTAACATTACTCTCATGACAATGATGCACCATTCCAAGAGATCGGACTTCCTGTTTTGGAGGACTTTTAGGAGGAAATGAACGTTATCCTGCAAATGGAGAGTTAATTTCATCAATTATCAGAAACATTCATTATATGCACAATGTAGTCTGGACCTCCCCGCATACTCTCAACCAATGATGGCTTCTCTTTTACAACATAAACTAGAGCAAAAACACAGAGAGTTATAGGTAAGTACACAATTGTTCACATGGTAAGTAGAAATGTATTTATAAAGTTATGGAGAAAATGTCCAGTGACCAACACAGTGATGAAGCTAATGGACTCAACAGACTACAGGAAAGCAACCAACATAATCACATAACTACAAAACTATTTCATACTTAATGGCAGTGGAAAGCAACTATTGGGAACAAAAATAGATGAAAATAAATACAACGCTCGTTTGGATAAAATATTCATGCTGTTAAAAAAAAAGTAATCCCATTCTTAAGGAATTTTACCATCTTTCCTCATCTCAGGAAGCAATCCAGAAGCATGTCTTGGAGCTATGTCCAAGTAAGTTTCAGCTTCATGATCCTCAATAATAAACAGTACAGCAGATCCATACTGGAAGACAACCATGTAAAGGCAGCAGCCCAGGTTCCTCTTGACTCCAAAGACCTACATCCAAAGTCTCGCGTAATCAAAAGGAATTTTAAACCAATCATGTTGCTATTCATAACGATTATGATTAGAGCTTTGAAAGATTCTCTTATTAAACTCTAGGTAAGACCACTAGTATAAGTCCAGTTGCAAAATCCTTACTGGTAACCACCACATGACTCAAATTTGCTACAATTCAGACCAATAGGAGATGAGATAATCTGAGACTTGAGTATTTCACTTTTCCTGACCATGTACTCAACCAATGATCCACTCTTTGATTCGACATAAGGCACTCTTTGATTCGACTTAAGGACAACATAATATTTAGCCTTTTGGAGAGGGCTCAGTATTGTTATAATGCTGATACATATAACCACGATGCATTCTCCATGAATAGATTCCGTGGATCATTGGTTGAGTACATGGCCAGAAAAAAGTGAAAAACTCCGGTCTCAGGTTATCTCATCTCCCAGAGAGAAAAATACTCGATGAACAACTAGACACATTTATTAGTCAATCATAAATTTGTAACTCCCGAAAAAAATTATTTGTATTGTTTTAAGGTGTGCAAATTCGATACGGTCTTTTTAAAAAAAGTATGGTACACATAGAATCTGAATGAAAAATACCCTCCTCTTCTTTTTTTTTTTTTTTTTTTTTTTAACAAAATGACTATATTGGAGTTGGACATATTAAAAGTAGATCTAATATTACTCCTATGACAGTGATGCGCAATTCCAAGAGTGGAGGACTTTTAGGAGGAAATGAATGTTATCTTGCAAATGGAGAGTTAACTTCATCAATTATTATAAACATTCATTATATGCACAATGTAGTCTGGACCTCCCTGCATTCCCTCAACCAATGATGCCTTCTCTTTTACTGCATAATCTAGAGCAAAGACACAGAGAGCTATATGTAAGTACACACTTTTTCACAAGATAAGTAGAATGTATTTATAAAGCTATGGGGGAAATGTCCAGTGACCAACACGGCGATGAAGCTAATGGACTCAACAAACTACAATAAAGCAACCAATAGAATCACATAGCTACATAACTATTTCATACTTAATGATAGTGGAAAGCAACTACTGGGAACAAAAATAGATGAAGATAAATATAGCGCTCATTTGGATAAAAGATTCATGCTGTTAAAAAAACTTAATCTCATTCTTAAAGAATTTTACCATCTTTCCTCATTTCAGAAAGCAATCCAAAAGCATGTCTTGGAACTATGTCTAGGTAAGTTTCAGCTTCATGATCCTCAATATTAAACAGAACAACAGATCCATACTAGAAGATAACCATGTAACGGCAGCAGCCCAAGTTCCTCTTGACTCCAAAGAACAATACCCAAAGTCTTGCGTAATCAAAAGGAATTTTAAACCAATCATGTTGCTATTCATAACGATTATGATTAGAGTTTTGAAAGATACTCTTATTAAACTAAGTAAGACCACTAGTACAAGTCCAGTTGCAAAATCCTTACTAGAAACCACCACATGACTCAAATTTGCTACAATTCAGACCAATAAGAAACACTAATCAGCCTCTTTTAGATGTGACTCAAACCCTCACTCCCTGCCCCCTTTGGCCCTTTTCCTGTATTTGGGGCAAGTTTGGACCTAAGACCTACCCAATTGCACCACATCTCTTGACAACCTAATTCAAGACACTGCCACCTAGCCCAAAAATCAATTGATGAACATTAACTCTATGCGTTTATAAATATTGGGAAGACAATATCATTGGTTAGCCTGTGAAATGGTCAGAAATTGTTTCATTTTACATCTGACTGACCAATACAATTAAATGGTATAAAATTGTGGGAGAAGAACAGGACTTAGGCAAATTCTAGTTTCTACAAACAGAATAAGAATTTGAGCAAAGTAAAAGGATAAAATTGTTTCTTGATAATCTTACAGTATGTTCTATAAGAGAAATCACTATATCTGATGACAATATAATTTGAGGAGTGAGAGATAGGAGGAACTTCGTTGCTTAAATTCTCGGCTTGCATGCTCTTCAAATTGATGCTGCCAAAACCATGAATCTTAGAAAATCAGACCATGCAGAACAAAAACAAAATGACGGAGGAAAAAAAGAGGTAAGAGAGGGAGGGACACACTGCAGTAGTAATCAACAATTATGAATTGTACACCCAGAAAAGTCAATAAACGTTCTCCCACATTCTTGAATTGAGAAAGAAGTAGGGAGTAAGATGCAGGAGATTTTTGAAAGATGAGTAAAATTTAAGAGAAAAATTAGCTATAATGCATTAAGAGTACTCCCCTTTCCTCTCCCTCTCTTCCTTGGCACAACACAAGGTCAACTGCACCAAAGATCGGATTGTCCGGTTCTCGCCTTCCATCCCCTCCCGGTCATCTACAATAAAGGCTGCCACCCGCTCTACGCCCTCTCTCCCTCACTTGTGTCTGTCTATTCTTCCTCGATGCATTCGTAGCCGCAAAGGAATGTAGTAGGTCTAGTCATTGTGAGTCTTATGTTTCTCTTTGTCGATTTCACTTCTTCGAGTTTGAAGTTTCGACTGGAACCCATTCCCTCACTTTTCCAGGTACGAGAAAAAAACTTACATTTTCTTCTATTCTTGTTCCGTAGAGTTCTCTAATTTGAATATTTTGGAATTTTCTTCTCTTCATACTGGATTTCTCTAACTCGAGATGAACACAAGAATTTAGCTTTGTATGAAAATCATGGGTTTGCCCTTTCTTCTTTGAGATTTTGAAACAAATAATGGTTGTTGGAAGTTGGGTTTTATCTCAAACCTATGAGATAAGCTAACTCCAATGCTGCAGTATAGTCATAGAAGTAATGATTAGAGCTAGAGTTCTGTTTCAAAGCTCGGTGATTGAAAGCTTCAGTTTTTGTATTGTGAGAGAATAGTGTGGTTTGCTTGCATACTACGCCATCCGCCCTAAGTTCTGGCTTTTAATCACTAGAAGACTAGAAAGATTCAGCAGATCCAGTTTCCTTTTGCCTTCAATTAGAATTTTGTGAAGATACATAAAACATTGTTGTGCATTCCCTCATGTCATCTTGAATGGCTTATCAACAATTTCATTCTTTGAAAACAATGAATTGGTAGTAGGAGGTTCACTCGATTTCGTTTAGAAAGGCAATTGCCTTTCATGCTTTCATCTTTGATTGAATTCGATGTTTATGTTTCGTTGCAATAAATGGTGATTGTATTGAAAATAATATGTTTTGAGGAGTTTTCTATTACAACATTCATTTTCCCATGATAATTCTTTTTATGGGGCGGGGTGGGGGAGGGTTGTTCACATGATATGGAAAATAGCTCCTCAGTTTAGTAATGTACATTTTAGAATCAACTTTAGAAGTAGATAAACCTTTCAAGTCCTCTGATGATTTCATGAGCGATCATTGTCTTTTTAGACCATTCTACCCAACTTGAAATACCTTTTATGTTCTTTCAATTAGATAGATATGGTACCGCTAGAATGTCGTCTAGCAGCTTATGACTCCAGGATTTCACTAGTTTTTGGTTGGTTTAGACTATAGATGTATCGTATTATTGTTAAAATTGTAAATGGATGGTTTGGACTATGTTTTTTACGAATATTGCTAATTTGATTATGTGGTTGTGGTCCATTAATATTCTTCATTTTCTAGTTACACCTGTATATAGGATTTTAATGGGACATGAAGGTGTCCACTACAAGTACCTACATGCATGGAACTGAAGTGGCACAACAAGTATGCCATTATCAACATGATTTTAAATTCTTAGTTCTTTAAACTACATATTACAAATCACAAGAAGCAATCATTTGCTATGTTACATTCTTTACAACAAATTCTACGGTCTAACATTAACAAAAATTCACACCCACAACATATTTCATTACAAAGCCTCACAACCACAACAATAAATTGAGTTACAACCATAGCCTCACACTTCCTCATTGCCCAATGGCATTGTTAGTGTGACATTACTACAATGTGTTCCAACAATATCATCGACATTACTACACTGTGTTCCAACATTGAATAATCTAAAAAGTTAGGGATATGAGGGCTTGTTGGGAATAACTGTAGATCTAAAACTAACTCGAAGTATAGTAGCGGAACTAAACGAAAGAAAAAAAAATTGATGACAATCACACAGAAAGAACACCAAGAATTAAGTGGTTCGACTCAAAATGAGCCTACGTCCACTGGTGGAGTCGGTATCGAAGATTTCACTATCAACAGAGATGGAGTACATATGAATACAGCAAAACTTCACAAGGAAGTTATCTCTCAAACTCACTCTAGACTTCTCTCTCAAGAAAACACTTAAAAAAAAGACAAAATGATTTCTGAAGTCTATTGAAAAGAGGAGGCGCCGTTTGATATTTATAAGAAAAGTGAGAATTCACTTTTGTGAACATTGGCTCGAGCGAATGTCGAGCGAGTGTCGAGCGAGCGTAGATTTTCTGCACTTCGCTCAAGCCAACAGTTGCGCGAGAGTCGAGCGAAGCTCTCTGCCTGAACTCGCTCGAGCTGGGTGTCGAGCGAGGGTCGAGCGAAGCTCTCTGACTTGGATATTGCTCGAGCTGAATGTCGAGCGACACTTGAGCGAAACTCTCTGTCTGAATTCGTTCGAGCTAAGTGTCGAGCGAATGTCGAGCGAAACTCTCTGTCTGAATTCGTTCGAGCTGAGTGTCGAGCGAATGTCGAGCGAAGCTCTCTGTCTGACTTCGCTCGAGCAGAGTGAACCTCCGCTCGAGCGAACCTACAACACATGCACTGTTCAATCTGAATTCAAGCCACCTTTTAACAAATCTTCACCTTGGCTTGAACTCTGCCAATTTCAACACAAAAAACCTCCGACCACAAAACCAATCCCCCCAAAACAAATCCCTTACGGGAATAACAAAATGCGAACACCAATCAAGTCCAAACAAAGTTTGAACTTGTATACTGCAACTGGCTTAGTCATCATATCTGCTGGATTTTCTGCAGTAGCAATCTTCAGAATCTGTATAGCACCCTCTATAACAATCTCTCTGAGAAAATGGTACCTGACATCAATGTGCTTCGTTCTCTCATGATACATTTGATTTTTGGTCAAATGTATTGCACTCTGACTGTCACAGAATACTGAGATCCCATCTTGTTGTAAACCCAAATCATTGACCAAGCCTTTCAACCAAATGGCCTCCTTAACAACCTCTACTGCTGCCATGTACTCTGCCTCGGTAGTTGATAAAGCAACAGTGGATTGCAGTGTTGCTTTCCAACTAATAGCTGACCCACACAGAGTGAAAACATAACCTGTCAATGATCTTCTCTTATCTAAGTCTCCAGCATAATCAGAATCAACAAAACCAGTAACTTTGGAACTGAGATCGACATCTCTATCAAATATTAACCCAAAGTTCAGGGTTCCCCTCAGATACCTGAGTATCCATTTCACAGCCTGCCAATGAGTCTTACCCGGATTAGCCATATACCTGCTAACTACGCTCACGACCTGTGAAATGTCTGGGCGGGTGCAAATCATTGCATACATGATGTTGCCAACTGCACTTGAATAAGGAACACTAGCCATGAACTGTTCATCTTCAACTGTCTGAGGAGATAGGCAAGCTGAAAGCTTAAAGTGCGTAGCAAGTGGCGTACTTACTGGTTTGGAATCAAACATCCCAAATCTCTGAAGCACTTTCTCAATGTACTTTCCCTGAGACAAGTACAACTTTCCAGCTTTCCTATCTCTGAAGATTTCCATTCCCAAAATCTTCTTTGCAGCACCTAAGTCTTTCATTTCAAACTCATTTCTGAGTTGGGTCTTTAACAAACCTATGTCAGATATGCTTCTAGCAGCAATAAGCATATCATCAACATATAATAGCAAATAAATGAAAGACTTATCAAATAATTCCTTATGATAAACACAACTATCATAGTTACTTCTCAAATAACCATAATCAATCATGAAGGAATCAAACCGCTTATACCATTGCCTTGGCGATTGCTTCAAACCATATAAAGATTTCTTCAATCTGCACACATGATCTTCCTTGTTTTCAACAATGAATCCCTCTGGCTGATGCATATAAATGGTCTCTTCAAGTTCACCATGTAGGAACGCTATTTTAACATCAAGTTGCTGTAGCTCTAAGCCATACAATGCTACTAAAGCAAGTAGTAATCTGATCGAACTGTGTTTCACCACTGGAGATAAGACTTCAGTGAAGTCGATGCCTTCTCTCTGACTGAAGCCCTTAGCAACTAAGCGTGCCTTGTATCTTGCATCTGTATCACCTTGGATTCCCTCTTTTCTTTTGAAGACCCATTTGCAGCCAACAGTCTTCACCTTCTTTGGCAACAGAACCAAATCCCATGTTTGGTTTTTGTGAAGAGACTCAATCTCTTCAGTCATAGCTGCGCACCACTGTGCAGATTCTGCGCTCTTGACAGCTTCTGAATAACTGGAAGGCTCCTGACCAACAATATTCTCTGCCGTAGTAAGAGCATACATCACCATATTTGCATGAGCATATCTTTGAGGTGGTCTAATCTGCCTCCTCTGTCTACCAGTCGCTATACTGTAGTCTTGCTCACCTTGTGCGCCGCTACTCGAATCAGAATCATGCTCATCTACAATAGCATGATCTTGGGCGCCACTGGGCAGCCCTTGTGATGCTTCCACCTGAAACTCCACCTGCTTTCTAACATCCTGTTCTTGTCTTGTAGACTTAGTAATCTCCTTTCTCGGACTAAGTATGGATTTTTCATCAAAAGTGACATCCCTACTGATTACAAACTTGGGTGATTTAGGATCAGTACACCACAATCTGAATCCCTTCACCCCACTGGCATACCCAATGAATATGCCTTTCTTTGCCTTTGGCTCAAGTTTTCCATCATTAACATGGAAATATGCAGGACAACCAAAAACTTTCAAATTTGAATAATCAGCAGGAGTATCAGACCATACCTCATTTGGACTCTTCAAACCAATGGCTGTGGCTGGAGAACGATTGACCAAGTAACAGACTGTGTTGATTGCTTCAGCCCAGAAATCCTTAGCCAAGCCTGCATTAGAAAGCATGCTGCGAGCTCTCTCCAAGAGAGTCTTGTTCATCCGTTCAGCTACCCCATTTTGCTGTGGAGTATGTCTAACTGTATGATGTCTGGCAATACCCTCATTTCTGCAGAATTCATCAAACTCACCTCTGCAAAACTCCATACCATTGTCAGTGCGAAGTCGCTTGATTTTCTTGCCCGTCTGATTTTCAATCAAAGCTTTCCACTGTTTGAAGTTAACAAATACATCATTTTTCTGCTTCAAAAAGTAAACCCAAACCTTCCGTGAGAAATCATCAATGAACGTAAGCAATTATTGAGCTCCACCTTTTGACGGGACGGAAGATGGGCCCCAAAGATCAGAATGAATATAGTCCACAGTTTTGTGAACCCCTGTAGAGAACTGAACCCTGCACTGTTTGCCAAACACACAGTGTTCACAGAAATCCAGTTTCCCTATCTTCTGATTACATAGCAAACCCTGCTTACTCAAAATTGACATCTCCTTCTCACTCATATGACCGAAACGCATATGCCACAAACGAGTGACATCTAAATCTGGATCATCTGAAACTGACACTGCAGCTGCACCTGTCACTGTAGAGCCCTGAAGGAAATAAAGACCATTTGTCTTATCTCCTTTCATCACAACCATAGAGCCCTTACTGACTCTGATAGCTCCACCTTCACCAGTATACTTGTAGTCCAGAGAATCAAGAGTACCCAAAGAAATAAGATTCTTTTTCAACTCTGGAATGTGTCGAACATTAGACAATGTCCGAACAATTCCATCAAAGATCTTAATTCTGACTGAACCAATTCCAGCAATTTTGCAACCCATATCATTCCCTAACAAAACGGAGCCTCCGTTGACCGATTCATAGTTAGTGAATCGGTCCCTCTTGGGACACATATGGAAAGTGCAAGCTGAGTCCATGACCCACTTGTCACTAAAGCAACTATTGGAGTCGCTAATTGCTAGAACAAGATCTAGGTCGTTAGGCCTATCATCAGCAACACTAACGGCATTAGATGAACTAGTGCCGTCCTCTCTGTTTTTCAGTTTTGGACACTCGTTCTTGTAGTGACCAAACTTATGGCAGTAATGACATTTGACGTTTTTCTTACTAATCGTTGTTTGTGAACTGCCCCTGGATTTCCCCTTATTCTTCTCTGAACCCCTGTCATTCGATCTACCCCTGCTTGAGGACTCCTTAACAAACAAGCCACTAGCCTGTTCATTAGTGTTCTTCACACTCAATTTATTCCTCAACTCTCTAGAATTCAAAGCAGACTTTACATCTACCAAGGAAATTGTATTTCTATCATACAACATGGAATTCACAAAGTTCTCAAAAGATGTGGGTAATGAACATAAAATAATTAACGCTTGATCTTCTTCTTCAAGCTTAATATTTATGTTCCTCAGATCCATAATGATTTTATTAAATTCATCTAGGTGTTCAGAAATAAGAGTACCTTCCTTCATTTTGAGAGTGTATAACCGTTGTTTCAAATACAACCTGTTGGTGAGAGATCTCTTCATGTACAGATTCTCAAGTGCCGACCAGAGACCAGTTGCAGTCTCATCGTCAGCAACCTCTCTTAAAACTCCATCAGATAGTGACAAAAGAATAGTACTGTGTACCTTTTCTTCTTCTTCTTTCGAAGGAGCTGGAGAATCGTCAGATACCGACACTTCTAATACTTTTGACAAGCCCTGTTGTCGCGGAACTAAACGAAAGAAAAAAAAAAATTGATGACAATCACACAAAAAGAATACCAAGAATTAAGTGGTTCGACTCAAAATGAGCCTACGTCCACTGGTGGGGTCGGTATCGAAGATTTCACTATCAACAGAGATGGAGTACAGATGAATACAACAAAACTTCACAAGGAAGTTATCTCTCAAACTCACTCTAAACTTCTCTATCAAGAAAACACTTAAAAAATAAGACAAAATGATTTCTGAAGTCTATTGAAAAGAGGAGGCGCCGTTTGATATTTATAAGAAAAGTGAGAATTCATTTTTGTGAACATTTGCTCGAGCGAACGTCGAGCGAGTGTCGAGCGAGCGTAGATTTTCTGCACTTCGCTCAAGCCAACAGTTGCGCGAGAGTCGAGCGAAACTCTCTGCCTGAACTCGCTCGAGCTGGTTGTCGAGCGAGGGTCGAGCGAAGCTCTCTGACTTGGATATTACTCGAGCTGAATGTCGAGCGACACTTGAGCGAAACTCTCTGTCTGAATTCGCTCGAGTTAAGTGTCGAGCGAATGTCGAGCGAAACTCTCTGTCTGACTTCGCTCGAGCCGAGTGAACCTCCGCTCGAGCGAACCTACGATACATGCACTGTTCAATCTGAATTCAAGCCACCTCTTAACAGGGCTATTATATGCAAACTTGCATTGGGTGCCATGGCATACCACATATGGTTGCAAAGGAACTGCAGGATTTTTGGTGGCCTAGTTCGTTTCGAAGAGTGCAGATTCAAAAACCATCTCATCGCATGTAAAGACTGTCTGTATTGAATAGGACCTCTTGTTTTCTGTGGTAAACTCCCCTTACAGTAGTACTTAAGCAAATGAGGTTTGTTTATATCCCTGCTTAAGGTTCATTGTCTCTCTTACTGGTAGGTTGACTGAGTCTGTATAGCTGTGTTTTAAACTTCCATACTCAGGACTGACCTCATTCATCCAAAGAAAAAAACAAAACACAAAAAAAAAAAAGGCATGAAAAAAGGTGCTTCGTGTTTTAGCAGCTACACATAATGGATAATACACTGTTAAAATCACCTAATGTTTTTAGATTATAGACATTCCATCCTCAATATATTGATATGCATATATACATAATGGCCATCAAAGAATAACAAGAAAATCAGTACAAAATGCTAACGCTAGATTGGAAGCGGATGGATATTATGCTACACAAGTCGGTGCAGCATAAATTGATAAATTTATATTATTATTATTATTAATAAGAAGACGACGATCCAGTCCTCCACTCTCAAATTAATAAAGAAAAAAACCAACTTTTGCTTTGTTGCCTTTTCTTTTGCCTTTCAAAAAATCTAGTTTTGCTTTTATATATATATATATATATATATATATATATTAAAGGGTTGTGCTAGCGTGTTGCCCAACATTTATCGTTAGACATGCCGCTAGTATAAATTTATAGTTCATTTTTTTTTTCATTTTTTAAAAATATTATTTTAATATCCTTAACTGATAAGAAAATTTTAAAAATATATATATATAATTTCACTAATAGTCACTTCTTTAATTATTAAGTAAAAAAATAAAATTAAAAAAATAAAATACTCTAGTAGTAACTTTGAGTGGTAACATTGATATATATATTAAAAAAATATTATTAATCATCATTTTTTATTATTCTTATTTGATATTAAAGAATTGATAAATAAGTAGAAATAATATTTATTTATTTAAGCCATTTTTCACTTTTGAGGTCGACATTGCTATCATAGGTAATTTACGACGGAGTTACTTCACTTTGAAACCTAATATTTTCAGGTAACATTCCTGACTCTGAGCCCTGAAAATTCTTCTATTTGGTCAGACAGCTTATCTTCCATTTGTGCCACCGTGTTATTAACAGCGGGCAAACTTATAAAAACCAAACACAAAAATAAATGCAAGCGATGCTAAGCAAACACAAGTTACACAACATCCCATCATTTTACCAAGACACCTAGGCCACCTGATGAACAATGCTACGTAACTTTTCCAATCTCTACACGTCTCATTTTTTTTTTAATTTTAACACCAACACACCACCAGATTTTGGTCACCAACTTGGTGCCACCTGACGAGCAATGCTACATAATCTCTTCAATCTCTACACGTCACATTTTTTATAATTTTAATTTTTTAAATGTTTTTTTGAGTTTATTCTTTTTAAATTAATTCAATTCTTCTATTCATTATTCATATATTAAATATTTGATAAAAGAAAAAAAAATTAAAAAAATATAGTATGTGGAAGTTGTGTGAATAGTAAGAAGTTGTGTAGATTTTTTCCCACTTGATTATAATATTTTTCCTTCTACACAAATGGAGATTTGGTCCTGGCTATAATACTGAGGTTACCCTTTTTTAAAATTTTAAAATTTATTTTGTGTTTACAACAAGTCAAGAAATAAATTGATACAATTTAGAAATTAATTGAAAGCCAGAAACAGGACCAGTCTGGAGTTGGCAAATGCAGAGCTTTGTCACCATTTTCAGGGTGGAAATACAAAGAGGGGAAAAATATAAAGCATAATGATAGGATTATTACCTATTTCTTATTTGAAAAACTCTATTTGCACCCAGGAGGGGTACCTCCGTGTACACGGGCCTCCACGTGGATGCTAAAAACAGCTGCGTTTCATTTACAGCGTGTAGAAGCAGATAGACTCCCAACAATTCACATAGACGAGACTATTTTCAGACTGAACCAGGAGGTTATGAGGCTTCACGTCACGGTGGGCGACGCCGTTTTGGTGGCAAAAATGCAGCATCGGCTTCACGTCGTGGTGGGCAACGCCGTTTTGGTGGCAGAAATGCAGTGCCGCGGTGGGCGACGCCATTTTGGTGGCAGAAATGTAGCACCGCAGTGGGCAACGCCTTTTTGGTGGCAGAAATGCAGCATCGATACCAGCTACTGGAAGTACTGCAGCGCGGACGGCCCAGCCAGCTTGCCGCAGTGCGAGATCTTGGAGAACAGCTCACCGCCCGTGGCGAGCTCCACGACGAGATAGATCTTGGTCTTGGTGGCCATGTCGGTGGCCATGTCTTGGTCTTGGTGGCCATGACCTCGAGGATTTTGAAGATGTTGGGGTGGTCCTGGAGGCGACGCATGGCCATGATCTATCGGATTATCTGTGGTTTCATGGCAGCGTTGACGGTTTAACTTGTTGATGATCTTCACGGCTATAGCTGTGTCGTCCACTATTGACCGTACTTGGTACACCTTGGCGAAGTTGCCTCGTCCCAATAACCGCCCCAATTGGTACTTCCCCAATAGGGTAGTGGTGTTGGATGCTGATGATGGTGTTGGGGTAGGCGCAACCTATGGCTCGAGAGGTCAAGAGAGAGAGACAGAGAAGGGAAAGAAGTCTTTCCCAAGATGGTGATTTTTTTTTTAAATAATAATATAAAACTGACGTGGCTAATGCCATGTCAAAAGATTCCACTACGAGTACCTAACGGCGGGTACCTGTAGCAGAATTGTATTTATTTATATGTCTTTGAAAATTTTTTATTTTTTATTATTTTTTAAATATTTTTTTAACATTCTTAATTATTAAAAAATATATAATTTTATTAATAATCATTTTTTTAATCATTAAAAACAAGAAAAAAAATTAAATATAAAAAAAAATAATAAATAGATAATAAGAAGAATAACCTAACATTTTCTAAATAGAAAAGGAAAAAGAAGGCAGAAAGCACCAAAACCAGCAAACAGGGATTTGACTGGCGTGCCCAGAAAGGCAACAAAACGCCAGTGAAAATATAATTGATACAGCTAAGCTAAGCTAGCTATATCTGTGTTCTGATTGGCCCGACTCTCTACCTGAAACTTATGAAAGCGATAATTCCTCTCTCTCTCCATTTGGCAACTATCTCTTATCTTAATTAAGGCTGTGTCTGTCTGTCTGATTATCACTACCATAAAATAAAGAGTAATGATATATTTATAATATTTTATATAACATATTGTATAACAATATGTTATATAAAATATTATGAATAAATCATTTTCTTAAAATCAAAATTTCAAGGCTTCAACCGTTGGGATGATTTATATATAATATTTTATATAATTATATTTTAAATAAAAAATATTTTATATAAAATATAATATTATTTTATAAAAATATTCTATTTTATAATATTTTTATATAATATATTATGCGTATATCATTATTCTAAGACTAATACAACTCCCGAAAAAACAAAAGGAAAAACAACTCAACTCTGAATAATAAAAGTTCCACTTTCACACGGTCAAATCTCCACCGTTGGTTTCCTAAAAGTGGAAAGGAAGTCCTTTGAGCAACTTATATATAACATTTATATTCCTACTGATCATCTTCTGTCCATAATTCGTGTGCACTCCGGAAAAGAAATTATTGATTAATATTGCTCTGATTTTATCCCACGTCCCAAGAACCAGAACCCGATAGATTTGGACTCACCCCTGTAGCTGGTTTCCTCTCTCTCTCTCTCTCTCTCTCTCGCTATTTCTTTTTCCTTACAGTTGGTTCTGAATCTCTGTCTCCATTCTCTTCAGCGACACAGAACTGGTACGCCTCCCAAAACCCCTGTTTCCCCATTTTGTTTCAAGTTGTCTCTCTCTGGTTTTGGATCAATGTCCATTGGCCACTGTGTTTTTATCTGGATGGATAGTGATTTGTTGTTGGTTTGATCGGATCTGTGTTCATGCCTACCCTTTTCGAGATCTGGGTTTCGCTCACTGGATTATAATAGTGGAAATATGATGCTTTTGTTTTCCTCTGTTTTTATGCTTTTTGGTGAGAATCATGAAAAAGGAAAGGAATTCTTGGAATCTCACGAGTAAATGCGATCTATCGTGGGATTCAGCTATTTTTATCAGCAACCAAACCGAACCGTTAGTAACCCAGTATTTGACTTATTTGCAGGTTGATCAAGTCTATTAGGAGGATTGGTTTCTGTACTGGGCATTACTCGGTCGTGATCAGTTGGCTTATACACCTTCTGGATTTCCAAATTATTTGGAGTTGTAATTCTTTTAGATTTTTTAAAAAGATTTGGGTAGTTGATCCATAATTACGGATCTGGATTTCGTATCCACATTTTTTATGGTGGTTATCTCCGAGTTTGCGCTGAATCTTTTCAGAATTATGTGACTCCATGGTAAAGTCAAGTGGAAAGAGAGCTGTTCGGACATGTGAAGAGTTTCTGTTTCAATGCTTTGGAAATAGTCCAGATTCATGGTAAAATGCACAGAAGCTTCTATGTTATGATTGGTGGTTTTCGCTGTTTTTTGAGATATAGATTCGAGTTGGTTATTTAGTGGATTTTCTTGACTCGATTTTCCAAGTGTGTTGCACAATCCGGACATGAGAAGCTCGTGGTTTAATAAAGTATCCGTCATTTTCGGCCCCAGACCACCGCTCAGCTGGTTACTTTTGTGCCTCGTTAGCTTGCTCGCAATAATTGCAGTATTAGGCTCGTCTTCTTCGAATGCCTTTGACTCTGTAACCGCTACGCCGGACATTTATTTAAACTATAGAAGGCTAAAGGAGCAAGCAGCGGTTGATTATTTGGAGCTGAAGTCTCTTTCACTTGGAGCTAGTCGGCAAAGAGAGCTTGGCCTGTGTGGCAAAGAAAGAGAAAATTATGTACCTTGTTACAATGTTTCAGCAAATTTGTTAGTTGGGCTTATAGATGGGGAGGAGCTTGATCGGCATTGTGAAGTTCAAAGAGAACAAAACAGGTGTTTGGTTCGCCCACCTAAAGAGTATAAGACCCCCCTGAGGTGGCCTGCTGGCAGGGATGTGATATGGAGCGGAAATGTGAAGATAACCAAAGACCAATTTCTGTCATCCGGAAGTATGACCAAAAGGTATTTGTTAGTTATAGCTAGCTGCTGAGATTGTGAAATTACCTCTTACTACAAAAAGCACTAGAGCTTTTGTTACTCACTACTTTTCTTTATGATTTCTTTGTTGGGCTTGTGAGCAATTAATGATTTGATTGTGTATACTTTTTGAATGTGTCGTGACAGGTTGATGTTACTTGAAGAGAATCAAATTGCTTTTCACTCTGAGGATGGATTGATCTTTGATGGTGTTAAAGACTATTCTCGCCAAATTGCAGAGATGATAGGGTTAGGAAGTGACTCCGAATTTCTTCAAGCTGGTGTAAGTTTTTTTTTTTTTTTTCACACACCGTTGGGTTTTAAAAATCTGGAATTTCTCAAATGCAATTCTCTATTGTCCTCTAAATGTTTAATAACTAACTTTATATCTCAAAGCAACCATGCCATATTTTTCTTTTTCTTGTGGGTTGCTTTCTTTCTCCTTTCTGATAAAGAACAGTAGAACTGTCAGTGGTATGCATATTTTCAAGTAACTATGTTAATTACAGGTGCAAAATGTACTAGATATTGGTTGTGGATTTGGTAGCTTTGGAGCTCATTTGGTCTCACTGAAGTTAATGGCTGTTTGTATTGCGGCTTACGAGGCGACTGGCAGTCAGGTCCAATTAGCCCTCGAGAGAGGTCTTCCAGCAATAATTGGTAGCTTCATTTCAAGACAGCTTCCATATCCATCCTTGTCATTTGACATGGTTCATTGCGCGCAGTGTGGTATTGTTTGGGACAAAAAAGGTACCTTTAGTGTTAGATTCACCATGTTATCATTCCCCTTATAGATAATGTGCTTCCTTTGGATGTTGCCAAACTTGTTTCTGCTTGATTCATGTCAATTGGATTTTTATTACCTGCTTGATATCTTCTTTCCTTTTGTTTAATGTAACACTGCTCCTCCATCGTTTGAGTGCAGTAAAAGATATACATAGGTCTTACCTAGAGTGATAGGGCACTTTAGCACCATCAATTGTAAGTTAGTTCTAACTTATCAAAAAAAATTGTGAGTTAGTTCTAGTCCAGTTGACTTGGTTCTCTCCTTTGATTACTCTTTTGGAAAATAGTTTTTTTAACTATATAATGTCAAAATTAAAATATAAATTTCTAAGCAAAAGGGTGAAGTTTCCAAAGTTGTTTGTTTGTTTGTTTTTTTTTTTTTTTTTTTTCAACCAGACTAATAGACACGTTTAGGGGGGCACTTGCATGCCATTGAAGTTAATGGGCATGATTTCAATGATAAACAGACTTACAGTACATCTTGTGCCACATATAAGAGGTCAGGATATATGCAAATTCTGTTAGAGGTAAACCACTCAACAAAATATATAGATGTAAACCACTAAACAAAATGTATATAACAAGTCTGAACCCAATGGCTTAATTGAAATGAGTTCTTCTAGGTAATAAGAAGGTATGAACCTTTCTGTTGTGTTTTTAAAACTCCCAGAAAACATCAACTGCTGTCTTCAAAAAGAAAAAAACAGAGTACATTGTAAATACTTAATTAATGATTTGAGTATTATAAAAAAATTCATTAATTGGAAGACTCATTTTGAATTATGTGATTTATCATCATTTTGATGAACCTTTTTTTTTTTTTAGTTTTACACAACATGGAAGAATGAATCAAGGAATATTTTCTAGAGAATCAAACATTTTCTAGTAAATTGTGGACATGAAGAGAATCAGTTGGGTATTCAGGGATAAAAAAAAATGCAATTATTTGAAGACTTGTTTGGCATAATGGGATGGAGTTTGAACTAGCCCCTTTTTGGCTCGGTGACTCAAGTTTTGGAGTGAACTTGGTTTGCACATGATAAAATCTTATTTATTTTGTTTTCTATTTTATCTGAATTAGCTCAATATTTTTTGTGATTCAAAATTTCTCTTTGTGATTCAAAATTTCTTCTCTGCCCTTAAGCAAGGGGTAAAGGATAAGGTCACAGTTTTGATCTGATACTGAAGCACAAGTTCTGTTAGCTAATTTTTTTAAGATCACAAATTATTTGAATGCAGTTTCTTAGTTCCTTTTTCATTTTTTAATTTGTATTTCATCTAGCCACCAGACACCTTTACCTTGCTTCAATAACACTACAAGCTTTGCAACCGACAGAAGCATCACTGTAACTTAAGTTGGCATCTCTGTTGGCACCAAATTCATCCTGCTGCCTGCAGCATCACAGCTATAGTATTTTATAGCAGTGATCATTCATAAAGATTTGTTTACTTTATGCATGAGGAACAGCCATATTGGCTTCATAAATGCAATAAAAAGTTGTACTTTTACTTATCAAAAATAAAAAATAAAAAGTTGTACTTTTTGTCATTTTGAGTCATTTGGTTATCCCTGGATGCAGAGGGTTTGAATGTTGGAGAAAATATGTATTTGGAAGTAACATTCAAAGTTTGGGGCCACGGCTCCTGGTGAAAAGCTGGTGATTTAACCAGTTCCATGTAGGGAAACTTCTGAGGGTGCGGTGCACGGGACCGGGGTTTACTCTGCAGGGGTGGGTCTAAAGAGCCCTGTCTTGGAGAGGTTCCTCGACATATAAAAAAAATTAAAAAATTAAAAAAAAATCAAAGTAATGAGGTGTTTGAGCCCATGAATGCTATTTTGAAGTTTCTAAATTTTACTTCACTTTTCTTCCAAGATTACTGTGAATTTATGGACTTCAGGATAAGTATAGTTTGCTGCTGTGATTAACATGTCTTTGATATGTGTAATGATAATTTTATTAAACAGATGGGATGCTACTTATCGAAGTTGACCGCGTACTCAAGCCTGGAGGTTACTTTGTGTTGACCTCACCCTCAGGCAAACTGCAAGGAAGTTCAGTGGGTATAAAGAAGAGAAACATGTTGACACCAATGGAAGAGTTGACCCAGAAAATCTGTTGGAGTCTTCTAGCCCAGCAAGATGAAACTTTCATCTGGCAGAAGACTGTGGATACTGATTGTTATGCCTCTCGGTAAGGATCTAACGAATAGTGCACATTTTTCCATTAATAATTTAAAAAAAAAAAAAAAACTTGGGCGTTGGTTTCGATACTCAAGGAGCTACAGTTTTAGCTTTGATATTTTGTTGCTCCACTGAAGTGGTTATATTTGTGGAGCTGCCATGATTTCTTTTTAAATTACTGCTTTAGTAATGGTTTCTTTTATTTTTCTTTGTACGTAGCAAGCAGGTTGCTATACCACTTTGCAAAGAAGGGCATGATATTCAATCATATTATCAGCCACTTGTATCTTGTATAAGTGGTACCTCAAGCAAACGCTGGATTCCAATCCAGAACAGATCTGCTGGTTCCCAATTGAGCTCAGCTGAGCTTGAAGTTCATGGAAAGTATTAATTTATCAAGATTTGATTTTCTTCTTATCACTACTTTTTTGGTGTTACAGTTGTCTGTCCATCCAATTGTTTCTTTAATGTTTATGCATCATTAGATCTGCTGGTACCTTTTTATTCAATTCCTCACTTTTTTTTTTCCTAATCTATTCAATTCCTCACCTGTTTGATAATGTTGTGCCAATTTACTGACCGGCTTGTATCTTTGCAGGAGTTTTGCCTGAAGATTTCTTCGAAGACTTGCAGATTTGGAGATCTGCTCTAAAAAACTACTGGTCTTTGCTTACACCCTTAATTTTCTCTGACCATCCAAAGAGGCCTGGTGATGAGGACCCATTACCCCCATTTAACATGATACGCAATGTGATGGACATGAATTCTCATTATGGGGGTCTAAATGCTGCATTTTTGGAGGAGAAAAAATCAGTATGGGTGATGAATGTTGTACCCATCAGAGCTCATAATACACTTCCTGTTATACTTGATCAGGGCTTTGCTGGTGTTTTGCATGACTGGTAAATCGTTATTTCAGTTCCTTTTAAAAATTCTTTTGCTAACATTGAATATTTTATGTCAATCTTTATTTGAATTTGCATTCTCTCATTTTTTAAGTTAAGACTTGGGGCGAATCAAAATCTGTAAGATGTCAAGCAATATTCTATCTAAGCCTTCTAAAATATGAGACATGGCTAGATTGGATTTATAATATAGCACTCACAAATGAAAAAAAGAAAAAGAAAACAACTCCCAAGTCAACTTATTTGTATGTAATTTCTGAGGTTTCTTCATGGAATTAATATACATGGGGTTTCTGACCTTGCTTACCCAATTTTATTTCACTTTTGGAGACTCAGCTTGTAAGTTATAGACAGTTTACATATACTTCAATTTTATGATTCAAAACATGATGTTCACGAACTTTGGTTCTAGAAAAGAACCTGTATTCGTTTCTTGGATCCAGAAGTTGTAATTTGATGTTGTCCTCCAAAATTTGTCAATAGCACTGTTTAGAAGTAAGTCGCTTTGCAGCTTCATAGCTCTATGGTTGTGATCTATCTATTGATGCACAGGTGTGAACCTTTCCCCACATACCCGCGGACATATGATATGCTTCATGCAAATGGGCTCCTTTCACATCTCAGTTCAGAGAGATGCAGCACAATGGACTTGTTCTTGGAAATGGACCGCATATTGCGCCCTGAGGTATATGTATTGTTAGGCTATTCATTATTGCTTATACTCGCAATATTGTGTTGTGAATTGAGTATTTTGCAACTCAAATTATGACAATGCCGGCAAGCCCTTTCTTGTGTTATTCTCATGAGTTATGCCCCCTTCCTACCTTCTTTCTTGTCCTGAGCTGGCTTTTTCTCTGCCTGAAAATCTTATGCAATATGGGTTTGTTAAAGTTTTAATTTAAATTGGAATAGTGCTTCGGCACCGTTCTAGACCTCTAGTGGTTTGAGTTATCCCTTTCTCGTTTTTTTTTTTTTTCTTGTTCCTGTCCTTGTTTTCTATAAGAAACCACCCAAGATACTTGTACATAAGTTCATCTTGTCCAATGCTAGTTTCTCTTCTTTCATTGTTCTTATAGTGTGCAAGTCCACTTACATTTGATGTGCCCTCACTATAAGTTGTGTCCATGATATTTCTGATGCAATGGTTACTTGGATGTCAGCTGCTATATGGATGAAGTTCATAACCTGTTATACAAAATTGTGATTGGTTTCCAGGGATGGGCTGTTCTTTCTGATAAAGTGGGAGCCATAGAGATGGCACGAACTCTTGCTACACATATACGATGGGAAGCAAGGGTGATTGACCTTCAGAATGGCAGTGACCAGCGGCTGCTTGTTTGCCAGAAACCATTCATTAAGAAATGATAGATTGAGTATCTTGAGGTCTCACCTTTGTGAATTTGTACACATCTTTTCTCTGGTAATTCCTCTAAATTTGTCTGAAAATGTGGAAATATTCAGGTGAATATACTAATAAAAAAAAAAAATATTCAGGGGACTATAGTATTCTGTCGATATGACTTGATGTTGCTGTTATAGAGTCAGCCCATACACCGTGCGAGAGTTTGAAAAATTAAATTCATAACTAGAAAGAAATTAAACTAATTAGTGACTGTGGTCAGCTCTGGCTGACTTAAAACTGAAAACTGGTTTAGGTCATTGTCTTTTGCACGACTTCTTTGTGGTTGTGTGAAAAAATGCCTTTAAAGCATAGCAATTTTTGTTGATTCCCTGTCTAAAGCAGCTTATTACACAGTAACAGTACTGAGGATGCAACTAGTAGAACAACTCTGTCTGCACTTGTTTAAAGTTTTACTGTTTTAGCTCCTGAATAATGCTATGATATCATTGGCAGGGATTTCGATTGTTTTGATAGCAAATCTATGTAAGATATGCCCGGAGACTGATGGATTTGACCATGTCCACCACCGAAACAGGCATGTGGAAGTTGTAGATTAAAGAGGTCTTTCAATTGTCCAAGCGTTTGGAGCAATTCATTCATCCAACATTTTTGGCATTTGTTTTTCAAATTTCTTTATTGATTGATTTTGGACTCCTTGTCATGGGAGTCAAACAATCGCTTTTGTTGAGGAAAGAAGGTCAAATAGCCACGAAATGTTAAGAGTGGAAGTTATATTTGTAACCAGTTATATATTTTCTGTCTTGGGCATATTATATTATGTTATATGTTATTGGTCAGCTTAAGCTGTGGGACTCCGGAGGACTGAAACAGTGAAAAATACAAAACCCCATATGGTTTTAATAGATATAAAACCATAAAAATATGAAAATTAAACAGATTTTAAGATCTTAATGGTTTTGTATATATTTGTTTTAATTTTTTTGGTTTAGTTTGTTTAGTTTTTTTATTTTTTGCTTTAGTGGTTTTTCATTTCTTATATCTGCATCAATTCAGAATTCTGGTCTCATTTTGTCACCTCCATTCAAAATGCTATTTATGTCAATGTATGTATGTATATATATTTATATATAGTGACATGAGTTCATGGAGACCGGAAATATGTCATCTGATACCTGAAAAGTTGAAACTAAACCCATAAAAAAAGAGGATGACAAGGGGAGTACTGATCGATCTGTCCATGTCTCTCTACAACTTGCTTTTATGGAGAACTCATTGATCACACGAACTTCTGTTCACGATGAAAGAGATTAATCATTCTGTGATGCTCGTAGTTGTAATATATATATATATATATATATATATATATATATATATATCTATGACTTACAAAAATAAATGAAGGGTATTCTCAAAAATTGCAGAATATACAAAATATGATGACCAAACATCACCATGACTCTTGTACTGTAACCTCACCACAGAAGAAAATGCCCTCATGCCAGCTATTTGAGATCATCTAGAATGTTCCCATAGCACAGCACAACAGCCACCACAGCATAGCACAACACCATAATTAGTTAGGATTTTGTCTTTTACGTCTTATCTCTACACATAGAACACGACCTCTCTATTGTATTTAGAATACAGGAATTGGTTATTCTTTAGGACCCTCCTGAATGATTTGAGAGATGTATATATTTTTGGGACCTCTTCTTTATACAAAAGATTCAATCAAAAATAATAAAAAAAGAAATCATTCTCAATCAATCATATTCTCTCAGTTTTTCCTTTTTCACTGTCATCCTTCCTCAATTCCTAACATGGTATCAGAGTAGATCCTGTGACCTGCAACCTTTCTCTTTTCTTTCCTCATCGTCTTCTTTCCCTATTACATCCTTCCTCATGGCTGATGAGACTAAGACTGAAACTCCAATCCAAATTCTAATCCATCTCCCCATGTCTCCTCTCCCTCTGAAGATCCTAATAGCCTTTTCTTTTTACACCACAGACTGGTCCACAGTGACAATGCTAACATTGTGGTGGTCGCACTGCCCCTCACAAGTCCAAATTACCTCTCATGGAATAGGTCATTTACTCTTGCTATATCTATTAAGAACGAATTGGGGTTTCTTGATGGAACAATTCCTACACCAAATCTGTCCAGTAATCTTTACATACCATGGTTAAGATGCAACAACCTCATCCTTTCTTGTATACTCAACTCCATATCAAAGGAGATTGCCTCAAATGTTTTGTATGTCACCTCTGCAAGGGAAGTATGGGAGAAGCTCAAGGCTCGTTTTGTTCAGCCAGACAATGTTAGAATATCAACTCCAGCAGCAACTTGGTTCGATTTTGCAAGGAACACAATCTGTAAGTGATTATTTCACTCTCAACTCAATGCTGCTTGGGAAGAATTAAACAATTACAGACATCTACCTCATTGCTCTTGTGGACTTTGCACCTGTAATGCTCAAAAACATGGTGAAACTCAACAAATAGAGTATGTTTTTAAGTTTTTGATTGGTTTGAATGACGCATTTGATAGCATTAGAGGACAAATTATTCTTATGAATCTCATGCCCTCATTGGACAAGACTTTTTCATTTGTCTTGTAAAAGGAGAGAGACAGAGGCAGGCACGCACATGAAATTGTTAGCCCCTGAATCTTCAGCATTTGCTGCCATCCATGGTCTGACCAAGAAGAAAGAAAAATTTGATGTTACTTGCTATCATTGTGGGAAGGTTGGACACACAAAAGAAAAGTGCTACAGGCTAATAGGATTCTCAACAAACTTCAAGTTCACCAAGAGTAAACATGGATATTTTGGTGGTTTGTCTGCTAGCATGCACTCAGCAAACCAGGTGCACTCCCAAGGCCAAGAGAGAACTCCTGTTAGTGCCTCTTAGCTACCTTTCACTCAAGCTCAAGTTCAGCAGCTTATTGCTCTAGCAAAAGCTCAAGCATCACAGCTCAGCCTCAATGAAACATTTCATCCTCAACCACTCAACCAGATCAACTCCTTACTACCTACACCCACGGATACAGTGACCAACAACTTTCATTCTTCCAACACGGCAGGTATAAGCTCATGTCTCTCTAGTTTTTCGAATTCCTCTATTTTTTTCTTCTAATCATAAGCAACAACTTGCATCCCTCTTGCATCACTCACCACCTGATACACATTCCACACCATGGATAATTGATACTAGTGCCACTGACCATACGATTTGTTCCACTTCCTTTTTCACCTCTATAACTCGCACCACTCAAGCATATGTTTAGTTACCCAACAAGACTCAAGCCAAGGTCACTCATGTAGGCACTGTGAAGATTTCTGAGTCCTTAATCCTCACTAATGTTCTTTGTATACCCAATTTCACTTTCAATCTCATTTCTGCCAGCAAGCTTACTCATAGCTTTTCTCTTTGCCTCATCTTTTTAAACAACCATTGGTTCATACAAGTCCTCTCTTCGTGGATGACGATTGGACTTGCTAAAGTTCACAATGATCTTTATTTCCTCCTTCCGAGCTCTCTTTGCTGCAAGATTGTCAACCTCTCAATTTCCTCTTCCAACAGTCAAGTCTTCAACGCCAATGCAGAACAACACTTTGATCTTTGGCATTTTAGATTAGGAGATCCTTCTCAAGGATGAATGTAATTCAATCTCAAGTTCCTGATGTAAAATGCAAAGAACTTATGCAATGTACTGTTTGTCACTTGGCTAAGCGAAAAAGGAAACCGTTTCATTTGAGTGTTTTCTCTACTTCTTCCCTTTTTGACTTAATTCATTGTGACATTTGGGGCCCCTACTCTCAAGCATCCATTCAAGGCCATCATTATTTCTTGACTCTTGTTATGACCATAGTCAGGTAACCTGGGTTTACCTTATGAAATTTAAATCTGAAGTTAGAGCTCTTTTACAATCTTTAATCCACATGATTGAAACACAATTTAACGCCAAAATAAAACGAGTTCGATCGGATAATGGACTAGAATTTCACATGTTTGAATTTACAGCTCTCATGGCATTTTACTTCAAAAGTCTTGTGTTTACACTCCACAACAAAATTGAGTTGTGGAAAGAAAGCATCAATATCTCCTTTCTGTTGCACGAGCCATCCTTTTTCAAGCATCTCTTCCAATTAAGTTTTGGGGAGATGCCGTCTTGACTGCCACTTACATTTTCAATAGAATTCTCACTCCTGTTCTTCAAAATAAGTCCCTTCTGAGGTTTTATTTGCCTCCAAACCTCCCTACCATCATTTAAGGGTCTTTGGATGTTTATGTTTTGTCTCTACCCTCAAACATAACAGAACAAAACTTGATCCTAGAGCTCAGAAATGCATTGTTCTCGGGTATCCGACTAGTGTCAAAGGCTATAAAGTCTATGATCTAGCTACACAGACCAGTTTCAGCTCCAAGGATATCACATTCCATGAATCTTCCTTTCCTTTTCAAAATTCCAGCACAAATACTTCTCACTCTCCCACTTCATTCCCTGATCTGGTTCTGCCTCCAGCTTTACCAAAGTCAATCTCGTCAATCTCATCTTATCCTCTTCCTTCTACATCTCAATCTAACATCAATTCATCTCTCACTCTTGAAACTAAATCTTCTGTGGCGCCCATGACCCCCATGTAAAGAGACACGGAAATCGAGACGCCGGGATGATGACAACAGGGTCACACATCCCAACGTTAGTGTCAAGTGTGTATACATGCAACAGTGTACAAAAACAACGCAGCGGATAATTAATACAACTAAGTACCAGAATTGTTAATACAATTTAAACAATCAGTAAAAAGGTTTAAAAATTATACAGTCATCCAAAATAAATATTTTACAAGTCCCAAAACCAGAATGCGAGTGATCCAATCACTCCTCGGGCGGAGCCGACTCCTCAGGCTCACCCTCAGCCTCATCTGTATCGAAATCTGCGTTTCCATAGAACAGTATCGCAGGTAAGTATAAACTAAACAACTACGAGATAAAAATACATTAATGCGACCAACATGCATGTATATGATGAAATATGCATTGAATCCAAAAATACTATTTTCTCCGAAAATAGATATTTTCCAACACACGCCAAAATCCCATTTTGGCCCAAAAAGAATACTCATTCATTTTTCCAGAAAATGACCCAAATCAATAAAATCTCATTTTCCCAGAAAATGAATCACATAAAAATTATTTTAATCAACACACGCTATTTTTCTAGAAAACAGCCCATTATTCCATTAACCAATGCACCATGATCTCCCCTAGGGATCATTCGTACGTCCTGGCTTCGTAGCGGTGCTCAGTTCCGCGCCCAGCGCTTTCGTGGCCAAGCACCCACTACCCAACGAGCGATGCCTAGTTCCGCGCCCAGCGCGTTCATGGCCAAGCATCCTCTAGCCCCCACCAGCAGAGGGGCCACAGAGTCAGCACGAGACCATCTCGTCCGATCCCATTGTCGCCCAGCGACAACCCAGGGGACGTCACTCAGTATATTTCGCTCCCGAGTGACTAGAGGAGCTCCACCGAGATAATACCTAATCTCGGCTTGGGGTCGTGATACACACGCACCCAAAATCCTTTAACATATGAAAATCCAGTTTTCATGAAACACATGAACATGAATGCATGTACACGAAAATCCAGTTTCCTTTACAAACATGATCATGCGTGCAATATGCCATGTACATGAACAACACCAAAATCAACAACCAACAATTCACAATACCAACCAAACGCACAACTCCGTCCACAATCCATCAGACCCCTAAACTCATCGGACTTAGTCCGGCATGTCCAACCAGATCACAATAATATGAGTTAGTGTAAAAATATATTTAAATCACAATAGTTCTTTGGAAAAATACTTACAGCGCTATAATATGATTTTTGAAGGATCACGGTGGTGCAAGAAGTGGTGACTCAGCAACGTAACAGTGTAAAATACACTGTGGCCGTGGGTCTCAAAAACTCACTTTTCAATGGAGACAAACTAAGACCTGAATTTGATAGGGTAGGGCCTAGAGAGGTCGGTGAAGCCAATGGTGGTGGTGGTTTGCCGTGGGTGGCGGCGCAAATGGTGGTTTTAGGCTAAAAATACCCAAATCGGAAATGGAGATAAATAGGCTTCACCGGTGACGGATCGGAGCTAGGGTTGAGTGCATTAGGTTGCTAGGAGGTCGAGGATGAAGTGGTGAAGAGATGGTGGCCGGTGGTGGTGCGACGACGGCGCTGGAGCTCAAGATGCACAGCGGTTTGGAGGGGCTCGTGGGGGCAAATGGCGGCGCGATAGGAGCTGAGAATGGAGGTAGGTGGTCGCCGGTAGGTGGGGAAGCTGATGGGAGGGGCGGTGTCGCGCACGGCGGCACGACGGCGGTGGGTTGGGTGGAAAGAGAGAAGCGCACGGGAGAGAGGGAGGGGGTGCGTCGTGCGGGGAAGGAGAACCGTGGAAGAAAAAAGGAAAAAGGAAAGAAAAAGAGAAAAAAGAAAAGTGGGGAAAAGAAATGAGGTCTAATCCTCACCTCTTGGGTCACAAAAAATGATCCAACGAAGATGATTTTAAAATAGCAAATCAATTAAAATAATTTAAATGTAATGATACAATGAAAATAAAATAATTAAATCCCACAATCAATTAATTTAAAAGAAGAACAATTTAAATGTACAACAATAAATAAATATTAAGAAAACATAACAATTTAATTTTCACAATTTAAAGATCATAAAATAACCCATTTAAAATATCCGATAATTATAAAATAAGAGAATAAATTTTTGAATTATTAAAAATAATCATTCAGTGAAAATACACTAAAATACGGGGTGTTACATCTTTCACTCCTTATTCACCTCATAATTACTCCCTTGACTCTTCACCTCATTCTTCCTCTCCACATTAGGAGGACTCCACTCAGCAAATTATTCCCAATTCTCCTTAGCATCTTGACTAGAGGTGTAAAAAAAAATTGGTGAATGGTGGGTTTGGTCCGATACTGAGTTTGGTTCAGTCCGGTACCAGTTTTATTTTTCTTAAAATCAGTCAAAATTGGTCCGGTTCCAGTTTTTCTCTTTCTAAAACCGGATTGGACCGAACCAGATCGGTTCATATATATTATATTTTTTTATATTGTATATAATTTTTATATATAATATATAATTTATATATAAAATAGTTTGGTATTATATGATAAATTACTAATTAATATAATATTAAATTTTAAAATCTTATATCACTATAGTATTATATACTATAATATACTATTATATATTATATAATATAGTATATAGTATATTAAAACCGGACTGGAACCGATAAAATCGGAAGTATCGGTTTAGGGGGATAACATGTGTAGAATCGGTTCTTGAAAATGCAAAATCGGTGTATACTGGTTTGGTCCCAAATTTTATCCAAAACGGGACTAAATCGGACCGGTTACATCCTTAATCTTGATACCTCTCAATCCTCTTAGAAGGTCCACTCGAGTCAGACAATTATCAACTTACTTACAAGATTATTACTGTCAGTTGGCCACTATCACTCCCACCCATCCCTTTTCACATCACTCTACTGACCATCCTATACATGAGCACTTGTCTTATGCACAATTATCCCCTTCCCATAAAGCCTATGCATTTTCCCTTTCCTTACCAATGAACCCACAACCTACGATGAAGCTGTGACTTCTCAGCGTTGGAGAGATGTAATGCAAGCTAAATTATATGCTTTAAAGGCTAATGGGACATGGACCATCACTACTTTACCTCCAGGAAAAAAGGTTGTTGGATGTAAGTAAGCCTCTCGACAATGGCAAAAATCTTTTTTTGCTCTCATTGTTATTGGCTTCAATCAATCAAAATTTGATTACTCCTTAATCACAAGTAAAGACGAGCATGGTTTTATAGCCTTATTGGTCTATGTAGACGATATTGTCATAGGAAGCTCCAGCTTAGCAACCATTGATACTATTAAGAAGTACCTACACTCACAATTCAAACTCAAAGATTTGGGGCCTTTGAAGTATTTCTTGGGACTATAAATAGCTAAATCATCTACTGGTATTCACTTATGTCAAAGGAAATGCACCCTTGAAATTCTTGAGGATGTTTGACTCCTTGGCTACAAATCAGTCACAACTCCAATAGAAATTAATTACAAGCTTGCACACTCACATTCATATCTCTTAACCGATGTCACAAGCTATAGAAGATTAATTAGACAGCTTATCTACCCATGAATCACCAGGCCATATATTACATATGCTGTGAATATCCTAAACCAATTTACGGACAAACCAGCCCAGACTCATCTATATTTAGCTCATAGCATTCTAAAGTACCTAAATGGCTCCATTGGGCAAGGCATCTTCTTCTCAAGTCAATCTCCTTTACAACTCAAGGCTTTTATTGATTCAGACTGGGTAGCTTGTCCAGAGACTAGGAGATCAATTACTGGGTCCTGTATATTCATTGGAAACTCCTTAGCTGGAAATCAAAGAAACAAACTACTGTATCTTGTTCATCTGCTGAAGTAGAATATCGAGCTATAGCTCAAACCAGTTGTGAGATCATATGGTTAATATCTCTGCTAAAGGACTTAAATACTGATCATCCTCAACCTACTCTCCTGTATTGTGACAGTCAAACAGCTCTGCATCTCACCAAAAATCCTATTTTTCATGAGAGAACTAAACATATAGAGTTGGACTATCATTCTGTCAAAGAAAAGGTTCTAAATGGAGTTATCACACCAGTGCACGTTAATACCAAGTTTCAACTAGCAGATATCTTCACCAAAGCCTTGCCGACTACTACCTTCCACTTTTTGTTGTCCAAGATCGGCACATTAAACATATATGCCCACCTTGAGGGGGAGTCTCAAGAATTGCAGAATATACAAAATATAATGACCAAGCATCACCATGACTCTTGTACTGTAGCCTCACCACAGAAGATAACACCCTCATGCCAGTTGTCTGAGATCATCTAGAATGTTCCTCATAGCACAGCACAGCAGCCACCACAACATAGCACAACAACAGAATTAGTTAGGATTTGTCTTTTACGTTTTATCTCTACATATACCACATAGCCTCTCTGTTGTATTTAGAATATATGAATTGGTTATTCTTTAGGGCCCTCCTGATTGACTTGAGGGATGTATATATTTTCGGGATCTCTTCTTTGTACAAATGATTCAATAAAAAAAAATGAAATCATTCTCAATCACTCATATTCTCTCAATTTTTTTCTTTTTCATTGTCATCCTTCCTCAATTTCTAATAGAGAATAAAGTAACACAGAGATTTTACATGATTTGGCATTAAAACCTGCATCTGCATCATGTATATGAAATTCACTATAAATAATTTAATATATATTTGCTCTCTCAACTCTCATATTTGCTCTATATATGTTACAATGAGGGAGGAGACAAAAACAATTATCCAAGAGCTAGCTAGCCAAATAGTTCTCTTCTTCTTAATTTTCCTCTTGTTGAAACTTTTGATGATGTGGGGTCCAGATTATCAAATGTTGTCACCAACATCGACTATCCTTCCTTGATTCTGATCAGATTTATATATATAATCTCATAGAAATAGATAATGAGAATCCTCAAATTGATCACTGACTAAAAAACATAAACTTGTATGAAATCATGTGATGATCATGAGTGGCCGAGGATATAATTTGTGCGTACTCTTCGCGTACAAGTTAGAAATAAAATAAATAAATAAATAAGAGAAATAATTCCTAGCTAGAATGTTCTCTATGTGTTACTGTCATTGTTCCTCTTCGAGCCGATAATTACTACACCGCTCTTCTTCCTCTTCATTGGTACTATCAGAAGATCTCCATCTTTTTCTACTTTCTCGTCCATTGTTTATGAGTCGACAAAGTACATAGTCATGCTGCATTATCTGAAAGCACCATTCTTTAGATAATCGAACTCAACAAAGAGTTAGAGAGAGAGAGAGAGAGAGTTTCCAAGGTCATGTTTTCATGAAATGCTTCAACAACAAAAAAATATTGCTTTAAAAAATAAATAATGTTAGAAGTATTATAACAAAGAAAAATTAATATTATATCTATTTTACGATAAAATTAACTTTATAATATGACGTATCAGATCAAGTGATCGTGTCATTTTGTGGGTTTATTTTTGTATAATTCTTTTATGGCTAAAATATTTCTCTTATAATAAAGAAAAATTATATTAACCATCATTTTAATTAGCATCCCCTTATATGACATCAAATGATTGTATGATGAGTAACAAAAGGTAAATAGTTTTCTAAGAAGTTAATGTCACAATAGAAAATGATGGCAAAAAAGATGGTGAATAGAACTTCTATATTAAATCATGAGGAAGGATATTATATACTTTCAATCATATATAATACCTAAATTTGCATGGATAATTTTCATTCCCTATGCAACCTTGTGTTTTTTAATTAGAGACTCATTTCCTCTCCTACTTAAAAGCATTGGTGTTGGATTATGTTAATAGAGAAATAATCTTTGCATGCCTATGGTGTGTAAATTTCATGTAGAGCCTTTAAAAAAATAGAATTCACTTGAAAAATATATTTTTTATGGTGGGTCTCACTTTTTTCAATTTATAGTGAGTCTCACTTTTTTTAAAGGGACTGCACGAGACTTGCGCACTTTAAGCTTGTATCTAATATTACTCATTCTCTTTTCCCTCATTCATCCATCTTGACATTAGTCCTATTACCAATTGATATGGTCAAACATGCTTGAGCTTCAACAAGGGAGGCAGCAAATGGAGATGCAGAGGAAGAGAAAGAGAAGAAAGATGAATGCAGAGTCAATAAGATGCAGATAACAATGGAAGTAACAAGGAGGGAAATATAGATGATAATAATTGTGATAGGTTTGTAAGGAAGGTCTAACAAAGCTGAGGAGACAATTTAAGATTATGAGACGTGGGTATAGCATAGTAGGGAGTAGGCCTGAACAAAAATCTCAAAATTCGACTCCTCTCAGGCTCTACTCCAACTCCGAACAAATGGAGTCAGAGTCGGATTCTTTTTTTAATTTTTTAGTTGGAGTTGGAGGTGTCTCTAGACCGACTCTGATTCGATCTGATTCAGACTCCGACTCTGATATTGTACATATGTTATAAAAATATGTATTTATCTATATATTTATCATATATACTAGTATAATTACGTAGTTATATAACTAGAACTTATATAATTAAATTCAATACTATACTAGTATAAACTAATTATTATAAAATAATATACTTATACTATAATATAAATAGACTAATGATAGTTTAGTATATGTAAACATCATATCATTACTACCATACATAATCAAGTATAGAAATAAGTTAGACACTAGTATTTAAATAATTCTAATATAATAAGTTAATAACACATATACTAATTTACTAAAGTATAATAACATATAATTAGATGCTAGAAAGTCTAGTATATAATTATTAAGTTAGAAATAAGTTAGACATTAATATAATAACATATAATACTAATTTATAATAACATGTAATTAGACATTATAGCATAAGTTTTGTATAGAAATAAATTAGACACTAGTATAAAAATAACTAACAAGTCTAGTATAATAAGTTAATAATACATAATACCAAAAACTAAAATATAATAACATGAAATTAGACACATACTAGAAATAAATCTAGTGTAGAAATAAGTACTTAGACATTAGTATAATATAATAACATGTAATACTATAGTATAATAACATGTAATTAGAGAGTAAAAATAATATGTAATACTATAGTATAATTACATGTAATTAGACACTATAGCATAAGTTTATTGTAAAAATAAGTTAGATATTAGTATAGAAGTAAATTAGCAGTGAATGATTTAGTTTTAATTTTTAATTTTTTCGAAAGTTTGAAATTTGAAAGCCCACAAAAAAATTCTTTTTTAAATTGGCTAAATATGAAGCTCAAAGCTGAAAGCCCAAACTAGACTCTACTTCGATAAGTCGAAGTCGGAGTAGGATCGGAGCCTACACAACTCAGATTCAGAATCCAACTCTGATTAAGTCGGTGCTCACCCCTAGTAGGGAGTAATATTGTAGACATACTCACTCCTACAACTTGAATTCATAATCTCTGACTCTGATAATAATTGTTGAATTATTGAGTAGTTAATTCATCTAAAATCACTTGATATATTAAAAGACACGTGAGTCTTTTATGAAATTTGAGGTTACATCGAACGTGCTTAATTAAATTTAGATTATTTGCATGGAATTATCAACATCATGTATAGACTTATATATGTATACATTAATTTGAACAGGGGCGGAACTAGAATTTGGTATCTGAGAGGCGATCGGCAAAGTGTGTGGTATGTGTCAGCAAAAGTAATATGTACTTTTTGCACGTGACTATATAAAAAAAATAATCACACGTCATAAAATTATACAATTGTTCTCGGCTTACTCATATTTTTTTAAGTTTTAAGAAAAATTTATAGATCAAGAATAAACTTGAAAAAATATTTAATACTATAAAAGTCGTTAGATTTTTATTGTATAATTGTATTACTATTAATAAATGAACAAAAAAAAGCATGTGAATAACTAATAAATTATTCACAAAAGAAAATAAATTATTCACATAGCCTCTCTATCCCGTTAGAAACGTCTCATCAATCATCTAGCTAGATAAATCTGCTGCCTCCCATATGCAAGAATCTTCCAAATTTGTTTTAACTATTAAATAAACTCTCTTGAAACTTCTATCTAACTGATTAATATGTGATTAAAACCATCTCAAAAGTTGCAAAGGAAAATTATGTACAGATGATAGGCAAGAAACTCAATGAAATCGAGAATAACCCAGATGAGAAAAAAAATTAAAAAAAAAATTATGTAACTATGTAAGCTTAAAGAGACAATAAAACTTATATGATATTATTGATATAAAACTAAACAAACCGCACAATGCACATCAAAGGCAAATAAAGAGAGATAGAGATGTCAAATTAAGGCTATTATGTTAATGGACTTAAGGATATTTGAGTGATATACTGTGCGTTTGAGTGTTTTGGAAGGGGGAATCTTAAATATTTTAATAATATTTACACTTAAAATTGTAATTATACAATATATAAGATTAATTTTTAAAACTTTTGGGGAAGAGACTGTACTCATCCAAGAGTCATCGACGATGATGCATCGACCTTTGATTTTCATAATGGAACCTCTTCTTGAAACCAACTCATATACCCGACCAGTGAGCACAAACTCTGTCGGCCTTGCGTTCGCCTTTCGAAGAACCAGATCCGACTCTTCTCTGAATTCTCGAGCCCCGGAAGGTCTTGTTCTTCAACCTTGTAAATAAGTAAAGGAATCAATTAAGATCCTGATCATCATCCGGATGATCTCCAAAAGTCGTCCATATCTCCCATGGCTCTTTCACACCGTACAACTTGCACTCTGCAATAATATCGGCACGGTATTGACTTCTTTCTATCTTGTTCTTTAGATAGCAGCAGACTAGCTCTTCGTCCGTCAGACGGAACCTAAAACCCATCGGAACAAAATCTATAACGAGCCACGTCCATTAATCTTTCTCCGCCGGCATCCATGCAATTTAATTTGGAATTTGATTT
Source organism: Juglans microcarpa x Juglans regia (assembly GCF_004785595.1). Taxonomy (NCBI): domain Eukaryota; kingdom Viridiplantae; phylum Streptophyta; class Magnoliopsida; order Fagales; family Juglandaceae; genus Juglans; species Juglans microcarpa x Juglans regia. The sequence continues at coordinate 10,735,123 of NC_054598.1, read as the reverse complement.
CCCAAGAGAACATGCGAACTATAACATAAACCTCGTACGATATCAAACTGAAGTTTGTCTTTATATAGGGTGGGTTCCGATGAAACCCCAGTAAAGTTGGGTTTACTAAAGTCAACGAAAAGAAACCAGTTCGTTCTTGGAAAGGACATTTCGAGCTTGAATTCCAATTAAATTGGAACTCCGCTTCTGCTTTCCTTTTTCGTTTTTCTATTTGTTTTTAAATTTATAATAATAGAGAAATAAAAGGTCGTGATTGGCAGATCTAAGTACGTACTTATTTTTACTGTTTTAACCTTCATTTTAACTACTATAATTTTGTCGTCCAATTGATTAGATTATAATTTTGTCAAAACAAAATATAATTCAATTTTTTTAAAATAATAATTTCGAATCCTATTGTGCAAAAAGGAATAAGAATCGTACGGCAATCCTATTTTGCAACCTAGCTCGTCACCTAAATCCACAAATTAGACATAATAGAAATTTTATATGTAAGCCTTACATTGCACACATGAAACGACATTCTGCATCACATGAAATCAATCCAATCGTCGCAAAGTAGATGGTACTAAAGCGTCTCAAAATGTTTATGACGGTGAGAGTAGAGTAAGTTGCAAATAATTCTAATATTTGCAGTGAATTCTATTGCTACAAAGCTGTGCCAATTTCAAAGCAAAAGAGTGAGTAGATGGTAGAGAAAAATATAATTACAGCAATATTTTTGTGCCGCAATTGAAAAATAACGTAGTAAAAAAATATTATTTTCGAGTTTCGTTTAATGTCCCAAATAAATATTGCCGCAAGTATTTAATATTTGTGACAACAAAGATCTTCACAAATGTGCTATTCTTGTGATGCAAAAAGATTGACCACACGATCAAGAAATATATTTGCGACTAGCTGCTAGTAGTGCCACAAATATAAACAGATTGCCAGGAAAAAACTTATTGCCAACTCCGAAACTATTTTCGCAAATAATTTTGTTGCTGCAAATAATTTAGCTTTTGTGGTGCGTATTACCTTGTCGCAAATACGAATGAATTGCAACAAATGACTCGTATTGATGTACGTGTAATTTGTTAGCATCACAATACATTTTTCGTGGGATAAACTTGTAGAGCATTTTTTATTTGTTGCTTCAATTCCGTCACAAATGGTTGTAGTGGACTAGGAAAAATCTAGGCTTGAGTAAAACTTTGTTATGGCGATTAATAGTTTCTAGAAATATTTCAGGTCAATTTATATATTCTGAAATTGACGACAAAATACATTACTTAGTAACATTCTAATGTTAGACAATTAATGGTGGGTGAATTGATCAGTTAGATTTTTTTTTCTTTCTTCCTGTTTTATAGTAGACACAAAATTAAATATACTAGAATACATGCACAAGTTCATTGTATTAATGTATCCATAGTTCTAGACATCATATCATGTACCAGACTCCATAAAGCCATGTCAAAATATACAAGACATCATGATAAGTGTTCTTCAGTCAACCATGGTGCAAGCTATATATACATATGTGGGAGACAATTTTTATACAACCATTTAGAGCACACAACTATAGTACCAAGCTAATCAGTGGAAGTTGAGTGCTTTCTTCAATGCTGCTTAACATATGGTTTGAAATCTTTGTTTGTCTTGGTTGCTTCAGCTATTATTCTTCATCAAATTATATCTCAAGTTCCCTTTTCCTGCATCTATAGCGAGATAATGTTATGTAAACCTGATCATGTAATGTTTTGGGAATGATGAAGAAGAAGAACAACAGTCAGACAACATGAATAGAAAATTTAAATCCTATATATATACACAATATGTTTTGCATGACTATCCCCATCAACACCCAAATCTTTATATGCATGGTGGAATGACACCAACATATTTATAGTTGTGTGTGTGTATCCACTTTACACTGCCAACACCACAACATATGCATGGTGGTACACTACATCATCCACCACCAAGACGTCCAGCACCAACATAATAACATGAAAAACAGCTCATATATATCGTTGGGAAAATAAATAATCAACACAACAATAACAAATACACACATATTTATGTATTTTGCAAGTTTACCTATTAACACAAGTGTGGCAACACAACAAACAATATTTTCTTGTGTGGAGCATTAATTCTGTTGGAAAAACATGCATGTCCTGATAACTCATTTTCCCATTCCAGCCAACACCAACATTTACCATTTCAAAAATTATTCCACCAGCCATTGAGATCAAACATCTGCTGACCCCCACTCCTAACCTTCCAAGTTTCAGTGAATAATTACAAAATAGAGGAATTTCTAAACTTACAAATAGAAAAATGTAAACTTGAAAATAGAATAAATACCATAATAGAGAAAATACCAGAATTTCTCGACTTGCAGCTTTAAACCTGTAAACTACAAATCAAGAAAAGATCAATTTTCATACCTTTTGAAAAAATTGAACCAATTTGCCTACAAATTAGATGAATTTCATAACATGTGCAGAACAGAACCAATTACTACTTCGGTCCTTGATAAGATATCACTCATAGTCACATTTAGAGACACCTTTTACTGTAGTAAAATAGAAATGCATTAAAGTTGTAGAGAGTAATTAAACGATATTGGTTATACAATATAACAGTCAATAGCAAAGCATAACAAGACTATTAATACCCTTATAACAATAACAATAACAATAAATAAAAGAAAAAAACCTAAAGCAATGTGACATTGTTCTGAATTAGTGTGGCATGTATGTTGTGCAAACTTCAGTCTGGTTGGTTTTTAATTTGCACCGTTATAGGGACATCCAAGCCCATGTTAAAAAATACCAAATTACCATCGATAATAAATAAAATGCCTCAAACTCAAGGATAGACCAAAGCACTTAAAAAAAAAAAGTTAAACAAAAAACACAATAACTACAATTCTAACAAACCCATCTTCATGGAGACATAGCAAATCAGCCAACATCAATTGGTCTATGGTAGAGCTAGGATGAATTGAAGTGTACCTATAGTAGTGCTCTTGCAAAGTCAATGCAGTATTGCCTACATGGAACATTCAAGTGGAAACACTTCATAAGAAAAACTCCTAGTGAGAACCCAAGAGTCAACCATTCACCGCATATTACATTGAAGCTTACAAAAGTTTGAAAGCAACTTTGAGGGTAATTATAAAAAAATTAAATCACATATCCAATCAAATAATTTAGGGCTGAGCAAAAATCTGAAAATCTGACTTCGATTTTTGTAAGCTTTTCGAATTATGTAAGCTTACAAAAATCTGAAAAGCTTACATAGGTGGAGTCGAATCGACTCTGACTCTGATATTGTACATGTGAAAAATATATTTTATATAAATAGAATTTATATGGTTAGTTAAATTCAATAATATACTAGTAATTAGTTGTATGAGTTAATTATTAAATAATATACTTATACTATAATACAAGAGTCGGGCTACTCTGTCGCCCAGAGTAGCTCGCTTAAGTTGACCGCTTTTCACTTTTTGTTTTTTTTTTTTCATTTTTCTTTTCAAATTTTTTTTAATATTTTTAAAAAATAAAAAAAAAATATCCCAATTTCACTTAAAATCACTTTTTTGATCACTAAGTAAAAAAAAAAATGGCAAGCGGTCAAGTTGAGCTGTACACTTGGGAGGCAAAGTAGTTTTTCCATAATATAAATAGACTAAATTGAATAATAACATTTTAGTGGATATAAACAATGAACATCATAGTATTACTACCATGTAATACTAATGTATAATAATACTAATATAATAACATGTAATACTAAGTCTAGTATATAATTAAGTTAGAAATAAGTTAAACATTATTATAATAACAAGTAATACTATATTATAATAAGTTAATAACATGTAATTAAACACTATAGTACAAATCTATAATAGGAATAAGTTAAACACTAGTATAGTACAAGTATAATACTAATGTATAACAACACTAGTAGAATAACATGTAATACTAAGTCTAGTATATAATTAAGTTAGACACTATTATAATAACATGTAATTAAACATTATAGTATAAGTCTATAAGATAAATAAGTTAGACACTAGTATAGTACAAGTCTAACGAGTTAATAAAATGTAATACTAATGTATAATAACACTAGTATAATAAATTATATTTAAACACTATGGTACTAACAAACTATAGTATGATTACAATTAAATTGAGTGATAAAAAAATTATAAGAACTATAAATAGAATTATCAATACTAACAAACTATAGTATGATAACATATAATTAGACACTAGTGAATTAATATTTATTAATAATCAGTACTAACAATTATAAAAACTATAAATAAAAAACTTAGGGCTTAAACAAATATTAAAATTTAAATTAAATTTAGGGTTTAAAAAATATGGTTTAGTTTAGAGTTTAGAGAAAAAACAAAAGCCTAAAAACAGGGAAAAAAATTAGGTTTAGAAGCTCAAAACTGGAGCAGCCCAACCTAAAGGTGCTACAGCCTAAATTCCGTCAAAACGGCACCTTTCTTCCTAAAAAAAAAAAGGGTGCCATTTTGACCACTTTTTCTATGCGTCCCCCCCCCCCCAAAAAAAAAAAAAAAAAAAGCAAAACGACGTCTTTTTTAAGGAAAAATGGCGTTGTTTTGACTACCTTGGCTACTTTTCTACCCAACCCCACCCCTACCCACGACCTCACTCTCATTTTCATCTCAAATTCTCTTAAACCCTAGGTCCTGACTTAGCCATCGCCTCTCTCTGGCTTCTCCCACCATGTAGCCGTCATCGACTCCACCTCGTCGTCCGACTCACTCACAAACTCTTACTCTTTCACTCACTCTCTCTCAAAGATCTGTGGTTTCGCTTAGGATGTCAAGACATCAGAACCACCGGAACAACCAACACCATCGAGTGCAGCCGATAGAACGACGAAGCACGCAGATATGGAACTAGAGCAACCAACGCCCTCTGGCTCTCGATCCATGTCTCTTGGATCTCGATCTGTGTCAATTTTTTTGGGTTTAATTTTTTGGTTTTAATCCAATTTTACATATGCATTTTGGTTTATTTTTTAGATGATTTCGGTGATTGGGTGGTTCATGGTTGCTAGTTGTGATATGTGATTGGTTGTTTGTGATCTGTGATTGGGTTGTTGTGAATTTGTGTTCTCAGATCTGTGATCGGGTGCTGGGTGATTGTGGATCCAACTCCGCTTCGATTTCAACTCCGACTTGTCGAGTGGAGTCTACAGTGGTCCGACAAAGTCAGAGTTGGTATTGGGGCATACCGATTCCGGTTGAACCAGTGCTCAATCCTAAAATAATCTCCCCACAAAAATAATATTAATATAGAAAAATATAATGATGGCAAATATTATATATGAAATTGGAACAGTTATATACCTTAAGACTTTATGGCAGATCTTAGTGGCAAAATCATGCATGAAAAATTATATGACAACTAGTTCTTAAAGCTATAATAACTAATAATGCATATCAATCTAACTCAATGACTCTTCAGATAAAGAATATCAACTTATTGTTTCCCCAACATATGTCACCAATGATAACTTTACACTTGTTAGCAACAATTGCAGGGTACAACAAATTTTAGAAAATTACAAGAAAAAAGAATACATTTGTCATTTAGCAAATCAAGGAAATATCCTGTGGAAACAGAGAGAGATCACAAACCCTAGAGTATCAATACTCTATTTGTCCTTTGCACGAATCCTTAATTTCAGATACAATCCATACATGTTATTACTCTTAACAGTTAAAATCAAATGCCTATTTTATATATTAGTTATTCTAGAATAAACATCTAACATGTCAATTTAATAATCTAAACTATAGTACTAAGTGTTAAATAATTTGACCATAATAAAGAATCTATAATACAATTCAAGCTGTAAATTAGCTTATGATAAATTTGCAAGATTTTAAGTGTAGGCCATTTCTGATAAATTTTTCACGTGGGCTAATTTCTGAAGTGCTCTTTGTTGCGACACTGTTTAACAAAGGATATGAAAACCTAAGCCCGTTTGGAATCAGAATTAATATTAATTCATTTTATTTCATCTAATTATCACAAATTTTTTAAATTTATATATAAAATATAATAAAAAATTCATATTTTTAAAATTTTAAAATAATAATAATATTAAAAAAAATAATACTCTAATAATATTCTATTAACTTTAAACTTTTCAAACCTAAAACTAATTGTTTTTTTCTTCTCTCTCCTTCTTCCTCTCCTGCTCCGACAGCCTATGGGATTTCCTGAAAATCGTCTATCTCTCCCTTCTATTAGTCACTGCCGCAACTCATGGCCTTCTCCGCCATTGCTGACGATGTCGCATGAACCCACGGTAACTCTTCTCTTCCATCTCTCTCTCTCTTTCTCTCTCTTTCTCTCTCTCTCTCTCCCTCTTTCTTTGTCCGTCACTCTGTCACACTCCCTCTTCTCTCCTCTCTGTTTAGTCCATGCTTAACAGTCCAAATCACTCCCATAAGCAGATCTTCCGCCGTGCTTGATGGAGTTGATTGAGCTTTCTCAGAGACTCCATTCGTACCCAAGGAGGAATAAGTCCTTTCTGGGCAAAAGACAAACCCAGTGAAGTACCCACAACGCAGAACGTAGTAAAAGATGTGTTGCTTACTTATACCTGTTTTGGTTCTTGTGGTTTTAGTTGATCAGAGAAGTTTTGCTGGATTTTGATTCTTTTCCTTTATGGATATATGCTAAGAAAATTTGTGAAGTTTTGGTTGTTGAGCTAAATTTTTATAATTTGATTTTGGGTTGGGTTGTTTGGATCGGATCGCCAGTGCCTATGCTCTAGTTTCGTTATTTTTTCGAAAGATTCTGAAAGAAGATTATTCTCTGGTAGGCCAATCGCTTGCTTGAACTTGGAGCAAGGCTAACTCGTTTAAAAATTTTTCTGAATAAGAATGTTGGTTTGTTAGTTTACTCTCCTTACACTCGCCTTGGTACCTATGAATTTCTGACCACACGGTGTTTGCAGATGTTGACTTATTATAATGGTAGTTTGTTTTTTTTCTTGACCCATTATAATGATAGTTTGATTATTATAATTTTTTATTTTATTTTTTCATTTGGGGTTCATTTTTGTCTTATAGCTTTGGTTGAAATTTGAGGTTGGCTTCAGATTTTATTTGAACTGAATCTCTTCATGAGTTTGCAAAATTGACTGCTCGTCTTCCTTGAGAATATCATGGCTGATACCAACATCTCTTTGGAATTTTCCAGGTTGGAGAGTGGTTTCTTCGAAATTAATTTTTTTGGCGAATGGTTGGATCTATATATTAAACGTGGGAGCAAATTTCTTTAGAAATATTAAAGTTTATAATTTTTGCGTTGAAGTTTACCCTCAACTTGCTGACACATGTTGTGTTTTTTTTAATTGCTCTCAGCAGGTGTGATTCACATAAATAAAGAAAATGGCAGAGCATTATGGTTGCAAAAGACCATCAGCATGCTACCAACTCTCCTACTCCCAAAGTAGAGGTGGGAGAGATGGATATCAGTGCACCATTTCAATTTGTTAAAGATGTTGTTAACCTCTTCGGTGAAGATGCTGTCGACCCCTGGTTTGATTTGGTTTAGGGGTTTACTTTAAAAGGAAAATAGTAGAATAAAGTAGAATTTTAATTTGGTTTTTGTTTGAATTTTGCAGGGTTTGGAAATATGCAGTGATTCAAACAATAAAATTTCTTCCTTAAGCTTTGACATGGAAAGTAGATTTCAGAGATGCCAGACTCTGAAAATGGTGGACTGAGAGAGGACACCTGACAGAGAGAGAACTTTGTAGATTTATTTACCCAAAAGATGCAAGTATTTTGGCAAGAGAAAGAGCGAAAAAAGTTTAAGAAAAATCGGTAAAAGAGACGACACCGCATGTGGGACAGAATCTGAAGAAGAATAGTAAATCAAAATTTAAGAGAGAGAGGGAGAGAGAGAGAGTTAAAAAACTACCACTTTATAGAAGATATATATTATATATATATATATATATATATATATTGTATAAGTGGCTATATAATGACAATAATGATTTTTCTTGTTTTTCCGTCCATTTATCTTGTTTTTCCGTCAATTCTGTTTAATTTTTTGTTATTCGTTTCCCCTCTTTGTCCCTTTGATTCTTCACTTTTATTGATTTGTCTTTTATCCATCAAATTTGCTTTCTCCTCTCCTTCTCTCACCACTTTCTCACAAAATTTTCTCTCTCCTAACACCTCATCTTCCAATCTCTCTCTAACTTTCTCTCCCTCTTTTGCTCTCTACTACTGAACCACACTACCTCTCTCTCTCTCTCTTTTTCATGTCGTTGAAGCTTGTTTGAGGATTGTAGTTTTTTTTTTTCATGTTTTGATCTTGGTTTGAGGATTGCAGTTTTTTTGCAGGTTCTTTTCTCTGTAGTCTTCACAAAAACATGCACAGATTGGCTATGAAGAAATCACTGGTTAGGATTTAGGAATCTACAGTAAAATTTCAACCATTTTATTTGTTCCAGTTTTGCTGTCATGTTTTAGTTGTTTTCCTTTTTTATCCACCAGTTTTGCTTTCTTCTGTTAGCATGTTTACATTTTGGCCCATTTCAATCAGTTTTGCGCACACACACAAATCTTGTTTGCCCATCACAGATCGGTAGGGAAATGGAGAGATCTTGTTCATTTCCTACAGATCTCATTGTATTTCTTTTTTTTCCCCCTCGTTTTGTTGTTGTTCTTTGTTTATTTATTGTTCCTACATATCTTTTGTTGATGGGGTGGCTATGTGGTTCTTCAACGGCATCACGCACTCGCCGTAAGGAAGACCCATTGACCTGCCAATCATCGTTTGGAGCAGATCTAGCCTCCGGTTTTGGCTCGGACCACCATGAAAGTGTTGCCGTCACCCACACAGCAAGATGCACCGTGAGATCCAGCCCCCAACGCCCTTCTCTCCTATGCGTAAATGGTCGAAACGTGAACCACTTACCAAAATGGAAGCAGCAGAAGCAGAGTTCATATGGATCAGAGAAATAGTTCCAAAGATCTTCAAAATCGTGAGCACGAGACTGCCACAGAAAGATCTCGTCTCTCTCTTCCCCAGCCCATGGGTTTGTCACTCTTTTGTCTCCTATCCATCTATTTGTTTCGAAATTTTTTGTTTGCTCATTTTTTTTATTATTCTTTCTTTGTAATGAAAATTATATCGGTCTGTGTGCTTTGGGTTTTCATTTTACAAAGTGTAGACTTTTTTGAAATGGGTTTCTTCCGTTTCAGGACGAGAATCTGATAAAAATGTATAGCAAAGTCTTCAAATCCTAGTTCAAGTTCCCCCTTTGATTTTCGTGCAAGTTGAAGCGATTGATGTCCAAGCTCCTCGTCCCCGACCCAGATAGATGCATCACAATCCCGACCATAATTAGAGGCCATGGGGTTTAATCATAATCGTGCTCCTCCGAAGACTCCAACATCATTAATCGAAATCATGGAGCAAAGCTTTACAGTCATCTTGACATAAAATACGGTACTGCAGTAGATTGATTTGGTCAAATAAATTTGCTAGGAGTGAGATAAACGTTGTCGACCCTTACAAAAACTTTAATGTTTGTCAATCAGCCCTTACAACAACTTTAATCCTTGGTCATCATCCTTCTCAATGCAATGAAAGCATCTTTTATTATATATTTTAATTTGCTTACTTTTTCTAAATGGAATGTACAAGGTTTACGAAAATATTATTTCTCTTTTAAAAAAAATACATTTAAAATAATCTCTCTTTATCAAATATCCAGTGACAAAAAATAGGAATATAATTACTTCAGAAAATCACTTAGAGCCAAAGTAATTGAGTAATTGTCTGCTTATATGTTAAAGTTTGTATATTTTTAATTTTTTTTTTTTGTTGGATACAGATGTCAATTTTTTTAATTAAATCGCTTGATAGACATCATTAAAAGGCTAATTGGGATCAAAAGCTTACACTTCACTCATAAAAAGGTTAGGCATAGCCAAAGAGAAAAATGGTCATCATTTTAAAATTAATTATGAAGAAAAGTAGTTTTGACATCCATTTTTATACGAGCAGCGTGGCCATGATTATTCAAGGCCAAAGATGTTCTTGAATGGATAGAAGATTTGCCAAAACATTGAAATGATAACCAAACCTGACGGCTTGTGTGGTATCCAACGTGCTCAAAAGCAATTAAGCAGATAATATAGTTAAAATGACTACATTTTTATGTACTACCATAATTAAATAGAAAAAGTATGTATTATGAAATGAAAAATGATCCTCCCACCCAAAGTTGGGTATTAATTGGATCTCAACAAATTTTATTTTTATTATTATTTTTTTATATTTAGTAATTTGTTTCAGATAAATATATATATATATATTTATCACTTTTTAAAATGGGGTTCATGATCTAAGCAATAATAACAAGAAAACAAAAGGGTAAATCCAAGCAGCTCCAGATTTTGTAGCATTTATCGGGTTGTGGCATTTTTTTGTTCAATAGTGCGGCAGGCGCCTCAAGTCCCGCCAGTAGCCCGACAAAAGCTTTATAACCTAAAGCTGCCGAATTATATTAGTCATATTAGCCATAAGAAATGCCCAGCTTTATCTTTTATAATCATATTAGTCATATTCGTAAAAGCTTATGAAAATGAAAATACATATCTTTGCAACTCGTGGACTTTACTGTTTACACTCATGATCACTCATAGAAAAAGGAATGCGGCCCCAACATTTAAATCATTGCAAAGGTAAGTTTTTTCATGGCTTTTTTTTTCTTTCTTTCTTTTTACATGCATTATGTACCCCATTAAATGGACCACTTAATAGAAGCTTTCTCTTTCTCTTTCTCCATCAATATTAATACATACGGCCACTGAATTAGTAAACTCATTGTACTCCATTTATTAATCAATATTTTGATCTCTCTCTCTCTCTCTTTCAATATTAATACATACGGCCACTAAGTCATTAAATTAATACTTGTGAAATCTTGGAGTGGAGGGCTTCAAAACCATCTAAACATTATCTTATTGCTCGCCGCACATTGGTTGTCTTTCTCATGTATGCGCATGAGCCAGAAAATTATTATTAATAATAAAGTGGACATTTTACTCTTCTCATGATAACTTGACCTTGATTACCACGATCGATCTGCTTTACCTGACCTAGATTAAGGTACCCGACATATATCTGATTTACCATCATAATGAAAATTTTAATATTTTGTAAGATAAAGATGCTATTACTTTTTTTTATTAGTTAAAAAATTATTTCTTAATGAGTTTGTAATTCTTTAAAAAATATTTAAAATGATGTAAAAAATACAAAAAAATAACATACAAAAATAAAATAAAATAAAATGCACTTATGAACAGAGCTCTCAAGGCCAGGCTAGCAGTTCCCTTTCTTCAATTCATGTGGACGATATAGTTATTTTATTCTAACATTGTGTGCAATAGCTGTATGTGGAATCCAACATCTGTATGTTGAATAAACCGTAATTACATAATCATCATTGTTGAGGCAGAGGCGGAGGACGAGGGAAAGCGTCTGGCATTTGAGCGAAAGATAGCAATTGGCCGTGTTGTGATTTATAGAGAGAGGACCGGAGAGCAACACGAAGTGCACTATAGTCTATCGTCAAAAGCCTACTACTCTCTTTCCTATTTTTATTTTACCTCTACTTTTCCCTCAAGGATGGCCGACATATTGGAAGGCCCCAATATTTGTCAATATTGTCACTACCAATTAAGATAAACATATAACTCGAAAGGATATTATTTATCATCTAGAATCATTATTATTGAACACTCATCCACGTATATAAAATATGTCGTGTCAATTTATCCTTGATCACTTTTTTAAAAAGAAGTTGCCCTTGAATTAAATCGAGACATCAAAGAAAACATATATGATGACGTTTTATATTTGTTAAAATTTATTTTTTTATTTTCATTCATTAAATTATTTATTAATCATTTTTTTTTAAACCATATTATTTTTATAAAAAAAAAGTATTTCACCCAACTAGGCAACGTGCGAAAGCTTCCTACCTGGTATGTATGTATATATAATAAATCAAAGTACTTTGATGGACAGCCCACCGGCACCTGGTGCATTCTTGTCCCTTCCTTCTACACATTCATTTTAGCTTCACAAAGTACACTAATAATTTCAAAAACAAGTGGAGATGCAGGGGATCGAACCCTGTACCTCTCGCATGCAAAGCGAGCGCTCTACCATTTGAGCTACATCCCCGATTTGTTATATGCCTCTTCAACTCTATTGTTGTACTAAAACTACTCGAACTGCGACGTTGAGAATTTTCTGAACCTTATTCGTTCCAATTTCGAGCCTCTGATCTTTCCTAAAAATAAATACTATTGATGAACATTACAAATTGATTTAGAAAGTTGTACTTATAAGAAGTCGCGAATCATACCATGAATTGAGTATTAAGTTTTATCATTTTTAATATGATTTGTAAACTCGATGCGAAATTAAAGGATATATAGGCGAACTTAATTAGATTCAAATTAATTTGACACAAACTCGATTGACCCAATCAATAATCATAAGGAATAATTCTACATACAACCGTGAAGTGTGTAAACGCTGTGTAATCGTTTTGAAAAAGAGTGGAGTTCACTATTAAAAAATTAATTTTTGTATGTAAGTCTCATATTTTATTCACTTTTTTCAAAGCGATTACACGGCAGTTGTACAATTCACGATTATAAATATCTTTTCTCATTAGTAAAATGTAGAACAAGGACTGTTCATCCAGGCCGGAATTTTTCCAAACCCGATCCGAAACCCAAATAACCAGGTTTTGGTTATAGGTTCCAGCCAGAAGAAACTCGGGTCGGGTACCGCATAATTAAGGAAAATGCTAGTTTATTCACTCACTTTGACCACTTGTATATTTAACTTTTTTTAATCTTTTTTTTATTTAATGATTAAGAAAGTGATTTTTAATGTATTGGTGTATTTTTTTATTTTTTAAAAATTTTAAATATGTTAAAAAAATATGAAAAGAAAAATGAAAAAAAAATAAAAATACACATTTAAACTATCGATCAAATTGAGCGGGTTACTCTGGGCGGCAGAGTAGCCCGACTCTATAATTAACAAAAATGCTAGATACAAGCGGCATGCGTAATTGCTACGCAAACGGTACCTAGGTGGAAAATGAAACGGTTCGTTTTGAGCTTGGATGAAACGGCTCGTTTTGGCTCACCAGCCCCCGTCCTTTCCCATTCTCCCTCCCTCCTTTGTTTGGCATCTCCCTGAACTCTCCTTACTCCCTTCTTCTTTATGGCATCTTGTTAGTGTTCCCCATGTCCCAAAACAAAGGCTCTGAAAGTTGGCGTCAAAGCCAGAAGTACCCTCCAAGTTATTCTTCCCAAAATTCATCTCAGGGGAGCAACGATCTGGTGCCATCTCTAGCCCAACAAGCAAATTAAGAATGAAAATTTCTCGAAATTTTCTCGAATACTAGTAAAGTTTATCGTTTCCAATTCAAAGCCCTTTTTTTTTTTTTTTTGGAAAGCCCGTAAACAAAGTTCTCTTTAAGTTGCAAAACCATGACAAAAAGATCACTTTTTGTAAGAATTAGAAACTAAAGTGTAAAATCAGAGAAGAAAATAGGAAGAAGGAGAAGAGCAGAGAGAGAATTTGATTTGAAAGGCTACTTTATTCCATAAAGACTGTCGTGCTATTACAATGCGCAACTCCTTATGTACACACAAATGAAAACGACTTTAATCAACTAGGAATAATCGAATATACAGCAAATCTGTATTGCTGCATAACTAACTCTACAATTACATAAATGTACATTACAACTCAAGTACAAGAGGGACTTTCTAGTAAATTAATAGCAACACTATTACAAGCAGGTGGTGCACTTGATGATGACAATGCCTGCAGATCAGCTCCTGTGATGTTGTCACGAGCACCTTCTGATCCTTGATGATCTTGTGATTTGAGAGTGGTGATGCCATGTTGTGCATGCATCTCTAATACTTTTTTCAAGGGTCTGAAAGGAACCCAGATGTTCATTTCAGAAATGAAGCTTCAGAAGAGGTATTATAGGGCATATTTAAGGATTTAAAGAATATCCATTTGATTGAATTGTTAACAAAAAATGGATAAAGAAAAAAGGTTTCCAATGCTAACCAGCGCAAGTTTCTTATAAGCATTCTTGAGCTCTGACGCAGTGCATTCCTTTTTCAACCCCAAGACTACATAGAAGTCATTGCTCTTGTCTTCTTCATTTTCCATTCTCCAAGAAGCCACCACACAAACACAGAGCGCTTAAAAACACAGGCAACACAACACAACACAACACAAAACAAATCAAACAAAACCAAAACACTTTTTTTTCTTCTTGTCGACGAATCCACACAACCTACTGGCCTAGATATCAGACAAAAGCATGACCTCTTCTATATGTATCTTACAAAACCAGGACTATATCTTTGTCGGTTGGAACACGAGAACCTTGTATTTGATTTTCATGGCAAAGAAAGGGGTGGAGAGACAAGAAAAGAAAATTAGGAACCCCCCCTAAAAAAAAATGTTGAGAGTCTGCTTAAAGTTAGAAATGGGAAGACGGAAGACGCTAAGATGAGGATGAAGGAATGCTGGAACGAACCGTTTTGAGAAAACCCACGCAAGATGCTGAGACTAAAGATGCACTTTTTTTTAAAAAAAAAAAAAATGTACGTGGCATGGCCGACTGCCTACTGTTTGTATGGCCTGACTGTTTCTAGAAGAACTGATAATTAAACACACATAATTAAAATTTTTTCTTGAAAAAAAATTTGTAATAGAATATAGACTTTTAGACTAATAAAAAAATTATGCTTTCCAGCATTATCTTTTTCTTGAAAAAGTTTATAATATAGGCTTTTGTAAATAAATAAATAAATAAAAGGGTATAGCCCGAAACCCTAATTTTCGAGTTGTAAGGTTCCGGCCTTGGTCATAACCCGGGTATATCCAAGCTGGAAATCAGCCCGGATTTGAAACTCAGGTTTCTGGTGGGGTATACCCAAGTACCCGATTCGAAACCTGAGTGAACAGTCCTAAAAAAATATTTTGTATATTTATAGGGTGTGTAAACTCCACACATTCCTTCTGAAAAGAAATAAAACACATCAAAGATCCATATAGAAAAAAGTTATTTATATATAATAAATTTCACTTTTTTTCAAATGAATTGGATAGAACTTACCCACCACAAGACTTTATCTTGAACTAGACTTTGTATGAAAAACTTTAGTTGCAAACCTAAATTTTGACTTACGAAGACGCAATAAGTTGGGTCCCACGACAACAGGTGTGTTGACACATCAGACTTACAAGTAACATAACTAATCGACATACGTTATATTTTCTTTTTAACATTTTGTAGAAATTAGTTTTTTCAAAATTATAAAATACTTGGAATTGTTTTAAATACTTATTCAATATTTGAATTCTATAAAATTTAAACGTTTTATATCTGTAATATATTATCAACCTCATGGATCATGTTATCAACTATTGATCTATGCAAAATGAGGAAAAGTTTTATTTAAAATTATTAATAATAATATGATTGAAATAGTGCATTAGAAAATATGTTTACAATTTTGGAGAGTGATAAGAAAGTTATATTGATACGATCCTAAATAAGTTAAACATGTGTGATACATTTATTTATTATAGTCCACTAAGATTAAGATATTGATGACGATCCGACATGAACTCAAATGACCGGTACAAATTAACACTTCTTATTGTTTTTTTAATAACATGGCATCTTTTAATAGCAAATGAATATCACACTAAATTTTCTAACTCCCAAACTAAATTATTGGGGTGTCAATATATGACACGACTTGTGAATCCAATACGAACATGATACAAAATTAATAGATTTGAATTTAACATAAACGGGTTCGAATCAATACGGGTTGACCCATTAAGACACAATTAATAAACATGTGAATAATGGATCAACCTGTTTAACCCGCAATAACTCATTTAAATTTTATTTTAAAATTATAATTTTATTATTATTGAGTTGTAATGTTGGTATTTCTCAATATGCTTATTTTTTATTATTAAAATTGTAACTATGAACTTATGCTCATATTTGTTATTGTAAGACTTGTAATATTGGTTTTGTTATAGGTTAAAATTTGAAAAATATTGATATTTTTTGTTAGTATATCGTCTTATTATTATTATTATTATTATTATTTTTTGTAGATATTGTGGCTACCAATAAATATAAATTTTAATTTTTATATGAAATTATATTAATCATGTCAAATAAGTTATGTGTATTACAGTGTTAGTTTAATCCATTTATATGAAACAGATCGAAATGAGTTGGGTCGTGTTGACTCATTTATAGTTAATTATTAAATGAGTAAGAGTAACATGACACGACCCATTATTTAAATGAATCGTGTTAGGATTTGAAAGTCACACACGCTTAGCTTAACGGGTTGGATTTGTGTTAACCTATATAATCGAATGCTCATGACTTAACACGATACGAATATAACTGGCAAACACAAATTGCAATTCTTACTAAATTATGAGGAATACAATCTAGATGGATTGAAGCCAATTAGCCAAGAGTATTGATACACACAAAATATATTTTCATAACATATTTCACAGTAATGTTGTAAGATAATGATATTTTTTATAAAGTAATGTTACTTTTATAAAGTGTTTTACAAAATTACCCTTCATTTAACACATTGTTGTGAAATGTGTTGTGAAAAATATTGTGTATAAATCATTTTTCATTAGACAAAACTAACTTAGAAGAAATTATATTTATAGTCATACAGTGAGTAAGTGTTACGCACTCTTTTTAAAAAATATGAATAAATATGATACTTATTTGAAAAAAATTAAAATTTTAATAATCGACCTAAAACTATGCACAACATTTACATTTTACACAATTCAAAACTGAAAAAAACGTTGGGAGATTCTTAAAAAAATAAATAAATAAATAACGACGACAAAATCTCCCGAATCGCGCGGTCTTCTTTTGAAATCCCCGAAAGCCCCGACCCCCGCCAACTAACGGTCCAGATCTGGTCTTCCGGCCCCCAGAACTTGCTCGATCTTTAACACCCATCTTAACCTCCCCCACGATATAACGCACTCTTTCAGCTCGCGATCCCCTTATTTTGTTTCTCTCTCACTTTTTTTTCTTTTTTCTTTTACCCTGAGACGAAAAAGCTCCGCGGCTTCTCGCGTTCGTTAGCTCGCGTTGTGTTTTGTTTGCTGTGATTTGATTTCTGCTGTTCTCTTTTTGGGAAAATGTCGACGGAGAAGGAGAGAGAGACCCAGGTTTACTTGGCCAAGCTCGCCGAACAGGCCGAGCGTTATGAAGGTTCTTTCTCTTGCTTGGTCCGTACATTTTGTCTATTTAGTTGTTAATTCATTTTCTTGGGACATTGGTCTCGATCCCATTGTTTAATGCCTCAGTATTGGGATTCGCTTGTGGAATGGTATTAAATCACTCGGGAATCCAAGTTTCTCTTGTCTCGAGGTTTATGCGTGGATGTTTGATCGTTTGGAAATATGTTTGGAGATGTTGGTGATGGGTTTTGCTGGTTTATTTCGTTGTTTGTTGTTGATGAGAACGGTTTATTGGATCGGTCTTTGGGGGGGGAGAAATAAATTTTGTTTATCTTCTTTTGTTGATTTGGGACTCAATGGAATCCGTGTTGGAAAGCTAACATAAATTTGGTATATTATTATAGAGATTTGTCTTCTGCATCGCTAAAAACCGGCATTATTGATGGCATTGCTGATGTGTTCTTCCTGTTCGATGTATAGCTCTATGCTAACTTAGGGTTGAGCAAAAATTCGAAAATCCGACTCCGCACTGACTCTGCTCCGACTCCTATTAGTCGGAGTTTTTTTTAACCAAGAAAGTCAGAATCCGACTCCGACTCCGACTCTGCTATTGTACATATTTTATAAAAATATATATATTTTTATATATTAATCATATATATTTTATATAACTATAACTTATATAGTTAATTAAATTTAATAATATACTAGTATGAGAAAATTATTATAAAATAATATGCTTATGCTATAATATATATATATTTTTTATAAGTATGCTTATGCTATAATATAAATAGACTAAATTCACTAATAATAGTTAAGTATATGTAAACACTATACTATTAACTATTACTACCATGTAACACTAATGTATAATAACAACTAATGTATAAACAATAATGTATAATAACATATAATACTAATTATATAATAACTAATGTATAATAACATTTAATACTAATGTATTATGTATAAACACAAATATATAAATTTATATAACATGTACTAGTAATGTATAATAATCAATGTATAATAATATATAATATTAATGTATAAACATTAACATATAATACTAATGTATAATAACATTAATTTGTACAGTGATTTATTTTTTCAATTTTGGTTATGTTTTAATAAAATTGAAATTGAAAAAATATTTTTTTAAAAAAACTGAAATTTGGAAGCCCAAATCCGATTAGTGAGAGTCCAAGATTGTCAAATTGAAATTTCAAATGGGCTAAGAACAAAAGCCCAATAAAAAAGGCCAAATCCAACTCCGCTCCGACAAGTCGGAGTCGGAGTCGGAGTCGGATGGGAGACTATGCGAATCGGGGTCGGAGTCGGAGCTAGGGCACTCCAACTCTGACATTGTCGGTGCTTAGCCCTATGCCAACTGTTCCGTTTAGTTATTCGGAAAGAAGAATGAGTAAGGATCTGGGTTAAGTTATGCCCTTATACATAGTGAACTACTTATTCAATGTTTTCTTTATAAACTTACTTTTTTTTTTATTGCCACTAGGTGTCCGGGACACCTGTTTTCTTTATAAAATTACTTAGCCGTTGCTAATTTTTCTGCTAGCTTTTATGAAGTGAACAGCGTTCACTTCCCTTTGATTAGTTAGTGGTGGTGTGTGATGTTTGTTAAAATTGATCTTGGTTTGTCTTTTTGTTTTTTTTTTTTGGTTTATGGCATTGGGGGGGGGGGGATCGTTCCCCTTTATTTGGTTCTTTGTCAAAAAACTGGATGATATGTACATCGCTGTAATGGTAAGACCATTAATGGAATTTATTTATTCAATTAGAAGCTACAGTTTTATAGTTTATATTCTAGAAAGTGTTTTCCAGTTATACAACAAAAGTCATCTCTATCTGAAATCTCATATTCGATCAATGGCACAGAAATGGTCGAGTGTATGAAAAGGGTAGCAAAACTTGATCTTGAACTGACTGTAGAGGAGAGGAATCTCCTATCAGTGGGATACAAAAATGTCATTGGTGCTCGCAGAGCTTCTTGGCGCATTATGTCATCCATTGAACAAAAGGAAGAGTCCAAGGGAAATGAGCAAAATGTTAAACTTATTAAGGGTTACTGCCAGAAGGTCGAGGAGGAACTCTCCAAGATATGCAGTGACATTCTTGCTATCATTGACAAGCACCTGATTCCCTCTTCCACTTCAGGAGAAGCCACAGTTTTTTACTACAAAATGTGAGTCATGTTTCCTTAAGAATATATTCCATTGTTATTTTTTTTAATTGGCACCGGGTGTCCGAGAACAAAGTTCTGACTAATCCCGGGGGTGCATAGCCCTCGGCAAGGAGTTTCCCGCAAGTGCACCTCGAATAATTCAAGGGGAAGTTCCCCTAGTCCGATGGTCTCTAGAAATTGTTTGCACCCAAGAGGGTTCGAACCTTAGACCTTGCAAAAGCATACCATCAAGATCAAGGCCTTTACCACTTGAGCCGACCCCTAGGGGTTAATTCCATCATTATGCCTCTTGCCAAATCAACCCATGTAGCAGTCCATGCAACCAATTACTTTCATGCTCATCCATTTTTGTTTTTTTATTATAGTTGTCTTTTTATCCGATATGATTATAATAGAGTATATTCCAAAAGATAACCAGTTTCCAATATGATTGTATGTTACTTTTTCTGCCAACATACTCGCAGTCAACATGTAACGATGTAGTCTGTAGACTTTCTGATTCATCCCTTGTCCCGGTGTTGTAAGAGAGGCAAAGATGTGGCCATCGGTCATGGAATTAAATTATTTTAAATTTCGCTCTAATTTTGTTTGCATGTTTATGCACCGATGATGCTTATTACTTTGGAAATATTAGTTCTTATTTTTTTGTTTGTTTGTTGTGTTATGCATGAATGCAGGAAAGGTGATTATTATCGGTATCTTGCTGAGTTCAAGACTGACCAGGAAAGGAAAGAGGCAGCTGAGGAGTCATTGAAGGGATATGAGGCATGTTCATTTGACATATCTTACATTTCCACCAATGTTCAACCAGAGCATGCTCATGTATCATTCTTTACTTTTGATATTACTTGATTTTCCTTCCTGTCTTTGTTAGGCTGCTTCATCAACTGCAAACACAGATCTTCCATCAACCCATCCAATCCGTCTTGGCCTTGCTCTCAATTTCTCTGTATTCTACTATGAGATAATGAATTCTCCTGAGAGGTATTAAGCTGCTTCCTTTTTGTCATCTATTGAGGGATTTTAAATTACATACTAGTTATTGTTGTCTTAAAATTGTTACTGAAACTTGCAGGGCCTGCCATTTGGCTAAACAAGCATTCGACGAGGCAATTGCAGAGCTGGACACCTTGAGTGAGGAGTCTTACAAGGACAGTACCCTGATCATGCAGTTGTTGAGAGACAACCTTACTCTCTGGACCTCTGATTTGCCTGAAGATGGAGGTATTGTAGACCCAGTAGCAATATATCAGATGCCTTGATATCATTTGAATTGTTGTGAACCAAAAAAAAAACTCGTAGAATCTATTTGAACTGTTTGCAAAACTTTTAAAGCTTATCAGGTCACTTCCCTGTTTGGTGGAATACTGAAGCTCTCTGATGATTATTTTTAGTCAGACGTATTTCTGAAATTGGAGACTCAAATGTAAATGCTCTCATGCAGGTGAAGACAACCTCAAAGGTGAAGAGTCCAAGCCTACTGAAGCCGAGGCAAGTGCTTTCATGACTCCTTTATTCATTTAATCAAATACTGATTTACCTTCGTTATTACTAAAAATATAGTCTGAACCATCTTGCAGCGTTGACTGGGGCACCTGAGTGAGCCCTGCCCCTGCTCGTAGCAGTTTGAGATATCAGACTACTTCGTGAGGGTGGTGGCTTCTTCAGCTTTTCTCACAACGGGTTTTGGGTCCAACAAGATCGATCAGTTCTCTGATTCTTTTTTTTTTTTTTTTTTTTTTTTCTTATTTCTTAATTTATTTTCATTTTCCTTTTATTTTCCCTTTGCTCATTGTTATTTCATCCAAACGTGTTATTTAAGCAATGGTTTTTTTTTCTCTATTTTTATTCACCATCGTTGGGAGACGGGAATAAATGCATAGGATACAAAATGATGTGTAAATAATTAAGCCGTCATTACTCAATAATTTTAATTAATGGATTAAACCAAAAAAAAAAAATGTATCACAAATCACATAATACATATGAGAAATTCTATTAAAAACCTTCTGCATCACTTACTATTTATAAAACATAATTTGATTTTTAAAATTTATCTTTTAAAATAAATTAAAACCTCTGCATTATAGATCATCTACATGATATAATTTAATTGTAAAATTGATAAAAGTTATTAAATATAGATGAGAACTCCTATAGATACAGTAAACTTGCATGACGTGATTTTATAGAATCTGTTAAATTTATTTTATAATAAATTACATCAAATCATATTAATTTATTTATAGTTAAAAGTATTTTTCAATATAGATGGTTGGCATGGAAGTTGACCCGAGTTTCACCGAAGTAGGGGCATGAAAGTAAATCGACGTCGAGTTCAAATTTGCTTCTAACGTCTCTTAACCGCCTTTTGGCGGCCCCTTCACCGAGTCGAAGAAACCGAATTTACACTTGCACCACGTTCGATCCGTTTCATTTCTTCAACGCTCTGTGTGTTGGTCTTCCAAGCACAGACCCTTCCTTCCATGGCCGAATACAAAGACCAGAGCAGCCGCCCCCACAAAGCTATCTAGCTCCGTCTAAGAACCTGATCGTCATGGGCTAAGCCAAGATCGCGGAATCTGATGGGCTCGATGGAGCGGCTGGGTCCGGACCTGGCCTCGGTGCCTAATCGGATCCGGCTGACCACTGAGTCGAATGGAGTCGATGATGGGTTCTGTGCTGGGTCTTCGGCATCAATCGCATCGTCGGTGCCCTCGTGGCTTACTGTAGAGCCTCTGCCTTGCCCTGTTCTGCTAGTGTTGTTGCTCGTCTTCATCTTGCTTGGTATATCTTGGCGATTTCCAGAGAAGATCATTGCGAAATTCTTAGGATCACAAAAGAGTTGGGCAGTCCGCGCAATACCGCTGGTCCTCGTGATAACCCTGCATTGGTTATCGTTATCGGAAGTTTCCAAACGTACGTCCGAGATCTCAACATACGGTGACGACAGTCCAAACGACGAGTACTGCTTCTTTTTCAAGAAAGAGCCATTAACGCCGCCTTTGGCTCTCGCGGTGTTGATCATGTTGTTATTTGTCATGGCGCAATACCAATCACGTATGAGGAACATTTTGCTTTTCTAAAAAGTGGCGCTTTTTTTTTTTTTTTCTTTTGAGTTTTTCTATATAGTAAGCCTACGTTACACACGATATGGATTTTTATTTTTTATTTTTTCTCAACAGGTATGTTGTATAAGGCTGTTAGTATATATATATATATGTTTTGTGCATTTTTGCCTGGAGCAACTGCATTTCACGCCCCTTTCATTCCCTGGTTTCTCTACGGAGGTATCATTATCATACACCAAAATGTTGCTTCCAAAAAAGCAGTGTCTGGTACTGTAAAATTCATTTATTTATTTTTATAAAACGAAAGCATTTTTTTATTCTCGATTTTCTTCGTTTAGGTTTTCGGAGTTTGATCCAAAGGGACTCTCCGGGAAGAGCAGAGCTGGGCATGCAATGTGATTGTGGCCGAAGTTTGGGCCTCCTCTTGTAATCGCACATAATGGGTTTAGATGCCAATTTTAATTGGGGGCTGCTACTATGTACTGCTAGGCGTGCTTCTAGGCCTAATGTCACTTTTTTATTTTTTATTTTTTTTTCATATTTTTTAAATATCTTTAAATATTTTTTTAAAAATAAAAGAAATACCAATACATTAATAGTTACTTTCTTAACTATTAAACAAAAAAAAAAAATTAAATACATAAACAGTTAAAATGAGGTGGCAAAATCATGGAGCATAGCATCATTTTTCATTTTAATTTGATATATTTAAGACCAATTTTTTGGGACATGACTTTTAGGGGTTGTTTGGAAGAGGTTTATCTCATTCCAGTTTATCTCATCTCATTTCATCTCATTCCAAAACATTATTCAAACACAAACATTTTTTAATTTCAAATGTTCAAATTTTTCATCTAATCATTACAACTTTCCAAAACTTCTAAACAAAGCAAAAAAAAAAAATCAACTTTTTCAAATCTCAAAACAAATATAATATTAAAAAATTATATTATAATAATATTATAATTTTATAATATTTTTATTCAATTATTTCTCTCATTTTCTAAAATTCAATCAAACATCATAAATCAAATAATTTCACCACTATTAACAAATTTTTCATCTCATCTCATTCTTCAGAAATCCCTTAATTACATTTGAAATTTTTAAAATTAAATATATATATATATATATATATATATATTTTGAAGAAATGAAATTAAGAGATGAACCCTGCCCAATATCTCGTGGGTGGCATTCCCACCAATTCATGTAGAGGTTCGAGGTATCATAATTATCAATACCATATGTATGTACGTACGTATGTATTGTAGCAAGTAGCCAACTAGCCAAGTAGGGACACATCTAGAGATGAAGATGACAACGACAACACAACATCGATGCTAATAATGCAAATTCGTTATTGTGTAGACGACGATGATGATGACGACAACGACCAATAGCATTGCTATCATTTTAATGCTTTGCCGACCATAATAACAACAACAATTACGACAACCATCATGCGCTGTTGCTTTTATTCATTATATAGTTCAAAACGAGATACCTTTCTTTTCTTTTTTTGTTTATTATATTTTATTGGAGACCCATATAAAATATGACGGCCTAATTAACTGAATATAACTAACCTTCAAAAGGTTGGTAATCGTAGGCTTAGCCAAGTTACACTAGTCCCTCCAAGTTCCAACTACTGGTTGCTGCATGGCTTCCCAGTCCCCACCACCAAACATTTAGTCTTTTCTAAATTATTATTTAAACAAAAAGAATTGGGCTTCTTCTACTTAATGTTTAAGCATAAGTCAGGATCAGATTCTTATGGAAAAGTATCCATGGAGAAAGTTGATCATTAGTCATGAGACTTACTTCAATTGGAATATTTTTTTTTTTTTTGAATAATTTTAAGTATAATTATAAATTATGTAAATATCGTATAATCGTTTTGTATGATGACAACATTGACCAAGTTGGGATTGTAATGCTATTATCATCGTTGTTGTCATTGTCATTATTATTATTATTATTATTATTATTATTATTATTATTATTATTATTTCAAACAGTGTTGTTCACAGAGCCTGCCAAAAGAGCGGGTGTGATCTGGAATTGAAAAGGGTTGAAGAGTAATATTATGAGAAAAATTAAAAATAAATGAAATAAAAAGGTTTCATTCTTGTTGGATAGAGATGTTGTTGCCTTCTTTTTTTATATATATATATCGTTAAATTATTTTATGAAAACCTCAAAAAACTGTCTATTTACAACTTGTTTGTGGACTCCAAGGGACAACAGCTCTTGTCCATTCGGAAAAGGTATAAAATTCCAACTATGTAGAACCGTAATATATATGAATGTTTGTGGGTGTTTGCAACTTTGATAAATGGGATCCAACATGTTAGTTGAAACTTGAAGTACCAGTCACCTAACTTACCATATTGCACTTCTCTTTTGCAATGAAAATGCACAAAGCAGACACCGTAAAAGACGAAAGAATCAAGGAACAAGCTAGCCATTCCATTTTACACACACACACTCTCTCTCTCTCTCTCTCTCTCTCTCCCCCCATTATTGGAGTCCATGACATGATGAGGTTATGATCACTCTCTCCAAGAACTCCCAGAAGCTACCATGCAGTAGAAGTTCGTTCTCAGACTCGTAACGCTTCTTTTCGGAGATTTCTTTTGTAACAGAAACTGTTTTGATTATCAGGCTCTCAAGTCTCGACCATTGTTCCTCTTTTGTCTATTTTTTTAAGCCAAAGTCCACAGATTTTACTGAATATTTTTCAACAATTAATATTTGGTTTGTATCGATCTTGGTTTTTGCAAGGACCAATTAGATTTCTCTGCTTTCTTTGCTGCATACAGCTTCGCTTAGTTTTCAACGTTTTTCAATTTCATTGTACGAGTTAAGGGCCCCCACACCATTTCCCTCATCAAAACTCAGCATAGTTTGTCTATCTTTTTGCATATGATGGCTTCAATCACCAACTCATTTCAGTCTTCAATCCAAACTACACGACTTTCTTCACTATACTTATCACCCAACAGAGTAGCAACAAATCCCTTTGTGCTCAAGACTCGGTCACTGACATCTAAGACCACATGCTTGGCGTTTTCGCCGTTACCGGAGAACCGGGGACCTCCCACACGTGTTGAATTATCAGGCAAAACCTTGAGGTTTTCCGGTTGGAGCGAGCTGCTGAGGCGTCGAGGCTCTATTGAATTTCCGGTTGTGGAAGCTGCAGCCGCGGATGCCGATGGGTCAAATTCATCACTCTCCTTTTTTATTTTTCATTAGTGAAAATTCTTCACTATCCGTTTGGATGCTGAGAAAATGGAATAGAAGAAAGAAACATAAAGAAGTTTCCTTTTTTTACACGGGTTTTCTAAGCAACCAAACGCAATTTTTTAACTTGGGGTGGGTCTGCGTTTGTTTGACCTACTTATCTGAAAGTGCAGGTATGCGAAGCCTTCTAAGAGCTTTGCTGAGAGATTTCCTGCGTTGGTCACCGGTTTCTTTTTCTTCATGTGGTAAGCTATCATAGCATGTAATGTACGTGTGTCGGTGTGTGTTTGTTTTGCCATTTGGACATTTTTTTCCTTTAACAAACGGAATTGGGAATATGGGGCTTTCTAAATACCATTAGACCAAAAGGTCCATTGCTGATGCCCATTTTAGATGTAAGAATCTGAAGAATAGTGACAACTAGTTTGGAATTAGTTGATTGAATTTGTCACTGAGGACCCATTTGACAGAATATCACTAATGCTCAAGCTCTTTATCATGAAAAATATGTTAGATTGCAAGGGGTCTTTTTAAATACAGACTGCAAGCTATTTTTGCGTACATTTACAGAATAAGTTAATGGGGCTCTGGAGTTTTATTTTTCTTTCCTTTTCCAGGGCTTTTCGGTTCAGAGGTGGTGATTATGTATTTCTTTGTATAGCATGTGTGTCGCACTAATGTTAGCTATCAATTTTTTTGAGCATGCAGGTACTTCTTAAATGTCATCTTCAATATACTCAACAAGAAAGTCTATAATTATTTCCCATATCCATAGTACGCTTCTTTGACCATGCTTCAACTTCACTTTTTCCATTACCATAGCTTTTGACAAATCGCCATTTGAAACATATTTTATATCTTTGCAGCTTTGTCTCTGTTGTACATCTTCTAGTTGGAGTGGTGTACTGTCTTGTTTCTTGGGCTGTTGGTCTACCAAAACGTGCTGTAAGTCTTGATTTCTTCATGTTCCATCTTTTCTTCTCCAGATACATGCATTATCACTTGTACTAATGACTTAGTTTCCCCTGCAACCAGCCAATTGATAAGGATCTCTTGGCAGTACTGACTCCTGTGGCATTCTGTCATGCCCTTGGGCATGTCATGTCCAATGTATCATTTGCAGCTGTTGCCGTATCTTTTACACACACAATTAAAGGTATAAAATTTTCCTCTAAGTGTATCATTAAAGCTTTTTATGCTTATATCATTATTTTATGTCTATTGGTTCTGATGGAAGTCCTTGAAATACCTCTAAGTGTAGGCATGCATGTCCGTATCTACACTTTTTATGAGATCTTTATAGGCATGAGGCTATATTGTTTCGGTGGCAGTTGTCAGCATCATATGTTCAACTTGTATGTTCCAGAATTAAAAGTTCGTTGTCCTAGTAACATTTGAGCTAAAAGAAGGGTGCTGATGGTGATGCTTAAAGTCTGTTGTGCATCATCATCTCCTTGGGCTCGATGATTGTGATGATGCGGTTTGATTTTTTTTATACAAACATTTGTCATAAAATCCCATTGATATGTCAAATAGATACATCTACTGATGATTTCTTTGACTTGCATGCTTTAGTTTGTCATCAAAGTTTCTTTATTTTAATTCTGCTAAACTACTTTGATGTTTAAGTTGTGCGTATGCCTCTTTGAACAATTGTATCTGACCATTGATTTGATCTTTCTCTTACTAGTCTTGATTTTTTTTCTGCAGCCCTGGAGCCATTCTTCAATGCTGCTGCTTCTCAGTTTGTTTTGGGCCATCAAATTCCCCTGTCACTGTGGCTATCATTGGCCCCTGTAGTTATTGGTAATTCTTCAAACTTCTATTTTCTCTTTTACAGAAAAAATAGAAGCCTGATTTGATAGTGCTCACACAGGACATTTCACTCTTATATTATATTCCTTTTTATATGCACTGTATGTGTGCATCTACAGTATGCATTTGCAGCCAATTTCTCAAGGACATTGCCAATTTGCTTCTTAATCTGAATCCAGTATAAAGGCAAGCTTTTATAAGTCATCAGCTGATAATCAATCTGTGACTTCTTTTTTAGGTGTATCAATGGCCTCATTAACTGAACTTTCTTTCAACTGGACTGGTTTCATCAGTGCAATGATTTCCAACATTGCGTTCACCTACAGGAGTATCTATTCAAAGAAGGCAATGGTAAGAGCTTTCAGCTAGTGTTCTACTTGCTAACAAGTCATTTCTGTTATTCGTTTTATGAGGTCTACAGTATAGTTTCTAGGCTCAAGTGCCTGGTTTTATTTCATGCTCTTTGGTCTAGTTCATGAAATTTGAAATTGATGGAAGGATTTCGTATGAGAGAGCAACCCTATGGAGTTTCATTATCCAATAAATATCCTTACATCAGAATCTGTCCAATTCATGATAATCTTTTGAAAATCGAAGGCATGTTTTGAAATATGCATGTTCTAAGGAAAACTTTTTTTCAGTACAGTTGTGTTTGACTTGTTAAATGACCCGTCACTGAATGCTGTCTTTGATGTGTGAAATGACTCCTACATAACTGCATTTAGCGGCAAGGCATTGCTGAGTTGAGTTGATTGAGGTGATGTCTTAGGCACGGCCAATTGTTGTAACTTTTTGCAAAGCACCATAGTCATATATAATAGAATTACAATACACCCTTTGAGATCTTACTTCATACCATGCAATGACTGAGACTTTTGTAACTAGAAATATATTTTTGGAAAGATTGTCTATACATTTGATTCAACCACTTTGATTGTCTATACATTTGATTCAACCACTTTGATTGTAACAGACAGGAATGGACAGCACAAATGTGTATGCTTATATTTCAATCATTGCCCTCTTGGTTTGCATTCCACCTGCAGTACTTGTAAGTCAAATTAGAACCATTATTAAGTTTTGATAAGCTTAATGTTTCATTAAATGTTTATATATATATATATATATATATATATATATATATATAACTATGGGATTCCTTGCATTGCTTTCAGATTGAGGGCCCCCAACTGATGCAACATGGTTTTAGGGATGCTATTGCCAAAGTGGGCCTATACAAATTCTTGTCTGATCTGTTCTGGATTGGAATGTTTTATCATCTCTACAATCAGGTATGCCATAGACATGCCATGTGCCACAGATCCTTCTTAAGTGTGTTTTGATAGCTGTTGATGTCGGCATCTCGAACTTTTCTGATTGGTTTCAACCTTTGTCTGGGTTAGCAATATAGGCCTATACTAATTGAATGGAACAGGAATGAATATCACGTGCCTCTATCTGGGATGTTTACGCAACCTGTGGTCTTGCGACCTTGTCTCAGTGTCTTGTAGAAACATGATGTGACTCGAATTTGCTGAAACTGAAACATTTTCCATCTCTCTGGCCCCAGCTTGAAAGATGAAGCATTTTGTTGTACCCATATCTGTTGACTTACTTAAGGTTTGAACTTGCAATTGCAGCTTGCTACCAACACTTTAGAAAGGGTTGCACCACTTACACATGCAGTTGGAAATGTTTTGAAGCGAGTTTTCGTCATCGGTTTCTCCATTGTTGTATTCGGTAATTGTTCACTGTTTATCGATGCCATTTATATGAAGTATTAAACAAGCAGACAGAATTTTCAGTCATTTGAAAATCTTATATTTGACATGATGTTTTCATTTTCCTATGACTGCAAAATTTGTCAGGCAATAGGATATCCACACAAACTGGGATTGGTACTGCTGTAGCGATTGCAGGTGTTGCCATCTACTCCCTAATAAAGGCAAACCTGGAAGAGGAAAAAAGGGTACGATTTCTCTTATTTCTGTAATATATTGTATTATCACACCTTAGGGTAGCTATGGACTACTTGTTCTCAAGGAGACTAAAGAGCATTTTTTATTAAAAAAAAAAAAAAAAAAAAAGGTTGTTTTCTACTTAACATGAACCATTGACAAGTGCAACTGTTATTTTAAATTCCACTGGTTTTTTCCAAAATTTTAGCACTTGGAATGAACTTGAATGAAATTCATGACCAAATTATTATTCATCTTTATTCAGGTCTTTCGAAACCATTTTCTCTTTGACCTCATGATTTATCACTAACCATTTTCAGAAGGCTGCTGCAACTTCCAAATCATAGGGCTACACCCTTCTTCATATCGATGAGGGTAGCAAGGAAGCCCATATAAAGTAGTTGGTGAGTTCAGGGTCAGACGGCTGCTGCTGTTTAAATTGGATGGTTCAACTTCTCAAACTTTGCGTGATCGCTTCCATTAAAATAATATCTAGGAAATAGAGGAAAGAAATAACAAATTCAACAAACTCGTTTTGTATTTTAGCCTCTCTGAGTTGTTTCGATGTTGTAATTTTTTTAAAATAAATAATCGAAGTTGTATTTTATTCCATGAATTTGCACTAAAATATATGCTTATCGTAACTTTCCTCTCTTTTCCGACACGTACATTTTTCTCTTTCTCCGCATCTTGTTTCCTTTTGAAACATGTTTGTGTCCTCTAATAGGCACCCGTGAGAATAAGATCCCTTTTAGATGTTGGACTATATTAAGATGAACTCAATTTAGTCTAATTTTAAACTTAATCACATATAAACACCCAATTCTCAAATCATTAAACTCATCTTAGTTCAAAACCTCTTTACACGTGAGACCTACAATCTTTTTTTAATTAAACACCTTTTTACACGCGGGATTCGCAATCTTTTTCAAATTCTCATAAATATATCTAAACTCATTTTAACATTCAAACATATCTAAACGCATCTTAAGTGAACCTCACAAAACTTACTTCATCATCTCAACTTACTAATATTCATAAAAAACTCAACTCATCTCAACATCCAAACGCAACCTAGAAACACATGATTTCAACCTCTTCAGATGGTGCACACGTCGGGATTAGAACTATTTACATTAATAGAGGAGAGGATATACCAAGGATTAACTGATACATTGACTTCTCATGATCTGTCCTCTTTCTCAGCTTCATCAGTCAATAGCGTCTTTACTAGATGTTAGCTGATCTATTTTGTGGCTCAGCAACTTCACGAGTAAAATGAAGACAAAAGTCACATATGCAGAAAACCTTATTTGAATTACCAATAGAGAGTAGTTTACAGATTGTCAATACCACATTGAATTGTTCTCCTACGTTTTCATGCCCTACCTCAACATGCTTAAGACAGAGAACATTATTAAGAAACACTCAATTGTGGCAGAAAACAGCATATCCTACATCAAGCCGCTCACTGAACTTATTAAGTTTAGCATTATAAGCAGAAAAGGCAATGCTCTGACAATCACAATGTTCAACCCTCAATGTGTTGTAAATTGATCATATGAACAATTTAAGCAGGTTATTCGGATTCAACTATTGCATTTCAATGTCCATGCCACAGCATAACAACCCACAAAGTATTGACATGGAAATCGAAATGCCTACTCCAGATATTTTGAATTACTGGTTTTCTCTTAAATTATTCTTCAACATTCAAAACTCTCTCGTTTAGCAAGTCAGTGCCCTCTAGAATTTCTACATTTTTTTTCAGAAAGCATGGAAAGAATACATAGAAGTATAAATGATGCTGTAGGGCACTTTGATTCCAACAAATCATGCCATGACTCAAAATCTGAGAACTATCTGATAATTTACAAAGCATGAAATCTCATTGAGAGAGAAGCTAGACAACTTTGTAAATTTGGCGACCAAATTTTTAGCACTGAGATTTTCCAGACCAAAAAGAGGCAGATCTGCAAGCAAAAACACAATGACTAATAAGCACATACACGGTTGATGTATGGCATGCTACTTCATGCTTCAAGCATATATTAGTCCTCTTTTCTTATGAAAAACCGAGTAGCAACTATCTTTTGTGCCAAGACGGAATACATTCACAGGACAAACTTTAAAACTGAAATGATGTGCCACAAAGACAAACTTTTAGGTATTGGCTGTGATCTTCTGAACAGTGAAACTAGGCACTTGCAACATAAAACTGCCTGATCTCTTCCCCCAAACCCCTAGGGGTTGGCTCGAGAGGTAAGGGTCTCGGTCTTGGTGGTATTCTTCCTCCAAGTCTAAGATTCGAATCCTCTTGGGTGCAAACATTTCTAAGCGCCATTGGACTAGGGGAATTTCCCCTTGAATTGTTTGAGGTGCACTTGCAGAAAACTCTTTGCCGAGGGATTGTGCACCCCAGAATTAGTCTGGACATTGTTCTTCAACACCCGGTGCCAATAAAAAAAATTAAACAATGTACTTGAGAATAGCCCAAATTTGAAATACATTGGCTTTAGGTCAGCAGGACTGGTTCAGGCCACGAGAATAACTACTTTTTTATTCTTTGATGTATGTATTCATAAATTGTGTTCATTACCTATCTGACGAAACCGGTGTTGTACTCGAGATTAAACAGCATGTCCCTGCGAGTCTCTGCACCCATTCGAATCTTGAACTTTCTAGCCAGGGCCTGTACCTGGTCATCCTGCTCATAGTCCATCTCACGAATACAACGCCTTCGGACCTTTTTAAGTGTTTCTTTCGATGGTACAAATCCAGCAGTTACCTGATCAACAGGTTCATTACACAGGACATTAGATTGTTTCCATAGATAACAGACCAAATTGGAAAACACAAACCAAATAAAAAATGCAGTTACCATCTCGTCGATCACAGAGAGAGCAGCTTTTGGATCTCGGTTGATGAGATGAGCATCAACAAGCAATGAATATGACATTGCATTTGGTTTAACACCCAAACTTACTAAGTGCTCAAACACTCTTGAAGCTTCAAATGTCTGCAAAATAACCAGAAATTAAACTGAGCAAGATGCTTGTTCTTTAGTGTGTGCATGTGTGTCGCCCTTCTACAATGGGTGCACATAATCATGGACTGCAAGGAAATAGAAGTTTTGGCAGTCCCTTAATCAGCCTCAATACCAGATGTGAGTACCACCACTGGGCAAGTTTCTTTCTCTCCCAGATCAACTCACTGCAACGTCCTCATCCAGGGATTTAAAGCTAGGAGACAGATTAAGGGAGCATTAAGAATGCCAAATGAGAGTATTATGCCCCAGTCATAAAGTGGGTCCTCCTGTGTGTGCTCGCACAGGTGCGTGCTTGCGTGCGTGCGTGCGTGTGTGTGTGTGTGTGTGTGTGTGTGTGTGTGTGTGTGAGAGAGAGAGAGAGAGAGAGAGAGAGATGGGGGAGGGGAAGCAAAGTCCTCAAATATCCAACCTTCTTGAGTCTGCCAAATGCATGCATCAGACCATTGTATGAATGAATATCAGGGGTCAGTCCAAAAGTGGAACCAATTGCCTCGAAAGTCTGGTAGGCGCGATCAAGGTCCCATATATTTGCACAACCTACAATTATGCAATTTAGAGCAGCAACAGACTTGTAAGGAGGATCTCCACGGTTCAAGTTTTCCAGTTGAAAATATACCTGAGGAATATGACAACAATACAGATCAGCAAGAAGCTGCAAATGAACAAGTAGGCTTAACTCATAATACCTAGTCACATGAATCACATATGCATTTTATAATCACCAGCAGAGGAGCACACAAAATCTACTCTATTCTGTCGGTGTATCAATCTTGATATACAATTACAATATTATATAGTCCAAGATAAGCAGAACTGTCAAAATTAACACGTAAACCAAATGCGCTTCAATTGAAAGATTGCATATAAATTAGAAAACAAACATAAAACGAACTAAAAGCCCTATAAATAATAATTTGAAGCTATATTGATTCAATGAAGAATATAATCAAAATGCTAAGCATATAAGCACTAGGGAGGTTTGGATAGTGAGTTGAGATGAAAGTTGAAAGTTGAATAAAATATTGTTAAAATATTTTTTTAAATATTATTTTTGTTTTGAGATTTGAAAAAGTAGAATTGTTTATTGTATTTTGTTTGGGAATTTGGAAAAGTTATAATGATGAGATGAGATGAGATGAGTTGAGATGATTTGGTATCCAAACCTCCCATTAGTGTTTTTCTCATGAGATAAACAAGTGGCATGAAAAATATATTTGGATTTCTTGCTCCAAATAAAAACAAACCTAAAGGCACATAGAGGATGGGGAGTTGAGAGGATATGCACAATATTTCTGTTTTCGACTAATTAGTGTTGCTAGGACTTTTAGGTGAAAAGAAAACAACCATATTAATTTGTATCATCAACTCTCAGAAACTTAAGAATAGCCCAGCAAATGCAAGTTATTGAAAGAGAAGATTGTGTGTGTGTATATATATATATATATATATATATATAAAAGACTAATAGATGGCCAGCGAATGAACAGAATTATATGATTGGAGAAAACTATTTAATAACTTTCAAATATGGAAAGACATACCGAGTCCAA
Source organism: Juglans microcarpa x Juglans regia (assembly GCF_004785595.1). Lineage (NCBI taxonomy): Eukaryota > Viridiplantae > Streptophyta > Magnoliopsida > Fagales > Juglandaceae > Juglans > Juglans microcarpa x Juglans regia. Next base: position 10,700,823 of record NC_054598.1, on the reverse strand, counting down.
AGTCTCAAAACCCTTTTCAGAGCATGCCGTGACCAATGGATTTAAAGAGGTGAAGGGAGAGAACATTTCTTGTTCTGCTTCTTTATTGGGATTGCCGTACGTTGACTCAAATTCATTTAGGGTACTAAAAGCCCTCTGCAGATTTCCCAATGATGCAAGGGCATATATCTTCCCAAGGTAAGATGCTGGGTTAGGGGCCTTCTTTTCACGCAAAGAGCGTCGTAAGATTGCCCATGATGCATCTAGGAGAGAGGCGCTGTAGGTTCTACCAGCAGTTCCCAGTGCCGACAATACTAATCCTTGATCTACAGAAAGCAGAACAGCTGGCCTCACTTGCTCACCCCGAGCAATCCATTTGGCCATAAATTCCAGGGCATAGTATGCTAACTTGCTATTATCTTCTTGCATTGCAATTTCTGCAATATAGTTACACAAGTTCCAGGAAGGACAAAGAGCTCTGTTCTGATCCATTGCCTGAAAACACCAATAGAACAGCCACCCATTAGAAACAAGTGAAAAGTGCACCTTCATGCAGGGAATGTTTGAAGTATTTATCCAGTTAGTCATGTACCTTGCACCTCTCAATGATTGACACCAATGTATCTAGCCTGCCCTCATTAACACAGCTCCGCACGCATTCAGTAAAGACCTTCGTTGACAACATATAACCAGATTTTAAAGCCACATCTAAATATTTTAAAGAAGCATCAATCTTGTCCGTCAAAAATAGCATGCCAACAACCAAGTCGTATGACTCATTATCAGGCATAGATTCTTTCCCTGTCTGCAGCATCCTGTTAAACAGCAAGTGCAGATGATACATTAAAAAAGTCAATCTATAACTGAATACGCATATATAAGTACTCATTGAGTCATTTCCTTAGGATATCATCTCCAAAGAGGCAAAAGTAAAGAAAGGAGATCCTTCTGAAATATTTAGCTTTAATAATTTTTTCCCGTATATCAAATTAAATATTTTAAAGAAGCATTAATCTTGTCCGTCAAAAATAGCATGCCAACAACCAAGTCGTATGACTCATTATCAGGCATAGATTCTTTCCCTGTCTGCAGCATCCTGTTAAACAGCAAGTGCAGATGATACATTAAAAAAGTCAATCTATAACTGAATACGCATATATAAGTACTCATTGAGTCATTTCCTTAGGATATCATCTCCAAAGAGGCAAAAGTAAAGAAAGGAGATCCTTCTGAAATATTTAGCTTTAATAATTTTTTCCCGTATATCAAATACGATGCCCAAAAAGGGCATAAACTATAATGACTGGTTTCTTTACATGTTCAACGTGTAAAGAAAAGGGTCTTAATGCAGTTTACGTACTACTTCTAAATTAGGAAACTTTTAGTTGTGCTATTTTAGGTGTACTATTATGCTTGCATGTGAATTCCAGTGGAGATAAGACTTGCTCGGTTTAAAGGGCATTTTACAAGCATCTCACCCCCCCCCCCCCCCCCCCCCCCCCCCCCCCCCGCGGCCTTTTTAATGCATTCATTTACTTGCACCAAGAGGATGCAGCCAGAACTTTATATATATTGGTGATGTCGCGGCTAAATATTCAATTATAAAAATTGTAAAGCTTGCAAATTGATCCACGTATATAGACGTATGGAACTCAAGTGTATATAATTCGATGTTAGAAGAAAACTAAAAATTAAAAACGAAAAAAACTAGAACTTGAAATTCATACAGAAGCAGTAGTACTCAGCATTTCGTTTTTTAGCACAAAGACAATCCTAATCAGCACAAGATCATGCACACCATGACATTTCCAAAGAGAAATTCATCTACGTATACATATAGAAATCTTCCAAACATTTCCTATATTTGTGACAGGTATTGCTATACAGGCATTCACATAATATATATTCTGAAGAAGTAATGAATGGCCAACCGTTCGAGCAATTTGGTAGCCGCCACGGTCTCCTTGGCCTTGTACATGGCTTTGAGGACCAAGTTGAACGAGGCCGTGTTGGGAAGGACCGCATAGTCCTCCATCTGGGCGACGAGGTCGAGCAACTCGCCGGCCGTGGCGTTGTTCATCAAGTTGGCCCTCAAGTAATGGTTGTAGAGATTGACATCGGGCTTGTTGGGCTTGCCGGTCTTGTCCAAGGACCGAATCCAGAACTCGAAGAGTTGCTTCATATCGTCCCAGCGCTGGGAGGTCATCCAGTCAGCGAATACATTCATCAAGCTGTGAACGTCAAGGGTTTGAGACAGGGCCTGCATGCGAGAGGTCGGGGATTGTTGGAGAAAACCCAGGGGAATTAGGGACTGAGTCAGGGAGGTATTGGGGATCGGGCTCCGCCAGTTCTCGTTGTAGAGAGGACTTCCCGAGGCCGGGTTGGGAGGGAGTGGGCTAGAGGCTGAGGGTGGTTCAGAGTGAGTCGACTCGGCGAGCTGGGGCTCCTGGGAGAGAAATGTGAAGGTTGAGATGGTCTTGAAGAAGAGGTTGGAGTCGGTAATAGTGGTGGTCTTGATTAAGGCTCGGGTGCGAGTGAGGATCGCCATTTGGGAAGCCATTGATTGGGAGCTTCCTTCACTGGAGGAGTAGAGCTGTAGAACGTCTCATTTGGTCCAAATTCAGTTCTGATTCTGTTTGGCTAGGGTTTTGGGAGGGGAGGGTGTTATTGGCATTATAATATTATTTGGGGGAGAGAAGGTTATACAAAATTCAGAGAGACAGGCCCTTGCCATTCGAGCCTTGGAAAGGGCAAGGCTTTGCCATGCTCGTGAGCCCAAACCTCGATCTGCCTCCTGCGAATTGTGAAATGGGCCTGAGTTTGGATAAGAGGTATCTCATTGAGTCATTTCGTTTGATACCGGTTAAAAAGAGAAATTCTACATCAAAATTTTAAACTATATATATTTATCTAATCAATATATGATTTATCATTTTTATTCTTTTATCTTAATACGTAAACATATATATGTTTAAATAAAACCAGACAGGTGGAATTGGGTGTATGGTGGGTACCGTGGTAGGCCCAGAGGAGTTTGTACACAAGCGAAAGAGTTGGCAACAAAAGTGACAGTGACACGATAATCAAGCCTAAGAAGAAATAATACACATAATTAGACGATGTTTGGATGTGTTGCAGCAATCATATAGTAAGGCACTTTTATTCTGCCTACAATTTCATAGCCTATTCGAGCCACCGACCCATCTTTTAAATTATTTATGTAGCAAGAAAGTTTGGGTAGACATGACAAATTTTTTACGAAACCTGAAAAATTCACTGAATTAATACGCTGATCTTGGTCCCAACAACGTCGGTGCGTTATGAGACCACGTCAACTATAAAACAAAACTATTAAATATTAATTCCTTTTTTTTTATTATTATTATTTGACGTGATAACTTTTAAATCAATTAATGTATTTAATATACCTTGATAATATTTTAATATCCACACGCCATTTGGAATTTCAAATTATTTGTGAATTGTAATACAATAATTTATGAATACTAATAAATAATTTGTAAATAATAATAAATTATTTATAAATAATAATAATAATGTTTCCAAATATATCCGATATAAATCATCGTTTTAAATATCATACCGTACTGGTTGGTATATGTCGTACTGGCTACTGGTCCGGTACATGTATTATATATATTTCGTATCATCTTATATTTCGGTCTGTACTGACCTGTATTTCGACCTTTAATTTTTTTTTCATTTTTTCAAACTATAAGTTTATTTTTTAATCCTCAATTCAGACTAAATTATTTATAATTTATATATATGTACTTATATATAATCTATTCATATATCGACTATTTCGAAACAGTACACAAAATGATATCGATATTGAAAAATTTCATTCCAATTCCTTAACCAATACAATATCCGGTATGATATTCAAAACTTTAATATCAACGCGTGTCCAAGGAGAGGCAGGGAGGGCATCTACAGTACATGGTGTGTGATTGTGGTCCATTGTTTATTTCTGTTGAGAGGAATTTCAAATTTTCAAAGCCCCAATCAAAGACTTTAGAGACTCATAAAATAAAAGTGATCCAAAAGCAACCAAAGAATTTCAAAGAATAATTCCGAGTGTGTTTTTATCTTTTGGGTTCCACCGAAAACATGCTAAAAGCTCTCATTGCCATGTGCTTTCTCATGTTTTCTCGATAACAAATGATTATCGACTTATTCTCCCATTATTACCGCATTCATATTTATGTAAAGTTGCTCATGTAAAAGCCTGACATTAGATTTTAGAGGAGAGGAGAGATCGAGCCGAAGATTGACCCTCAGTGAATATATCGGCAGGTTGATCAAGTCATAATTGATTTTAATGCATGTGCATGTATTCATGTCGCTTGCAATATGTCGATGATGGTGCACATTTGCAATATAAGTGCTAAACTATTAAGGATATGTTTAAATATAGAAATTATCTCATTTTATCTTATTATTATAATTTTTTTAAATTTTTACATAAAATATAATAAACAATTCAATTTTTTGAAATTTTAAAATAATAATAATATTAAAAAAATAATATTCTAATAATATTTTATTTAACTGATCTAAATATATCTTATCTTATTTCATTTCATCTCACAAAACGACTCTAGAGCCTTCATTAAAGTCATCCCAAATTTCCACTTTCTTGGTAATTTATCCCTTCTAAATCCAACCGTTAAACTGACAATCTAATCTTAACGATGGGTTAAGCTGTGTCTTAGTTTTTTAGATTTGAAAGCTTGGTGACCAGATTCAAACAAAAAAAGGTAAGAATTTAAAGAAGACAAAAGTTCAACTTTTTTTTTTCAAATCTACACGATATATGGGTACATAATTTTTAATATGTAAAACGTACTTATTTGACAATATTGCTTTATTGGTCATACTTGTACTTGAACCTAAAAGAAAATAAAAATTACGTCATAAATATTTGTTTTTGAATTTAAAGACTAAGATTTCGTTTGGATCCATAACTTCTCTCAATTTATCTCAATTCATCGTTACAACTAATATTTTATCAACTCAACTCAACTCACTTTAACATCCAAACGTACTCTAAAGCTAAAGATTCAAAAGCATGATTTTTTATAAGAGAAATTCTGTATATCAGTTATTATTCACTATTTTACATAACATATTTTATAAAAAATATATTTACATTTTATAAAAAATATCTCCACATCTTATAAAAAATAAAATTATAGATATAAGATGAGAAAATAAATAGTAACTGAGACCTAAAATTTCTCTAAAAAAATGTATTTGAATTTAAAGAATTTACAATAAAAAATGAAGAGCAGGTGATCATTGATCATATTGTTTTGTTCACGCCTTTTTCATTTCTAAATTGTTTTTTTTTTTATATATATAATTTAGCTGTTTTCTAGCAAATTCTTCAGCTGGCATGTAAAGGATGTTTCTGGCTTTTTTTGATACTGTGCATTTATGTTACCTATTTTCACCCAAAGAAAAAGTTATTTTCTCGAGTTTTTGGCTGAATTAGAAAATATAAATATTTTTTTAATTATTTAATATTACATTAAAAGTATGAAAAAAATTTGATGTACGGCTATTCTCGTACACAAAACACTGATTCCAGTAACAACGTGTGAAAACCTTTAGATTTGGAGTTAGTTATTTAGTTTGCATCAATAACTCAAGGGTGGTTGGGGCTAATTAATGCATGATCATTGCTCAAGAGAATTAAACCCTTTTTAGACGAGGTGGTTTTTTTTTTTTTTTTTTTTTTTTTTTTTTTTTTTTTTTTTTTTTTTTTTTAAGTAAATGATAATCTTAGCACTGTTTTATAACTTACGTGAAATGATGAAAGTTAATTTTATAATATTAAAATTTATTTTTAATGAAATAAAATTATTTTATTTTAAAAATAAACCGTAAAATAATTATAAAAGAATTATAAATGTATCATTATTATTTTTAAGAAAATTCTATACACTATACTACCATCACACTTTCATCCTAATAAGTATGATGTGTGTGATACACACAAGCAGAGTCCCCATTTTGTTCTTAGAACTCAGTAACTTCGAAGAAAGACTCGGTCAAGAAATTACAAGAATCTGAGATAAAATCATCAAGAATAATAACAACAACAAATGGATCAACAAGAAACAATAAAGAAGTAAAGAATAAGAAATACAAACAGAGATTACGTGGTTCGGCCCTAATGGCCTACATCCACGGCAGAAACAGCCTCAGAGATCATTCTTTATTGAGCAATCTTCAAAAGCCAATGTATGTACACAAGATCAAGCTAATACTGAGCCAAATACAAGCCTCAACACAGCTTTCCTTTCTCCCTCAGTAAACCCTAGCTTCTCTCTCCCTCTGTACAAAAGTTCTCATCTTTCTTTCTCAAAACGGCAAAAGAAAAAAACCAATTGCTCAAAAATGTAAAAGCAGCCCGTAACCCTAACACGGGAAAACACATATATATATATATATATATATATATATATAAGAGATGGTTGCACGTGTCTTTGATCCAGCGGTTATTATTCGCAGAAGGCCAAAGGGTGCTCACGTGAGTAGCACATGTATTTCCTCTGCCTATCATATAAGTGCCACTGCATATCACCAAAAGTCCCAACCTTTAATAATCTGCATATACAAATGTTAGTGTAATAAAGCAGAGATGGTAAAATAGTTGACACAATATTCACAATTCTCCACCTTGACAATATTATACCCATCACTTCTATCCTACTCTCATCTTGGCTGTTCCTGCAATGTCCCTCTATTAGGGATCCTTAACAGTCTGCATGTTAATTAAGTTCAGACAGTGTCTGAACTTTGCCACTGGTAGGGATTTAGTCATCATGTCTGAGGGATTTTCCTCAGTTGGGATCTTCTCCACTTCAACTTCCTTAGACTCAATTACATCCCTTACAAAATGAAGCATAATATCTATATGCTTAGTCCTTTCATGATATACTTGATTTTTAGCCAAATATATAGAACTCTAGTTATCACAATGTACAGTAATATTTCCTTTAAATATACCTAATTCATGTGATATACCATTTAGCCACATGGCTTCCTTTATAGCCTCAGTCAAAGCTATGTACTCAGCCTCAGTGGTTGACAAGGCCACAACAGATTGCAAGTTTGATTTCCAACTAATGGCCCCCCCATATGCAGTAAAAACATATCCTGTTAAGGATTTCCTGGTATCCACATTACCAGCATAATCAGCATCTACAAAACCCTCTAACTCACAACCCTTTTTAACATTTGATCCATATTTCAGGCCCAGATTAGTAGTTCCAGAAATATACCTTAATAACCATTTAGTTGCTTGCCAGTGTGCCTTACCAGGATTACTCATAAACCTACTAACAACACTGATAGCATATGTAAGATCTGGTCTTGTACAGACCATTGCATACATCACACTTCCCACCATGTTAGCATAGGGAATTTGTTGCATAAATTCTATTTCTAATTCTGATTCTGGGGTCTGACTGGTGGACAACTTGCAATGCTGACCCAAAGGTGTGCTTGCAAGTTTAACTTGGTCCATACCAAATCTTTTTAGAATTTTAGAGAAATAATTTTTCTGAGATAGGTACAGACATCCCTCTACCTATCTCTTATAATATCCATTCCTAAAATTCTACTAGCAGGTCCTAGTTCCTTCATGTCAAATTCAGATTTCAACATGCACTTAGTCTGTTTGATTAGAACAGGGTCTTTACAAGCCACTAACATATCATCTACATACAGTAACAGATATAATAGTGTTCCATTAACATCTTTATAGTAAACACAGCTGTCATAACAATTTCTTTTAAAATCATTTTCAAGCATGTAACTATCAAATCTTTTATACCATTGTCTAGGAGATTGTTTTAGACCATATAAAGATTTTTTAAGTAAACAAACTTGATTAGTGTTAATGTCTTTTATAAACCCCTCAGGGGGTTGCGTGTAAATAACCTCCTCTAATTCTCCATGTAAAAAAGCAGTTTTTACATCCAGCTGTTCTAAGTGCAAATCATGATATGCAATGTATGACAAAAGTAATTTAATGGAACTATGCTTAACCACATGAGAGAATATCTCATTAAAATCTATTCCCTCTCTTTGAGTGAAACCTTTAGCCACTAGTCTTGCCTTGAACCTAGTACCTTCTACCCCTGGTATACCTTCTTTTAAAGATCCACTTAGATCCCACTAGCCTAACCCCATTAGGTTTGGTAACTAGTTCCCAGGTTTTGTTTTTATTAAGAGACTCCATTTCATCATGCATAGCAAGTATCCACTTAGTGGCATCCTTGCTAGAAATAGCCTCTTTATAGATTCTTGGTTCTTGATAAACAACCTCATCCGCAACAGTCAAAGCAAAAGCTGTAAGTTCAGCTTGACCATACCTTAGAGGTGGTTTTATAACCCTTTTCTTTCTGTCTCTTACCAAAATGTAAGAGTCAGACCCTGGTTTTTCTAAGTCCTCTGAAGTAGGATCCTCAGAGTTACTGATTTGCCCAGTATTAGGTTCTGTTGAGGTGTTTGCTCTCTCCACCTCAACATGTACATTTCCTCCAGTGACACTAGGTATTTGATCTATCTCTTCTTTATGAACTCGAGCCATTTGGGATTCATTAAAGACCACATCCCTGCTGATGATACATTTATGTCTACCAGGTTCATCTAACCATAGTTTATACCCTTTAACACCCTCAGGGTATCCTACAAAAATACACTTAAGAGCTCTAGGATCTAACTTATCTGTTTTTGAGTGTGCATAAGTTGTACATCCAAAAATTCTAAGATAATCATAACTAGGTGGTTTTCCAGTCCACATTTCTTGTGGTGTTTTAAAACCTATGGCAGAAGATGGACACCTATTAATTAAGTGGACTGCTGTTACAACAGCTTCAGCCCAGAAAGTTTTAGGTAACCCAGCATTAGATAACATACATCTCACTCTCTCTAGAATAGTCCTGTTCATCCTTTCTGCAAGACCATTCTGTTGGGGAGTTTCCCTCACAGTTTTGTGTCTTAGGATCCCTTCCTTTTGACAGAAATTATTGAACTCTGTTGACAGAAACTCTAACCCATTATCAGTTCTTAGGATTTTTAGTTTCCTGTCTACCTGATTCGCAACTAAGGATTTCCAGTCCTTAAAGGTCTTAAAAGTGTCACTCTTGTGTTTGAGAATGTAAATCCATACCTTCCTAGAGTAGTCATCAATGATGGAGAGGAAATAATTCCCTCCACCATGAGATGCTACTCTAGAAGGTCCCCAAAGATCAGAATGTACATAATCAAGGGTCTGAGTAGTCATATGAGTTGCCCTTTTAAAACTAACCCTTTTTGCCTTTCCATAGACACAGTCTTTACAGAAAGGTAAATTTTCCAAACCAGCATCAGTCAACAAGCCTTGTTTGTGTAATTCTAAAAGTCCTCTTTGACTAACATGCCCTAATCTCCTGTGCCAAAGCACAGATTTATTCTCAATGACATTCTGTACAGGGGATGCTTCCCCCACAATGGTTTTTCCAACTAAAGTATAAAGGCCATTTTTAATTTCCCCTTTCATAATTGTGAGTGAACCTTTAGTAATTTTCAGGACCCATGCTTCAGACCTAAAAGAGTAACCTGAATTATCAAGTGTGCCAAGAGAAATCAAATTTCTCTTTAAGTCAGGTATAAATCTGACTTCCCTCAAAAGTCTCTCCAATCCATCATGTAATTTTAGTCTTATACACTCAATTCCCATGATTTTACAGGATTTATTATTTCCTAAAATTACATGTCCACCATCTAAAACAGTAAAGGTTTCAAACCAGTCCATATTGGGACACATGTGAAAAGAGCAGCCAGAATCTAAAATCCACTCTTTTTCAGACCCTACCTCAGATACATTTAGTACCTCAGTACTTTCATACCCATCTAACACCACTGCTACATCCCCATCTTCTTTGTTTTTGTTTCCTACATGAGTTTTTCTATCAGGACAATCTCTCTTGAAATGTCCTTCTTTGTGACATAGAAAACACTTTAATTGTTTCCCTTTAGACTTAGACCTTCCTTTCTTAAAGTCTAATTTATTTTTCTTGCCTTTCTTTTCTGGTCTTCCCCTAACAGACAAGCCCTTACCATGTTCTCGTTTGGTATCTTCTTGATTTTGTAATTCCCTAGCATGAAGCACAGACTGCACTTCATCTAGAGATAAGGTGTCTCTACCATACATCATAGTTTCCTTAAGGTTCTGGTATGATGAGTCCAAAGAACTCAGCAAGAGGATTGTTTGATCCTCATCCTCCACCTTAATATCTATATTAGATAGGTCTAATATAATTTTATTAAAAGTATCCAAATGTTCCCCTATTGGGGTTCCAGGAGTCATTTTAAGAGTATATAACCTAGTTTTCTTGCAAAGTCTGTTAGCTAGGGATTTTGTCATATATAGGTGTTCTAGTTTTAACCAGATACCAGCAGCAGATTCCTCACTTGCTACTTCCCTCAACACTTTATCTCCTAAAGACAAAATAAGTACACTGTGGGCCTTTTGGAGAATGTCCTTCTGGACTTCTCCCTTTCCTTTCTCTTTCGAGGAAGAGCCCATTTTTCCAAAGGTGAGAGCATCCTGTAAGCCCTGTTGGACTAATAGAGCTCTCATCTTTATTCTCCATAATCCAAAGTCATTAAGCCCTGTAAATTTCTCAACATCAAACTTCGTGGTCCCCATTTAACCTAAGCTCTTGATACCAATTGTGATACACACAAGCAGAGTCCCCCTTTTGTTCTTAGAACTCAGTAACTTCGAAGAAAGACTCGGTCAAGAAATTACAAGAATCGGAGATAAAATCATCAAGAATAACAACAACAACAAATGGATCAACAAGAAACAATAAAGAAGTAAAGAATAAGAAATACAAACAGAGATTACGTGGTTCGGCCCTAATGGCCTACATCCACGGCAGGAACAGCCTCAGAGATCATTCTTTATTGAGCAATCTTCAAAAGCCAATGTATGTACACAGGATCAAGCTAATATTGAGCCAAATACAAGCCTCAACACAACTTTCCTTTCTCCCTCAGTAAACCCTAGCTTTTCTCTCCCTCTGTACAAAAGCTCTCATCTTTCTTTCTCAAAACGGCAAAAGAAAAAAACCAATTGCTCAAAAATGTAAAAGCAGCCCGTAACCCTAACACGGGAAAACACACACACACACATATATATATATATAAGAGATGGTTGCACGTGTCTTTGATCCAGCAGTTATTATTCGCAGAAGGCCAAAGGGTGCTCACGTGAGTAGCACATGTATTTCCTCTGCCTATCAGATAAGTGCCACTGCATATCACCAAATGTCCCAACCTTTAATAATCTGCATATACAAATGTTAGTGTAATAAAGTGGAGATGGTAAAATAGTTGACACAATATTCACAATGTGACACATTTATCACAATTAAATAATCGTTTATTGTATATTTTTTTATCATTTAATGGTGATGAATGTGCCACATACTACTTAATATAATCAAAATAAAATGAGAGTGTGATATATTATTTTTATTATTTGATAATTTTAGGAGAGTAGCTATTTACCTATTTCAGGTCAAGAAATTATTTATATAAATTTTGAATGAATAAATTTTTTGCAAATTTTTATAAAAAAATATTTTTTTTAAAAAAATACTTATAAAAAATTATTTTTCATTAGTAAGATTATTTTTTTCTAAAAAAACTTATGGTGTATATTTTAAAATTTACAAACTTCATTTGTATTCAAAACTTACTTCAACTCATCTCATCTTACTATTACAATTTTTTTAAATTCACACACAAAATATAATAAATAATTTAATTTTTTAAATTTTAAAATAACTTTTTGAAATTTTTATATAAAATATAATAATATAATATAATTTTTATTTTATGATTTATAAATCATCTTAATCCATTTGAACTTATCTCTCCATTCAAACTATGAGATTGCTCTTTCACCTCAGCATGGAAAAGATGCCGATGCTCGGACAAGAATAAAAGTATAAAAGGAGGACAACACAGCACTTATGCTAGCTCACAGTGGCGGCACACGGAAAAGAGCGCTCCAATGGTAGGCCCCCAAAAAACAGAGTACCAACCTGGTTAAAGATCCAGGCAGATGGGTTAGATTTTGATCACCCCCCACGAGTTTATGACCGTTTGAAAGCTTCGACACCAACAGTCAAATACGTGACAAAAGGCTCCAGCTTGCTCACTTCCCCAAAACACGCTATCCCACATTCATCTCACAACTATATTAATTCTATAATGTAAAGTTTTATTTGAGAAATTAAAAAAAAAAAAAATTGTGATGTGAAAAACATAAAAAAGGGTTATCAGATACATCCACTCACTCTTCGCTTCTCTACTACCCACCCTCTCTTCCCCCCTTCTTCTCTAGAAATCTCCACTACCCACAACCTCAGCTCTCTCTCTCTCTCTCTCTCTCTCTCTTGAGCTCAACTAACTCCCCATAAAGGATAGTTATTTTCTCGTATAATTGTCAGCTGCAATCTTGCATCAATCATGGCTGTTCTTGTATATCTGGTGCTTTTCCTGGCCCTGACTGGCCAGTCAAGTAAGTAGCTGGATTTTGGGTATTTTTTCCTCTTTCCCTGTTTCCCATCCTTATGTTTGTGAAGGTATATCTTTATTGTAACTTATGGCTTCTGGGATGGTTGTGCATCGTATCTTGCGATGGTTTTATCCTGTTAGTCGCTCTAAATCTCAGACTTAACTATATATCTGATGAAAGCCTTAATATATGAGAACACCTGTTCTTTGCTCATATGGCCAAGATAGAGCTGGAGAGTATCTACTGTTGTTTTCCTCGATTTATTGTTCTTTTTTATTTATTATTATATATATAATTTCCTTTTGCCTTTCTTTGGGGGTGGGGGTGGGGGTGGGGGTGGCGAGTTCTATGAACTGACTGATTTTTTTTTTTTAAAAAAAAAAAACAAATTATTTATATATTTTCATTTTCTTCTGCAGGTGCTACATATTGCGTGTGCAAAGACGGGAATACACAAGCCCTTCAAAAGACACTGGATTATGCTTGTGGAGCTGGAGCTGACTGTAGCCCCATCACTCAAAGTGGTTCCTGTTACAATCCTAACACTGTAAAGAATCACTGTGACTATGCTGTAAACAGCTATTTCCAAAGGAAGAATCAAGCCCAAGGGAGCTGTGATTTCTCAGGCACTGCCACCACTAGTCAAACTGCCCCCAGTAAGTCCCTTTCTCACACTCTCGGCCTGCAATCCTCTGTAAAATACTTTTACTGATTTCAATCTTCATTATTTTGGGCGATTCACAGCTGGAGCTTCTGCCAACTGTGTTTATCCTGCAAGTTCCAGGTATGCTTCTTATTCAGGGAGTGTTTTCGATCCCTTTCTCACGTAGTGAAATGTACGAATTAGATTGAGATAAAAGTCGAAAAAGTAATAAGTTCAACGCTCAAACACAACCTAAATGGCAGTTCTACAATAGTTGCCAGTAATAAACTAATAACTACTTCCTCGAAATGGTTTAGTAATTCCTAAACAGTGATTCAGAAAAGCAGATGTTGTACCTCAGAGTTCCATATCTTTCATTGATTTCTTTACAATTGAGGGCCTGCATCCTACTTACTACTGTGGCCTGTGAGCTGTCACGATGTTGATATTTCATAACTGCATTTGTCATCTCATTCCCCAGATCTCAGCTTCGTATGTCTTCTGCATGCTATACATAAATTTAAGTAGTATTATTTGTAGAGTTGGCTCCAATATTTTTGCATATTACAAGTACTTCATATTTTATAGGTTTTTTTTTTTTTTTTTCGTTACAAATTCAGATCTCGGGCTTAATAATGTGTTTTGCTGTTTTGGTCTATTCAGCCAAGCAGGTACAAGCACAACCCCATCAACAACTCCCTCAACCACAACACCAAGTACAACAACACCCACCACCACGCCCTCCTCGACCACCACGCCCACGTCTACAACCACAGGCACCACTCCTACGGTGTATGGCGCAGGAATCAGCCCCATAGGAAGTGGCACCACGGGCATCAATGACAATGAAGGTGTGGCTCTCCAAAGTGGCACTAATCTACTTTTCTTCTCCCTTGCTCTGACCTTCTTGTCAGTATTGCTGTGGGGCTGAAGGGGAAAACATAACAAGCCACAGGAGGGAGAGGAGGGGTTATAATTTAGTGGGGTTGATGTGTGGATTAAATGTTGCCACGACAGGAGAAGGGATAGCTAGAGATGATGTAATTTGATATTGGGTGCGTTGGTTATCATAGAGGCAAAACCCCACTAGGTTTTTTTTATTTTTTTTGGGTGTCTTCTATGTGGAGAAGAAAGCTGGGGAATTCGATTCCTTTTTTTGAGTGATATGACTGCTATTGGGGGTAGAACCTAATCTCTTCTTTTTAGATGTTTCCTTTTTTTTATGTTTTTGTATATCTAGAGAGTTAGTATTATTTTAAAAAAATTTTATTACCCCCATGATCCATCAATGTAACAAGTTTCATTTTGGTTTGTTTGGAATCGAATCGAATCATCTTATCATTATAATTTTTATTTTTTTAAATTTTTATATAAAATATAATAAATAATTTTATTTTATTAAATTTTAAAATAATAAAAATATTAAAAAATAATATTTTATTTAATTCATCTAAAATTATTTTATCTCACATACTATATTCCTTTACCGTTACTGTTAATTTTGAGCAATTTAGTTCATCTAATTTGAACACGTTTTGTGGGCTTGCTTTTTGTGACCATTCGGCTCGTCACTTTGGGCAAAAGGGAGGGTCGATGTTGTTATGTTATGAATTTAGGTCCCCACCCCATCGGATAAAAGACAAATACCATGGAACCTTTTGGACCTTTGGTTGTTTTATAAAGTAGAGAAAAGCTGTGGTACGGCATCGGCGTAGGGTGTCGGCTTTGGTTAAGATGGGGATGGAAAAGTGATCTGTAATCTGGGCCATTCAGTTCACTTGGACAAGTGTCAGAACCAGCGCAGAATAATTGAGTTTTTCGTGCTCGCCCTTCTAAATCTAATATAAAAAATGATGGTGCATATCATATATCCCTTACTTTTTTTGGAGCTTGAGAGGAACTTGTGAACAACCTACCAACCTGTTTCGTTAAACACCTGAGAGTTCTGCCGTAAGATTACAAGTTGAATATATCGTAATTACAAATTGAATAATGCCTTGTAAAGGAATGTGCTAGGTTATAAGTTTAAATTGATATAGATATAAAGAGATTATAGTCTATAAAAAAATTATACAAAATAAATTTATAAATTAATGTGACTTTATAGAATCTAATGTATTACGTCAAATTATATCAATTTATAAATTTATTTTTATAGAATTCCTTTATGACTAAAATATTTTCTTTTTTCACATAAGAAGTGTACAATTTCTCTTTGAAAGAAAGTAATGATTCAATGAGAAAAATATATATATATTTTTTATATGGAAACTATTTTCTGTCTATAGGTAAGCATGAAACATTTTGAAATGTAAAAATGTTTTACTAATTACTATAAAAAATAGAGTAATGCTTAGCTATAATCCTAAGTTGTGTCTTACGCACTTCTTTTAAGGTACACAATTAAAAATAATAATTTATTCACAAGTTTTAAATTTATTCACCTTTTTTTTTAAAGTTACGTTCAATTGTAAATGACTTTACAACCAACTTTACAACCACACACATATATATATATATAGAGAGAGAGAGAGAGAGAGAATGAATCTGATTGAGAAAAACTCGAACGAGTTACTGATGTATGCGTGTAAGTGCATTACTTTGGGCTGTGAGTAGTGGTCCAGCTTCATCGGACAAGCATAGATCTCCCATGCTGACTCAACAGTTATTAATGCTAGTAGGACCTATTTTTGTGAACACCATGCTGTTCATAAAAGGTAACGAATAACTCATTTAAACAAACGAAAACTTCATGTACCCCAAATATGAATTTATAACAACGAAAACAGCAGTCCTCTTAGTCTTGAAGAACTCTTAACTATTGTTCATAAACGTGAATAAGTTTTTATATAAATTCCTATATATCAATGGCGAACAAGTTTCTAGAACCAGCAATACATATACAAAGATGATTACCAAACCATAAAACGAAATGAAAATTAATACAAAGATGGTTCAAACTTAAAAAAAAAATAACTCTACAAAATGGCCCTTAAATTATCTCGTTCCAGAATTACATTACCAAATCTTGAATCTGGGGTGAACAGCACAGCCATCTCTATGTCATTTATGCAAGAGATTGAGAATGGAGCTTCAATGTTGGGGAACACATTCCATCTCTTTATAGCAATCTTCCCGAACATATTCTAGAATCAATTTTGCAACTGAGTTTGGCTTTTCCACGTGAGGAAGGTGGCCACATTCTGGTAATTGCCGTATAATTGCATTAGGGAGTTCACAGTGCAGTCTCTGAATAATGAATCAAATAACCAAACAAGTCAGTTATTCAAACTGAATCAAGAAATTGTCATTATAATCTCGAAAGGTCATTAAAGACGAGCTCAAAATATGCGGACAGGCACGGTGCGTGTTTGGAATGCCTTCAAACATTTTTGTTCTTACTTTCTGTTGCATTCTATACTTCATCCATAAAATTTACTAACCACTGCAAGTTTGTTGCTAATGATCCGGTCATTCTCACCCCATATGATAAGTGTCTTCTGATTTACCTGTTAAACAAAGTCGAGAAATAAGGTTTTAAGGGAGTATAAAGCTTCTTGGCATTTACTTGAGATGATATTATTATAAAAAGAGAGACTCAAAGTTCTATGCCTATAAATCTTCATCTGGAAGACTGGAACCTACAGCACCTTTTTTTTTTTTTTTTTCCAGATAAGTAAAAAGAGCTTACAGCTCCTTAATGCCCACACATTTCCATAGAAAAACTCCTATCGGGATCCATTCCTCGGTCTCTGTCCCCCGCTTCTCTTTCTCTCTCAGTCACATACACACACACTGGCTGTAAGTATCTTTTGGATAATTCTAATTCCCACACATTTCTGTAGAAAAACTCCTATCGGGATCCATTCCTTGGGTCTCTCGCCCCCCCCCCCCCCCCCTCTCTCTCTCTCTCTCTCTCTCTCACACACACACACACACACACTGGCTGTAAGATATCTTTTGGATAATTGTAATGAACAAGAATGACGCCTATATAGCACCCATGATGACACACAAGGAACCCAACACAAGCTTCACTAAACTTTTGTATTGGCCAAAATCCCTCCAACCACATATTGTTTTGTGAACAAATTTCAAAGGAACTTACTGATTAAAAAAAACAAATTTTGAAGGAACTTGGGATCCAAAAAAGAGGTTGAGAAGAAGCAGCATGAAGTTAACATGCATGATAAGAAAGCTAGGGACTTGCATTTGCCAATCATATTTCCCCTGTTGGAGATCATTCATAAGTTTCCACAGGGCATTACCAACCATTTTTTGAACCACCAAAAAGTTACAATGATCACACAAGTTTAAAACCCATCATAATGGGATATTTCCCTTTTTTCAGCTGTATGGGTTGTTTTCTTTTTTCTTTTTTAGTAAATAATGAGTTGAACCTTTTTAGTGCTATAAAAAAGAAGCCATAAAACTCATAGAAGCAAAAAAAAAAAAAAAAAAAGGCTTTTAACATGCATTCCACATTAAATGCCTCAAAATAAATTAAGGATATATGAGCTCCTGAATTGAATGTTCTCCCATTCATGAACAAGCACATGAGATGTTCTCCTTCGTGTGCACAAAAAAGCTTCTGTTGATATGCAAATTGTTTTTTTCCCCTGTTTTAAGTGTTCTTCCTACTCCATCATCCTCTGGCAAGGGCTCTATTCTATATCCAGAACTGAAGGACACTAACACTGGTTGAATTAAGTGGCAAAACAATTTCACATATACCTGCTTTATCTGTGAACTAACGTTGTAACCCCCACTGATCATAAAATCCACAGTTGCATCTTCCCACCAAGGCAATAGACAATGCAGCCGGCCCACCTAGAAAAGATAATAAGAACATCATTAGAGTTCAAGTTCACCACCACATCATCCCCATGCATTTGTTAAAAAACCAGCAAGATGATAGATATTTTAATTTTTCCTCATTCAATTAGAGAGAAATACGTTGATTGAGAGGAAATACTCACATTAGTCCAATCTAAGCAGGTACTAAACGAAATGCCAGTGAAGGTCAAAAAATTTGCATATAAGCGCAACGGGATGCTCTTCAATAAATATACCTGGTCCAAAATAGAGTACCCAGAGTCATTGCTAAAAGGTAGAATAGAAGGGAAATATTCTGTTGCAGGAAAAAGGTGTCCAAATTCTTCGCTTGCCGTGAGTACAGATAATTGAATATCTTGTCCTGCCTCCAGGAGAAAAAGGGATAATTTTTTTTTTTTTTTTTGTTGGGGTGGGGGTAACGGGTGTGCTGTGTTAGCAGCCAAACAACGCATCAGGACTGCAACCAAAAGGATCAAGGCTAAGCACTAAATCAGCGGATGTTGATGCATAGTGGCAATACTAGGGAAAGTCATTAAGGTGTTAGGTTATGTGCAACAAAGACCAAATGCTGTATAAAGGAATATATAATTCAATTCAAGACATCACTGATACAAAGGAAAATCATTAATTAAACGATATAACATAGATTAGACTTCGGCTATGAGCAAACATATTATGATGTATATGGATCGTGGCTGCCTTAAATAAATTTTGATAGAGGAAATAATTTAGACTTGTTAGTAGCCTGAAGTTAAGGATTTTTGTAAAGACTCACCCCGGCATATGCTACTATTCTGGGTAAATCTGCCAGACTTCCTGTGCCTTCTGCATATACACTTGCGTCAATTAAAATCAGCTTTTCAACCTGGAAGAAAAATGAACTTGAAATAATGATCTTCCATAGAATGTTAGAGGCACCGAGTATAGCAACTTCTTACAAAGCATAACTTGTATCTCTCACTAAATGGATTGATGCTTTATAAGCATAAATTCAATCATCTAATGTACTCACAGCTTCAGGATGATTGACTGCAAAGTCGATTGCAACTGCAGCACCTAGGCTTGGTCCAACCAATATCATTGGCTTTTTTATATAGGAGTACCAAAGCTGTTCCCGAGAAGAGACAAATCCAATATGATGATTTCTTAGACGCAAACCAAGGATAAAAGAAAACCATGAACTAAAACCTGATAAAAGTGTTCGCGCTTGGATGTCACATCACAACGTGGAAGCCTTTCTGACAAGCATTAAAAAAAAAAAGACGAAGAACCCATTACAAATCACCAAAGGAGCAGAAGAACCACCAACAAAAACAAAAGAGATGAAGAAGAAGAAGACTAGCATATAAACAAACCCAAATCAGAGAAACCCCAACCAAGAATGTCCACGGCCCAAGCCTCCAAACCAGCTTCTTCGAGCAATGGATGCGTGTATCTCCATTCTAAACAGGAGCTGAAAAAATAGATGTAGTGTTGATCCCAAAAGACAAATTAAGCAATCAAATCACTGAAAACGGTAATGCTATAAGACCTGTCAAAACCATGGAGAAGAACCACTGGACTTGTCTTGCTCCGTATCAATGGCCTCACGCAACTACTCATTATACAATTATCCGAGAAGCTCACCTGAAATTATCGGCAGCCACATTGCATTCGCAAATATATCAAGCGAATTAGTCACCGAATTTTCAAAAAGCAAAAGGAAAGCCAGAGAGAGTGAGGATTACAGATACGGGGAGTCTCTCAATCCTGGTGGCGAGCGTACGAGCAAACGGGTCTTTGATATTTTCGATTTCTTTGGGGAGGAACGAAGGGAACCCAGCTAGGGAGGAGTAGACTCCGAGACACTTTGGGGCTCTGCACTTGGTGTGCTTTGGGGGTGGTGCCGGTGCGGAGATGGGTGAGAGGGCGAGCATCTTTGTGGGTGTACCGGATTGAAGGAGCACAAGCAATGCGCGGTTGTGGTAATGCGGTGCTCTTAAATAGATTGCATAGAGAAAATCTTAAATAAATTTGAGGGTGGGATATTTAAAAGTGCTCTTTTAAATTATTTTTAAAATTTAAAACTTTGAGAAATAAATAAATCTGTAATATTTATCATTGATTTACTTACGTTCGAAATTTCTGTATGAAGAACGCGCTAAATAGTGGACGCTACTACTCGGCTGTTTAGCATTTACGGTGGGACGTGTCCTAGTGCAATTGATTTTATTTATTTGTATTTTTAAAATATTTTAAATATGAAAAAGAAAAATACATAAATACATTAGTAATCACTTCCTTAACTATTAAAAAAAAAATTAAAAGGCAATGTTGTGAAAAACGATAACAGACAAAGCAAAACAAACACAAGCAAATCAATCACATGACATAAAATTAACGTGGTTCGATAACGTGCTTACGTCCATAAAGCTGCAGAAGATTTCATTATATTGAGGAATCACAAAATACATTTGGAGTGAAATTTCACTGTTCAGTTTACCACACAATTCATAATAAGCATATTTATAGTGTTATATGTCAGAAACTCTAATTTTCACTTTTCTGCGTTATTCTCTCTAGCGGAGTGCCGAGCGTGCCTTGAGCAAACTCTTTATTAGATATTTACTCGAACGACCTGTCGAGCGAAACTCGAGTGAACATTGAGTAAACTTTCTGCTTGGTGCTTCTCAAGTCAACACAGTATCAAAAATTTTTCTAACACCCATGAGGCTTAGGCCATGTAGCGCATGCTTAGGCCAATAGCAGATCCTTGTCGGGTCAGATCATCAAATCAGGCCAACATACCAACAAACCAAGTTTCATGAACCCAACATATGCATGAGCAGTCAAAACCAGTGAGCAAAATGAGAGGATAAACTATCATTTTTCATATGAGTTTTGCAATTCATCATCTTCACATATCACACACCACACTTATTTTATTCTTTCTAGACTAATTAAGCTTTTCTATTCATTATCCATACACCACACATTTAATAAGGGAAAAAAAAATAAAAAAAAAATTAAATGTGGTGTGAGGATGATGAGTAAAATTTTTCCTTCCATATTGTATCTACTTAATTAATAATTCAACGAACTTGACAAATCTATTTCCAAAATTCCATGTATACGATGATACAAAGAGGAAACTGCATCTGGAATTTAGCTTCAAGATTCCTGTGAGAGGAGTAATCCCTTGGGTCTGGGCTGGGCCGAAGCGGACTGGCCCAGGTCGCCCAGGGGGCATGGGTCAAGATCGTCCAGAAGGCCCATAAGCAAGAAAGGAGGGGAGATGCGCCTCGTGTGGGGACTGGTCAGGAGTATAGACTACTCATGACCACCCATGATCCAAGTGTTAGGATCAAATCAAGGTGTCAGGAGGGACACTAACACCCAAGCACTGAAGGCAGCACAAACGAAGCCCTTTGCACTCGGGTATTGATGGTAGGCTAACCTAATATGGCTACATCGCATTAATGGAATGGAGGTGGGAACACCACAACTGGGAGCCACTCTGCATTTAATATGCCCCGGGGCTCGGCACGCCATTATGTGCCTCCTGGGGTGTCAGTGACAGCCACAACCAAGTTTGGCTAGTCTGTACTGTGACAGGAAAGTGGTAGGGACATTCGACTCCCGCACGAAATTACACACCACGATCTCCACCTCAAGAACCAATCCTTCCAAGTATAAATACCCCTTCCCACAGCCAGGGGAAGGGTTCACAGTTTTAAATACTTCAACTCTCATTCTCCTTGACTGAATATATCTCACTTTTTCTCCTTCCCAATCACTAACTTAAGCATTGGAGCTACCACAGCCTCCGAGCCCCCCACTCTCCATTTCAACAGGAACCTGACTGAGCCTAGTTGCCTGGAATTACTCAGGCCGCGAAACACAACATTAACAGTGGTGCCGTCTGTGGGATTTCTTTATTTCCTATAGTAGTGTGTCCTTTGCATGCAGGTAACAACGCGCACCTAAGCCTCACGTCGTGAACCAACAAACATTTGGAAGCGTTGAATTTGGGAAATAGATTCGTCAAGGCCCATATGACCTTGCACGGGTTCTTGGGAGAGGTCACGTGCAGGGCGTTTTCTCTCACTCTAAAGGGGATGATGAGAGCATGGTTCGGGTCTCTGCCACCCGGGACCATCGACAGCTTCACCGAGTTGGCTTGACTCTTCCTGACGTAATTTATGGCGAGCCGAAAAAGGAGATGACCTACTGCCTACCTTTTAACTGTGAAGCATTGAGACAACGAAAATCTGAAGTCATTTCGTCGTACTTCTCTTGATTCAATAGGGAGCATGAGGATGAAAAGATCACCCTAGCGGACCTACTGGGAGGGGGTCTGGCCCAATGTTTTAAATACCGTACCGGATGTCGTACCGGTCAAGGCACTGGAATGAAATATTTCGGTATCGGTATCGTTTCGTGTACCGTTTCGGAATAATCGATATATGAATAAATTATATATATAAATATATATATTATATTCCAAAATAATAGTCTATATATGAATAAATTATATATAAATACATATATATAAATTATAAATAGCCTAATCTAAATTAGGGGTAAAAAAATAAGCTTGTAGTTTGAAAAAATGAAAAAAATAATAATTAAAGGCCGAAATATCGGCCAGTATAGGCCGAAATATAGGCTGGTACGGCCGGTATTTAAGCCGGTACGAAATGTATATGATACTTGTACCTGCCCAATGGCTGGTACGGCAAATACCGGCCGTACTGGCCGGTACGATACGAGATTAAAAACACTGGTCTAGCCTCGTGACCCCTTTATGATCGAGATCGCGTGGAAGACCCCAACTTCGTTGAAGGAGTTCATGGATCGAGCTGACAGTTTCATAAACGCTGAAGATATGCTTCAGGCGTTGACGACCCCTTAGAAGATCGAGTTGGAAAGGACAGACAAGAAGGCTGCCATCCACAGTGGTGGAGTGAGCCGGGAAGGTAGCAAGAAGAAAGCACGCGAGACAAAGTGCACGGAGGAACAACCCACCCGTGGGTGGGTCGGACCACGCACCCACTCCAACATGGCCGTGGAGGCTGAAAGAAACCTGAGCCCGTAGGGTGAACAGTGACAGGGCTTGGTCCGCTTTAAGTACTACACCTACCACCAAACCGATAGCCATTGAATGGAAGATTGCTTCACCAGAAAATGGAAGATGGAAGAGTTGGAAGCTCTACTAGACTAGCAGGGTGACGAGCGGCACGACCAATGACTTGATGGCCACACGAGGCCATGGAGAAGTGAAAGTCCAGCAAGGCGAAGGGTTGGAGGGAGACTCAGAGCGAGCCCTTGTTGAAGAAGCCCTCCCAGAGGATACTGCCTAGTGGGCAAAATCCACACAATCGCAGGAGGGTACGCCGGAGGAGGAACCACTTCCTCAGCAAGGAGGGCCCATGCCAGAAAGGCTAGATACGACGAAGTGTTCACCACCAGCAGGGCAGTCCCGAGTTGCAGGAACCACTCAAGGGGGGACTGTCATAACCTTCAGCGAGAAGGATGAGGAGGGCATTCTGCACCCTTACGACGATGCCTTAGGCCTCGTTTGCTTTCAAAAAACATCTCATCTCATCTCATCATTACAACTTTTCCAATTTCCAATACAGAATAAAATAAACAATTCAACTTTTTCAAATCTCAAAACAAAAATAATATTAAAAAATATATTCTAACAATATTTTATTCAACTTTTTAACTTTAATCTCAACTCATCTCATCTCATTTTCGAAAACAAACGAGCCCTAGTCGTGACCATGCAGATCGCCAACTACTTGACGTGAAGGGTCCTGATCGACAACGGCAGTTCCGCTGACATCCTAGGAAGCTTTCATCCGGATGAGAATCACTCCCGATCAGTTGCACCCTGCCCTGACGCCTCTCAAGGGCTTCACTAGAGACATAGTCCAGCCAATTGGAGCTATCACCTTGTCCATCTTGACGAGGAAGGCCCCGAGAACGGCAGCCACCATGGTGGATCTCCTCATGGTAAAGGCCCCATTCTCCTACAATGCAATCTTGAGGCGATCAACCCTGAACCACCTGAGGGCGGTGACCTCCACATTCCACCTGAACATGAAATTCCCAACTCCCATGAAGGTGGGTGAGGTTCATGGCGAGCAGGTTCTGGCACAAAAATGCTACGCTTGAGAACTGAAGCCTGAGGCTAAGGAGGTTAGAACTCTTGAATGAGTGTGAAAGGATGCCGGCCCACGTCTGCCTCCAACCTTGACGGAGCTGGACGAGGAAGTAAGAGATGAGCAGGCCCTACGACAAGTAGAACCCAATGAACCTCTGAAATTGGTGTCTGTGGATTCGCAGAGACTTGAACAAACTATTCGGGTGAGAACCAAGATGGCCCCCAAGCTAGGCAAATCCGTAAAGCAGCTCCTCATCAAGCACCAAGACATGTTCACCTAGAGTTACGAAGAAATACCCGAAATCGACACGGCCGTCATCGAACATCGCCTCACTGTGGACTCTAAGGCAAAGAAGATCAAGAAAAAATGCTACAGTTTCAGTGCGGAGAAGTAGGCAGCCATCACCGAAGAGGTAGACCGCCTCCTGGCTGAAGGGTTCTTCAGGGTTCTCCGTGCTGCTCTCGTCCCTCTTTCCATTTCTTCCGGTTTCTGCACTTCGGAAGTAAAGCAGTTTGTTGTTTGTTTTTTCTGTTTTGGTTCAGGGTATATTTGGAAGATTCCTAGATGGGAGTCTGAGGTTGTGATTGTGATTGTGATGTGAGTGGGAGTCTCTGTCAACTGTTGTGGTGTCCCAGATAATTTTGCAACAGTTTTTGATTGGTAGGTGAACCGTCTCCATATCTCAATGTCAAGGACAACTGTCAGTTATAATTTACACTCATAAACATGGTTTGTAGATACTTTTAAGTTTTTTGTTCGGTTGTGTTCTTATCCTCACACTCCATTATTTTCATGAATTCGTTAGTGGTGGACGGCGAGGGCAGCTGGGTTTCCACTCTTCTTCTTCTTCTTCTTCTTCTTCTTCTGTCTTATGATTGGATTTTCTGTAATGGTAGGTGTTCTGTATAATTTGGCCTCCCAAAAAATCAGTGATTTGGAATCATCTCTTCCTTTCAATTTCCTTTTGTTTATGGAGATTTACGCTTTCTTTCTCATTTATAGTCAACGCTTATATTTTTCCCTTTATGGTGGCACCCATGCATTTCAGATGTTTTTAGCAAGTGAATTCCCATCCTGTTTCATGAGCTGGAATCATTCCAAGTGCTTATATTGGCCATCAAACTGAGTGGCGAGTGTTATACTTGATGTGTTTGGAAAGGCAGATAAAATAGAGTAATTCATATTGCCTCTCCCTGCAGGATTTCTTTGGAATACCTTCATCGATAAATCTATCAACCGAGAGGATTATATATAGGGGATTGAAAGTGTACTTGGTGGAGAGCAAAGGAGGTGCCATTGTATGTATGCTGCTTGCCTTGATCTTCTTAGGCACATGGCCTGCTATTCTGACTCTCCTGGAAAGACGTGGTCGTCTTCCTCAACATACTTACCTTGACTACACGATCACAAATCTCTTGGCTGCTGTAATTATAGCTTTAACATTTGGGGAGATAGGCAAGGGCACAAACGATTCACCCAATTTTTTAACTCAACTTTCTCAGGTGAGTTCCTAATGGATATTAAAGGCGGTGCTCTTACCATCTTCTTATTTTTCAAAGCATTTGAAAGGCAGTCCTCGCCGATAATGATATGAGAAAATGAAAATGTATTATAATGGAAGAATAAAATTGACTGAAATTTATAAGAGCTTTTGTTTTTGGTACAACTGTTGTCATTATCATCCTTCAACGCAAATTATGTTTTTTCCCTTCTTTTTCTAATGTTTCAATATTCTTCTAATGTGGCCTCTCACAAGGGAAGGAAATATTGATGGCATGAACTGGTCCTGTTATTGGCATCAGGCACATGCTAAAGTAGAACCTACCATAAATGGCTGTTTGTTTGTTTTCCTTTCAAAGAAGGATGAATATAAGACATTTTTAACCTTTTCCATGCATATGTTTTAATATATGTAACCCAATTTTGTTTGCTCCCATTGTGGTTAAAAAACAACCTTTTTAACATACATGCCAACCTTTTACTTAGGTCTCTCTCTCTCTCTCTCTCTCTCTCTCTCTCTCTCCAGTCCACCTGTCGATTGGGGCTATCACCTTTTCCATGCATGTGACATGAATAGAGGCAAAAGTACCGCCTAAGATCAGTATAAAAACTAAAAAGAAAACAGTTAATCTTTCCATCTCTGTGGACTGGAAAACTTAATGTCTGTGAACTATTTAGCTGTAACTGTGAAGAACTAAATATGGAGCTGCCAGCCAAGTGTAAGTAGATTGATAGCCCTGTTTTAATGCTTTGTTAGATAGGTGGAAACCATCAGAAAGTCTGGGTGTAGATATATGAACAGAAGACTATCAATCTACATAATTAGCATTCTATCCTCCATGAGGCACTAATTATGAAGCATTATTAATCTTAATTGTGCCATGTTTCACATAGAAGTAGTTTTGAATCTTCTGAGTTGATTGATGCTGCATACTTGGACATGAATCTTGGTGCAATGGCATCACATCAGTTACAACTGATTCATGATTCTGCTAGAGTTCTTGATGCAGGATAACTGGCCCTCTGTTTTGTTTGCAATGGCTGGTGGGGTGGTGCTCAGCCTTGGCAATCTTTCTGCACAGTATGCTTGGGCTTTTGTTGGTTTATCAGTGACACAAGTGATCACTGCAAGCATAACCGTTGTTCTAGGTCTCTCTCTCTCGCTCTCTCTCTCAGAGGCATGTCAATATGCATGCACTGTGTGTGTGGTTGGATATGGAATTCAGGAAAATGGAATAAAAGCCTGGCAAGTTGTCTGCTTTCATTATTGGCTTTGTTCCAATTGTGACAGGCACAACAATAAATTACTTTTTGGATGACAAAATCAACAAAGCTGAGATCCTTTTCACTGGTGTTGGTTGCTTCTTGGCTGCGGTTTGTCTTGGCTCTGCTGTTCACGCATCCAATGCAGCAGATAATAAAGAAAAGCTAAAAAATTTGCCAAGTGGTTATATAGTTGGAGCTGAGTATGCCTCTTTCCTTCATAGTTATGAATGAAATTGTGCTGATTTGGAGCGAAAGGTTTCTCTTCACGATAATTAGTGTTGTCTAAAGTTTTTAAGAGATTTTTTTTTTTTTTTCTCTCTGGAAGGAAATGCAGTTGTAATTTTCTCTTCACGCTAATCTTGATGGCTGTTTTTCAACTTATCTTTGCTCTCATGGTTTTCCTCGCCATGATTTTGCATGGATTAGGTCAATTTCCACTAAAACCTCTCCAGCATCACAAGTTCTTTTCTTCCTCTTCAAGCAATATTGTTCATGTAACGCTGATGCATCTACAAACTGAACCTTTTGCCAGGGCTATGGATGTTTCCATGTCTAAAGAAACAATTACAAACAATGGTAAGAAACTCTCTCTAGACTTTTATTTTCTACGTTTGGGCTCCTTTCATTTTATAATAAATTGGTAATTCTACCTTTTTCTTTTAATATTGGACATCAATAGTTGGAGAGAAGGATATTGAAGATGGAAATGGTTCTGCAGAGAAAGCCAAAGCTGGGACTGCTGGTTTTCTCATAGAACTAGAGAACAGAAGAGCTATTAAGGTGGGTGGTTTTGATTCGCTGTGTATATTGTTAATTTTGAAACATGGAATTTTCATTTTTTTTTTGTCTCCCACTTGCACATAATAAATTTGAGGCAATTATTCTTGAAGTTATGAACTGATGGCTGCCAAGAACCTCTATGCTAGTTGGTTGGCCTGCTCCTTTCTTTTTTGAAGGAATTGCACACCATTATGCATAGATAGACAAATATATCCATGAATGTAATGTATAGGTATGATTCTGATTGCAGGTGTTTGGGAAGAGCACTTTAATTGGACTGGCCATAGCTTTCTTTGCTGGTGTCTCCTTGTCTCTATTCTCACCAGCATTCAATTTGGCGACAAATGACCAATGGCACACTTTAAAGGAAGGGGTTCCTCACTTGTCAGTCTATACTGCATTTTTCTACTTCTCAGTCTCTTGTTTTGTCCTTGCCATCATTCTAAACATCACCTTCCTTTACCACCCTGTACTAAGTTTACCTAGATCTTCCCTTAAGGCTTACCTGAGAGACTGGAATGGCCGAGGCTGGGCCTTTTTGGCTGGGATTTTATGTGGGTTTGGCAATGGTCTCCAATTTATGGGAGGTGAAGCTGCAGGATATGCAGCTGCAGATGCAGTTCAGGTTAGTTTTATTTCATTTACAAAATAGCATGCGAATACTTAATGCATCTCTATACAATCATATGATTTTCCTTAGTGACATTTTCAGTTTAAATACCACCCCTTATTGTCTTGGACAAGGGTGTGCCTGTCACACTTGCACGTTCACGAACTTTTCAGTGCTCATTTCAATTTGGTGTGATATCAGGCACTTCCACTCGTGAGCACTTTTTGGGCCATCCTACTCTTTGGAGAGTATCGAAAATCATCACGAAGAACATATATATTGCTTGTCAGTATGCTGTTTATGTTTATTGTAGCTGTTGGAGTTCTTATGGCATCATCAGGGCATCGAAAATAATCATGCAGCTGAAAGATCGTTGTCTGGAAATTGTATAAAGCACAAGTAAACAATCCAAGTTGAAACAGTTGTAAAGAGCAGGCATGCCCAACATTGCCTGTTACATAGTTTCTAGGATATGCCTGACTTGCTGTATTTCTTCCTTTTGCCTGCATTGCTTTCTGTTACAGGTCTGTTCAATTTCTCAATTCCATGGTCTAAGCAACGATAATAAACAACATTTGTTCTCCCAAAGAATAAAAAGGAAGAGAAGTTTGATGAAACGGTGCGGATCATTTCCACATAGGTGATGAAACAGTGCGACCAAATTCTCCCCTCCTTCCATCTAACGTGATGAAACAGTTCGCTCAAAAGCATTGTAAATTTCTTGGTACTGAATAATAAAACAAGAAGACAGCTTAATGTAAATGACATACAAACATGTTCGAGAATCATAATCAAGTTATTTCTGACTTCCAAGAAGAGTAATTCAGCTCCAAATGAAGCGACAGAGACCAACTCATCCAGACTGCCACTGTCATTCTATGCTTGAAATTGAATTTGAAGCCGGTCGACTCGTTTGACATATCAAATGCATGGATGGGTAGGAAAAGTTGGAATGTTGCAAGTTGCGTGTTTCGTAATAGAGTTGTTGAAACCTTAATTTAAAACAACACATGGTGATAAATAAGATCCATGATGTATGGACTTCACAAATAATCGTATGCGTAACGCCAACAAAATCTCCACATTCGCCTAGAGGCTTGGGATAGATCCTTATCAGCCAGAACTGCACTGGACCCAAAAATGACTGACTATGTTCCTCTGTTTAGATTGTCATCTAACAGTTCTCTGTACTGAATAATCAAGATTGATCAATGGCCTCGTATCATGGCAAGTTGCACTAATTTCACCTCATATCACTATCTTTATGAGATAAAAAACAAATCACCTAGTCCATCTTTGCATCCAAAGGCTCACAGATCCATTTTGCCTTCCAAACAATAGAAGGCGATAGAAGTCGTTCTGTTTTCCAACCTGAGGACCATAGCTGTAAAGCAATGAAAGAAAACAATTCATACAGCATTTGAACCATAAACGATATATAGAAGTGACATAACAACAATCTTGTGCTTCTGAATTATCACAGTAGAATACTAATATATTTCCATGAGTTCAGCTCCTTTTTCATTCCTACAGAAACCGATTTTTTTTTGCAGCCACACCAGTATATGGAGAGGTGCAGGACTTCGCCAATAAATAATACATAGAACATATACTCTACTGAATTTGGAGAATCCACTGCAACCATCAATCTTTATGGATCAGTACCAGGAGAGGGGTCCAACACATGCCAAGATAAGGGTGTACCAGATAACCCACCCACCAGTGGAGATTGGTTTCACGCATCATAGAAAAGAATATAATTTTAAGTAATCCAGTTGGCACTCTATATGATAATGTATATGCCATTCTTCCAAATGGGCAGCACGCACAATCCTACTGGGTCATTAAAGATGCAAATGTGCAACTGATTGAAGTAGAGGATAAAAAATTAAAGATGTACCTTTTGAATAAAAACTTCGTAATGTTTATCCATCCATGATTGGCTCTCCAAATGCACACACTTGTTTTTATCTGTAAGATTTGCCATAACAAGGGCATGAAAAAATGACTGCAAGACATCTGCAGATGTCGAGTCTTTATGCAAAGTAGCATGGACAATTCCCTGCTTCTCCACTAGTACATACTTTGCTGTAAAGAGTCAGGCCAAAAGAACAACTGATGAGCTAGAGTTTTTAATAGAAAATTCATTTTTATATAAAGTAGAGCTCAACCTTTCTTGTAATGAGATCCTGCAGAATGCAACAGGTCCATCCTGTTCAAAAGTATTGCTTAATTTGTCAATTTTGTACAATAATGACTTAAGAGATCTAATAGGACCTATATAATAATTGATCCACATGATATTCATGTCAGCTTAGCAGTATAGTGTGTTGGGCTCCGTTACAAGTGTGATCATACAATTGAGGTGCCCTCACAAGAAAAATTGTTGCAGAAGTGCAAGCAGCACATTGCTGCTCTTTGAACAACATATAGTCCTAGAGGGAAGAGGAAACCCGAACTCCTTTCTTTGGATATGTAATCAAGAAGGAAACCTGAACCGTAAAGGAACCTTCACGTGAAGTTAACAAGATGAATGGACTTCAAAACTCACAGTTCCGAGTGATTAAGAGAAGACACCCTTACACCTAAGTGTACTTGCATGTGTATCTGTTTAGCACTCTTGGAGCTCCATGAAGTGGTCCATACGGGTAGTACATGCTCCATCCTAGAGACCTTTTCAGGTGAGAGAACTGAAAAAACACGGAACATAAAACAAAAATTGCACTGAGTGGTCCAATGATTGAGGTGATTAAGTACTAAAATGCCATCGAAACATAAAATGAAGGTGTTAAGAAATTTAAATCAAGCCTCGAAAAACATTGTGGTAGTTTTGTGTTAAATTAAAAGGCATTAATATTCCACTAGAAAAATTACAATATAGCACATGAAGTTTTGTACAAGAGCAGAACAAAAGCGAATTAATAACCGAGAATACAATGTTCAAGAGGAAAGTCATGGTAAGCCTGGCTTTGAATCTGTTAATGGCATCAGTTGACCCTACAATGATATGGAGAGGCTAGAACTTTGACAACGTACAGACTACAGGGGCCAAATAATTTCTGGTTATTCGGATCACTTCAATTCAGGAGCTCAATTTGACAATAAGTTGCAATGGCAGGAAAAGGGAAGTAAAAACTTAGCCGGCCCTAGGGAAACAACAACCACAGGACCTACCTTGGCCAGTTTCCAGGAAATGCTGCAAAAGAATTGAGCTCCTCTCAGGATTTAGTGAGGTTAAGACAAGGCATCGGACAGCCTTGTAGTTTGCTGCCAAAAAATTGAAATATTTCTGAACCAAGATTAATGTTAAACCCACACACAGCCAGATTAAAAATTAAATAAGGCAATTTAACAAAAATTGGAGAGAACATTGGAACAGGTGCAACATCTCAAAGTCTTATATCTATAATTAACTCCAAGCAAACTTAAGGAAGATTAAAATGTCATAAGGGCTCCTGGAAGTTGCATGTCAGGTGCAATGGTCAAAGAGAAGTTTCCATTGCAGCCGTCATGTATATAACTTACCATATATATGGAACAGGGTGAGTGACAGAAAAGAAAACCAAATAGCTAGTGCATGCCCCATTGTAATCCGAGCAAGAAGCATTCCCAAAGCCATGCCAATCATTGTTGCCAATGTCTCCTGACTTCCTTCCTATCAGCAACATACAAAAGCAAGTCAACAGTTACTCCAACTGATTAGATTTAAGTTTACATGGTTCTCGTCCAGTAATTAGAATATCAGCAGCAGTACCTTGGCAGAAATATCTGCAGCATTACTCTGAAGGGCAAAATGCTGCGTCAAAGCAGCTCTAGTTGCTCCACCGGCAACACCAGCTGATTGTGAACAATATGGGAAAAGATGGAATTAAAAATTCTGAAAACTGCTCCTTTGCATCATCATTTTTCATTTATTTTGATAGATTAAGACATTTTAGCAAGATATGTAAAGCTATAAATATTATAGCAAAAAAGAATTCCTGCATACCAGACTCATTTGGCAATGAACTTTTATTATTTATAGAAACTTATTGTAAAAATGAAATAGTATTCCAATGATTCAAAACTCACAACCAGTAACACCCATGGGGAAAGGATAGATGTAACTTTTATATTACATGGCAGCAGAAGTAAACAATCAATTAGAAGCCATCAGTAGCTTTTAGTTCTTCAGATTGTATGATTTAGGAAAACGAGTACTTACTGAATGATCGTGATAGGCTCCCCAAGCAAACTACAAACACGAAAGCTGAAGGAAACAAGGGGGAAACCAGGTCCATCAACATTCCTGAAACCGTTATAACAACCATTCTGGTCATTGTCCACCAAATCAGTGGCTACAGGTTCAACCAGCTATTAACGGGCAAAGCAATATTATTTAGAACTAGCACTTCATAACATACGATAATACTCAAGTGTATATGTCCAAGTCCAAGCCGTATATGAGCTTATACGCAAAGGAGCAATCAAGGTATAATTAAAATCAACCATTATAAGTCATAAGAACCTTTTCCTTTTAAGCAATGTGGGATCCCATCCACCATCCTCTCATACTAAATCTGGAACGTTATAGTATGCGAACATGGTTAATCAAAATAAGCAATATTTGTCGGAATAAACCCTTTTTTTTTTTTTTTTTTTTTTTTCTATTGAAAATTGAACTGTCCAGCTTTGAAGACAAAAAATAACAAACCGAAGCCAAAAAGGAGGTTTGTCAGCCTGCATATGCGCCCCCCCCCCCCCCCCCCCCCCCCCCCCCCCCCCAGCCCCCCCCCCAGACACAAAAACTTATGAGAACGTACCAAGATCATTCATAAGATCTGCGATTAAACGCCACATTTTGGCATTGCTATCCAGGTTTGAGCCCTGAAGATAAGAGAGTCACACAGCAGATAAAATATGTTTAAGGAGGAATCATGCAGACAGAATCCTTAAGTAGGAAGTGAACATGTTTAACTGCCCATAACCAAAAGAGATAGATGGCCCATAACCACTATTGTGATTGGCTGCATCACTTTTTTTTAATATAAAATAACTGTTTTAGCCAATCATATTAATAGAGTGCGCAAAGAGTACGCGCAAAATTGACTGTATGTAGTAGAACTCTATGAAGAAAGATGGATTTGTTTGTTAATTCATCTTTCTTCATAATGTGTGGATGCAAATATTCTTTTTTTGATAAGTAAACGATTGTATTAACAAAAATATATTTGAAGGTTATCCATCTAACTATGCATCCTTTAAGATTCAAATATGTATTATCTTAATATTACCATGTTTACCGCACTAATTTTGAATTCTGAAGTGATAAGATGATGATGTGGCAAAATCTAAACCATTGAAAATAAAAGAAATTGGTTCGGATTGAGTCAGATCCATCTAGCGAAGTACCCTAAGTGCTCTAGGGGATATTAATCAAAACAAAGTCAAAATCTTCTATGTAATTAAATAAGCAGAATTATAGAACCATTGACCTGGTAGAATGTGAATAAAATGCCTCCAAGCATTCCAGTTAGGTCCCTCAAAAACCACTGTTCAATGTTCCAAATTTATAGTCAACATAATGCAAACTTAATAACAGAATAAACCCTTCTCCCAAGTTCCAACTGCTTGGGATGGGCAATTGTTAACACAAACATCCCAAATAAAATCAATTTAAACTGATATATACGCCATGCACGTTTCGCGTGCATACGCTTACCTGAAATGTGGCACCAATTACAGTCGCGGATTTCTCACCAACTCCAATAGCACTAAGAAGAGCCTAAAATTTGATTTTAGCGCACCATGTTTTAGTAACCATCAGCGGGCCTTCGACAATGCATCGAAACTTATATATGTCAAACGTATAGAGAGCATACTTGTGTCGAGAGCATGGTCCGGATGTACGTTGAAAGGCCCTGTAGAAAATAACTCAGCCACATACGTAAGTCAGCGACAATTTCACACATTCTTTCTTACGATGCCTCTGAATTCATTAGCATGTTTTGATTTTGATCTTTTTTACCTGCAGTGAATCCCAGACTTGAAAAGGTACATAATCTGGAGTTACACTGTTAGG
The DNA here is from genome assembly GCF_004785595.1 of Juglans microcarpa x Juglans regia. NCBI lineage: Eukaryota > Viridiplantae > Streptophyta > Magnoliopsida > Fagales > Juglandaceae > Juglans > Juglans microcarpa x Juglans regia. The sequence continues at coordinate 10,666,383 of NC_054598.1, read as the reverse complement.
AAAACCCTGCACTTTGAGAAACCAAGATTAACGAGACAAACATCGGGCTTGATTTTCGTTTCTGAAAGAACACTAGAGGAGATTAAGAAAAAAAGAAAAAAGAAAAAACTTGCCTCGGGTACAAATGCTTGGAGAACCCGTCTCCAAACATGGTGGAGTCGGCGACCAGACCTGCGTGTATTTTTAAAGTAAAACAAGTCAACGAAACGAATAAAGCCTAATAACGAAAAGCCCCAACAACGAAAAAAAAAAAAAAACACAACCTTTGGATGGAGAGAGAAGGGGAAGCGGTAATGGTGGCAGTTCTGGAGAGTTTGGTGGAAGAAGAACCATTCCATTCTTCTAAGATGACCTCTGCAGAGGACGATTTTGATGCTTCCATGAGAGAACTGAGTCAAAGTCCCTCTGTCTCCGTCTGATCCAAGGGAACGGAGAGGAGCTCAGTTCTGTTCTGGTACACCGTACTTCTTTTGCCAAAGTAAACAAACAACTTTGTTCTATTTGACCAAACTGTTTGTATATACCCGAGTTTATCATCGCATCCTCAATATTAGCTAAAGCAAAATTGATCAAGTATTTACTATTAGAGAGTAAAATATGTTTATAATAGTTTAGTTAAATTTTGAAATTTAGTTAAAATGATTTTTAATTTTTTTTTTTAAATTTAAAGGTTACTATATATACATCAAATATATATTTTAATAATTATTTCACTCTCCCTTTCTTTTTATTACATATTTTATTATAATTAGTATATTAATTTGAGTTAATAATATATTAATTTAATAAAAATATGATTATTAATTAATATATAGTAGGTAAAATAGTAAAATATGATAAAATAAAATAAAATAATAATTAAAAAAATTAAATATTTTTAAAATTATTAGTCATTACTATATGATGAATAATTTAATCTGGAGATTTGATGTGAATAACTAAAATTAAATTTATCTTATATTATTTTATTATTATATAATAAAAAAATAATTATTTTAATGTGAAAATTTATATAAATGTAATAGTTAAAAATCAAATTTCTCTTATATTTATAAAATATATCCGATATAGCACAAAATAAAAACGCTAGAAGGAGGGCTCGAACCTCCGACCTTGTGGTTAACAGCCACACGCTCTAGCCAACTGAGCTATTCCAGCTGGTTGCTCTGTTCTTTCTTTTAATGAACAAAACGTAAACTTTACTCAAATGAATGCACAACTAGGGAAACAGAGTAGATGCATGGAGAACTCGGAACAGAGAGCCCGGTAGAGAAATGTTGAGGAGACCACTCTCCTTTCTCCCGCGGAGACCCTTCTCCTCCACACCCGAAATTCCATCCCTTTACTCCTTCCTCCAACCTTCCATCTTCGCTCTCAAGAAAACCCCATCACCACCGCCTCCGACATCCCCAGACCAATCTCCGCGAGCCCTGACCCCAGATCACATAGCCACGCTAGAGACCACGCTCCACCAGTCCCTCCTCACCAGCAACACCGATGAGGCGTGGAAATCCTTCAAGACCCTCACCAGTAACACTGTCTTCCCAAGTAAGTCCCTCACCAATTCTCTCGTCATCCATTTGTCCTCCCTCAACGACATTCACAATCTCAAGAGGGCTTTTGCCTCTGTGGTATATCTTATAGAGAAGAAGCCTAAGTTGTTGGATTTTGAAACGCTTGGGAATCTATTGAGTGCTATGAAATGTGCCAACACTGCTGCCCCTGCTTTTGCTTTGATAAAGTGTATGCTAAAAAATAGGTATTTTGTTCCCTTTGGATTATGGGGGAGTGCGCTTGTTGAAATAAGTAGGAAAAATGGTAACTTTGTCGCATTTTTGCGGGTTTTCGAAGAAAATTGTAGGATTGCTTTGGATGAGAAGTTGGATTTTATGAAACCTGACCTGCCGGCTTGTAATGCGGCATTGGAAGGGTGTTGCCGTGAACTAGAATCAGTGAGCGATGCGGAGAATGTTGTTGAAACAATGTCCATTTTGGGTATTAGGCCAGATGAATCGAGTTTTGGCTCTCTTGCCTATTTGTATGCACTTAAGGGGCTTGGAGAAAAGATAATTGAGTTGGAAGGTTTGATGGATGGATTTGGTTTTTCTAACAAAAGTGCCTTTTTCATCAATTTGGTTAGTGGTTACATAAAGTCTGGCAATTTAGAATCTGTGTCTGCAACTATTCTGCATTGTTGCGAAGATTCAAAGTTTGGAGAAGAAACTTATCGTGAAGTGGTTAATGGATTTCTTAATAATGGGAGTGTCAAGAGTTTAGCGACTTTGATCATTGAAGCTCAAAAGTTAGAGCCTTCGTCAGTTTTGGTTGATAGATCTGTGGGCTATGGTATTGTTAATGCTTGTGTTAACCTTGGATTATCAGATAAGGCACACAGCATTCTTGATGAGATGGATGCTCAGGGAGGATCCGTGGGGCTTGGGGTGTATGTTCCGATCTTGAAGGCTTACCGCAAAGAGCATCGAACAGCTGAAGCTACTCAACTGGTCATGGAGATTACCAATTCAGGCCTTCAGTTGGATGTAGAAACCTATGATTCTTTGATTGAAGCATCCATGTCAAGCCAAGATTTTCAGTCGGCTTTTTCTTTGTTTAGGGACATGAGGGAAGCAAGAATACCTGACCTTAAGGGTAGTTACTTAACTATAATGACTGGCTTAATGGAGAATCATCGGCCTGAGTTGATGGCTGCCTTCTTAGATGAGGTTGTTGAGGATCCTCGAATTGAAGTGGCAACCCATGACTGGAACTCAATTATTCATGCTTTTTGTAAAGCTGGGCGATTAGAAGATGCAAGGAGGACTTTCAGAAGGATGATATTCCTGCAGTTCGAACCAAATGACCAGACATATTTGTCCCAAATCAATGGATATGTGACTACAGAGAAATATTTCAGCGTTTTGATGCTGTGGAATGAGGTTAAACGAAAAGTTTCAAATGATGGGCAGAAGGGGGTCAAATTTGATCACAATTTGGTGGATGCATTCCTTTATGCTCTGGTTAAGGGAGGTTTCTTTGATGCAGTGATGGAAGTTGTGGAGAAAACTCAGGAAATGAAGATCTTTGTAGATAAGTGGAGGTATAAGCAAGCATTTATGGAGACTCATAAAAAGCTCAAAGTGGCAAAATTGAGGAAGAGGAACTTTCGAAAAATGGAAGCACTTGTTGCTTTCAAGAATTGGGCTGGCCTTAATGTATGAGCTTCAACTGGGTGTGGTATGTCATCCATTCTAGCTTCTGCTGACAGCTCTGGCTGCTGTGCAACCAATTTCTTTTGATGGAATTTAAGGCAGAGGAACATGAAGCCGGCTTGCTCTTTCAAAAACCGAGCTTGTTTGGATGATTGCAACGGATGTTCCTGATGCTTGTGCCGTTGACAAAGGCTGCTATTCACAATACAGGGAGAAAGCGCGTGGTTGGAACTATAAAGCAGATGAAAGAGGGAACATCCGCAAAATAAAAGATCTAATTGCTTTTTTGAATTCACCAAGTCCTATATTCGTGAAACCAGCTCGAGGCCATCCCAGCAACACAGGATACGATCGTGACAGTAGTTAACAAAGGGGGGTCAGAACTAGTTTAATGAAGCGACTTGCTTGGGCAGTTTAACCGGTTGTTTGGTGTCCTAAAATTTATTTCAATAATTTTTTTGGGAATATGTAAACTTTTTGGTGTAACTGGAGGGAATCAGTTAAGAGGGTATACAGTTAACTTCAGTCTTAATTCGGTTGGGAGTTCTAATAGCTTGTCAGCTTCGCTGGGAATGCAGAACAACTCATAAACATGTTTCGCTGGAACCCAATACGGGAAAATTACTTTGTCTTGTCTTACTACTGTTTGTCTCTTATTTTTATTTCATTGGGTTAAAATTTTAGTCTGAAACTCTCATGTTTATTTGCCCAGACGTGGCAGGAATTGAAACCCAGTTATTGTGAATCTAAGCAGTTGCATGTACAGCATATTTTTCATTTGATGGTTTCATTATTGAAGTGAGATCAGTATGGGGCTAATTTTAACCTGCATCAGTTGGTAGGCTTGCTTGGTATGTGGGTATGTTTGCATTGGAATTTAAAAAAAAAAATAAGTGACGATTTTCATTTTCGGGAGCTCCTGAACCTTTTTCATTTTGTAAGCTCCCGTCAGCTTTTTGTGTTCTGGGATTTATAAGATTGTCCAAAACCCATGTAGCTTAGACCCCACCAGGCAGCAATGTCTAAACACAACTGCGATATTGTCATCCTTATAGCCCACTATTTGGTGTCGATTTCCCTCTTAGTCCTTTCTACCGGTGAAAATGCATACTGCTTTGTAGCTAGAACCCACAAAAGATGGGGCACAACTTTTTAGGAACAGAAAAGGAAAAAGAAGACAACGTTGAAAAATGATCACCTCCACCGAAAAGAACTCTAGCCATTTCTACCCATAGCTTTTCAATATCAAATACTCGAGTGGAACCCTTGAAATACTTTGCTTCATTTTTTATGTTTCAATCTCTCAAACTGTTCCCAAACCCTCACCAATGTCACTCACCTCTAGTGCTTGGATCTTCGTGAACATCCTGCTCTTGCTCCCATCAGTTTCCCCAGTCTCTGCCGCTTCCCACGCCATCCCAATTAATGGTACATGTCATGACACATGCGGCACTATCACCATAAAGTTCCCATTCGGCACTGGTTTTGGATGTGGGCATCCTGACTTTGCCAGGTACATAAAATGCAGCTCTGGGACACTCCAGTTCTCTACTGGCACTGGCATTTACACTATTTCCTCCATCGACTACCCGAGCAGCACCATATTTGTTACAGACCCCCTTATGTCAACTTGTTCTTCAATGCAAAACTCTGGGAGCTTCAGCTTAGATAGGGCAAGCCCCTTCACTATAACTGAAGATGATATCTTTGTTTTGCTCGGTTGCTCTACAACCTCTCCTGTGTTTGATCTTGATGAAGAGCTTTGTGATACTGGCTCAGGTTCTCGTATCTGTAGAGGGCTGTATTCTTGCAAGGGAGTGACAGGCATTGGACTGCCACAAAATGCGCCCATTTCCACATGTTGTGTTTATGACTCTCCGAGTGGCCTTGGGTCAGGTTATGCTTTGGACCTTCCGAAGCTCCAGTGTTCATCATATACATCAATATCTGGGTTTGGGGATGATGCTGGGGATCCGATGCAATGGAAATTTGGAATCTCTTTGCAATATAATGATTCGTATTCTACTGATAAGTGTAAGGATTGTGAAGCAAGTGGGGGTTTGTGCGGTTTTGCTGGCTTGGACCAGTCATTTGCCTGTATTTGTAGAAATGGGGTGAACAGCAGCAACAACTGCCTCGGACGAGGTTAGTTCTAATCCCATGCTCATTGCTTATGAGCCATAGACTCTGGGCAGGATAGGTATTCTCCATTTCAATTACAGTGTCCGTTTAGTATAAAACATGGAGTATTTTGATCTACTTAGTGTTTTATACTAAGATTGCATTTGGGTAGTGAAGTGATCTCAGATATTCAGTAAAAGGAAATACTCTAGTCACAAAATGATTACACAAAAGCAATCTCACAAACTAACATGGCTTGACGTGGTTCGTCACATTATAAAGTTACTTTTATTATAAAATAAATCTAATAGATCAGATAAATCCACATCAGTTTGTATGATTGTTTTTGTGTAATTCATTTGTGAATGTAGCAGTCCTCGTAGTGAAAATTATGTGAAAAATAATAATAAAATAATGAATAATGGTAGAATATCTACTACCCAAACTAGCCATAAATAAATAGTAAATACTATCTATAATAAATGAAAGAGAGAAAATCCTATTCCCTTCGAGTAAAGCACATGGGGGATTTCTGTTTTCCTTCTTACCCTTTTTTCCTTCACTTTATGTCTGAATTTGAACTTTGATACATGGTTTTCATATGTTCAGGGTTTGCTTGGAGCGGGACAGTGAGACTAAAAATTCAAATGGAGATGGTTCTTGGAGGTACACAAATTGTCCAGCACTTTTGCCTTCTTTACTTTATTTTCTTCTTCCCCACCAAAGCCTTCCTTTGTTTAAGAATTATTAGGCAGGGTGGTGCTTTCCAATACCTTTTTCTCTTACACAGTTTTGTGACCAGATTGACGTCCTACATTGTTCAACATTTGCATAAAAGATTGCTTTTTTTTTTTTTTTTTGGGTCATCGTTTTTTGCCTCTCTGAAGATTCAACATACAGCACATGTTCACAGATTTGACGTGCAAATTATCTACTTTATGCCCGTTTTCTTCTGCCATTACTTGGCTACAGCTAGAAGCTGCACTCCAAGGAAACATGAATAATATCATTCACAACAATCAAAAGAGTTGATAATTTTCTTCTGCCTTGTTTGATAAAGCAGGAAGACAACATAAACATGATGCCCTTTTCCTTTTGCTTTGTTTTTCAACAGGATTTTGGTTCTTGTGGATGTTGCTATTGCTTTGAAGCTGTTGGGATGCCTCAAAAACTTTTGGGATTCAAAGTGCCAATGAAGGGCTTATTGGAAAAGCTTGTGATCTCACAATCTTGGTGAAAGCAGGGACATAGTTTCCATGTGGAATTCATACAATCCTCAAGAAATTGTTCCACTTTGAGCCTAGCTATATTGGGACTTCAATGATTTTATGAACCTTTTTAAGAAGAGCATTGAGATAATTTGTTATGGATGGCAGCTGTTAACTATTTAATTTAAACGTTATATATTCTATTGTTTTGTTTTCTCTATGAAATTTATATATATTAACAATGGCAAGAGTGGGGGTCAATAAAAACTTCAGTTTAATTACTTCAAAAACATAAACAAAAAGTGGAAATGGATAAAGAGTAGTTATCAAGATGGTTGATTCAGTACTGGTCTTGAATGAAGGTTATGGACCATTTTAACTTGCTTGTAGTTGTGCAATATCCAACTAGAAAAGGTCGCATTTTCGTAGGTTGCTTTGAGATGTTCATCGGAGAAATTCGCTTTGAGATGGATAAAGGAAACTGACTCTCGTCGTTAAAAAATAATAATAATAATAATAATAATAATAATAATAATAATATAGCAAATTAGACAAATTAAGGCTCGATTTGAATGCCCATTTGAGTAGGTAGTGATAAGCTAACAACGATAACTTTAAATATAATAATATTTTTTATTATATTTAAACACATCAAATTAAAAGTAAAAGTCAAAATCAAATTTAAAATAATATTATTTTATTACATAGTTGTATACAATTTATTATTTAGTGGTAACTTTATTATTTTCCTTTCAACAATTGCATTTACTCTTTGGACGTTGCTATGTCTACAAAAGATTTCTACCGAAATCTTTTACCGAACACTATAAATCATTTTTTTAATATTTTTTATTTTTTCTTTCACTATTTTTTAAAACTATTTAAATATTTTTAAAAAATAAAAAAAATCGTATATTCATTTAAAAATACTTATTTAATCATTAAGTAAAAAAATAAAATAAAATTAAATTAAAAACATTTTCAATAAAGAATTTCGGTGGATATCTTAAGTAGGAATAGTGTTTTCCTTACTCTTTTATAGTGAATAGTAAAAAACACTGACTGCCAACTACTCTTTGAATGTGACAGTGAACGATATTATCTGACAGACAGTGAACAATAAAAAACATTGACGATCAATAATTGCAATTATTCTCTAACAGTAAACAGTATTATCTATTATTGAAATAATTACGTCAATTATAAAAAATATATTTTGGAAAAGTCAAGATATTTGTGGGATTTTAAATTAATAATAGATAATACTTATTTTTAATATATTCATAATATTTTCCACTAAATAATTAAAAATACTTTTCAATAATTGGTAGGACCCACCACTTTATCAAATTGCCAAAAAGTTAAAATCATCACATCTCATCTCACTATTCAAACACATTTTTTTACAAACTATCTCATTTCATCTTATTATCCAAACATATTTTTTTATAAACAATCTCATCTCATCTTAAGTAAAAAATCTCACTACTATTCAAAATATCTCATCTCATCTCATTTCATCTAAACTGTATAACCAAATGAGGCCTGAGGCTTCGTCAATGTCCAAAGAGCACAAGAAAAAGACATCAACATGTGTGTGGCTCATGCACTAGTAGTGGAGAGGTGTGGTTAAAGTTCTCTCAACTCATTCATTCTCATTTCATTTCAATATCCAAACATCACAAACATAAATACTTTTCAATTTCAAATCTTCAACTTTTTCATCTAATTATTAAAATTTTTTCAAACTTTCAAATAAAAAAAATATATATATATTTAACTTTTTCACATCTCAAAATATAAATAATATTAAAATTATATTATAATAATATTATAATTTTATAATTTTTTTATTTAATTTTTTTTTCTGTAATGCCCCAATCCCGGAGTTTTAAGGAGTTAGCTCCTATCATCTTTTATCATCTCTCGTAACACAATTATATATATATTTCAGAAGCTCCATAAAATATAAATTTATCTATTCAACATAAATATATATGTTCCTCTACGAAGACACCACGAAATACCTCAACATAACAAATTAAAATCTCCATAAAGACTCAGAAATATCCATGTCTCATGATATCCAAAATAATAGAAAATAATAAATCTACTAAAAAGGACTCCAATAATTTTTTTAGTACCCATTGACACTTATTCCTCTACGATTATCAAATCTTGCTAATACTTCCAACTCTTGATTTACATCTGAACCATCAAAATTATCTAAAAAATATTTTAGAGATAAGAGATGAGTTATCAACAACTCAATAAGCAGAGAACATATACTAGAATGTAAACATGAGCATTTACAGAGTTTAGAATGGAAAACAAAACATTTTTTCTTTCAAAATGTAGAAATCAAAAAATGTTATAAAAAATATCAGAGTGAAAGTTCAGAAATATTCTTATTTAAAAGTATCATTTGGCATAGTATAATTGAACATCACATCATAAACAAAATTCCATATTTAATCCCATGGTAGGGTTGTGCAAACTCCGTTGGCCAATCGAGCAGAAACAGAATGTGAAACATTTCCCTTATTATTATTGGAGCCCTGAGTGTGCACACAGGAAAGACCATGTAGAAAACCACTTTACTTCCAAAGTGGGTGCATCAGAAACAGAAAAGTTGGTACTAACCCGAATAAAGGCCACAATTTTACACTTGTGGTAAGATCAAAACAAAAATAGAAATAGAATGTCATGCCAGAAGTTTTCAAAAATGACATTATTTCATATCAGAATACATAACATATTCAGAACACAACAGAATCTAATCATTCACCAAATTTTATATTCACTCTTTTTGCACATTTCAGAAACAGAATGCCAAAAATAACTCATGTCTATACCAGTCATGACAGAAAATATTTTCTTTTCTTAAACAAAACTTCATGCAAATGCAGACAAAATGATCGAGATTGTTTTCAAGTTTTTCTTTTCATAACAAAACATGCATATTTTTCATAAAATCAACCTCAGTCCAATCGTTTTATGCAAAGTCTAGCATAGGAAATCCGCTTATTTCAATTTTTAATTTTTTTTAATTTTTCTATAATACCCCGATCCTGAAGGTCCGGAAATTTAGTTTATGTGACCTTTCATTATCTCTTATAACACAATTATATACTCCAAAGACTCCATATAATATTAATTTATTTGTTCAACACAAATATATATTTTTCCACAGGGATACCAAATACACCTGAACATTACAAACTAAAATCTCCATAAAAATACAGAAATATCCATGTCTCAAAATGCCCAAAATAACATAAAATAATAAATCTACTAAAATTGACTCTCTAATAATTATTTGTATTATTTGGCAGTTATTCCTCTACGATCATCAAATCTTGCTAGTACTTCATATTCTTGATTTATTATTGAACCATCGAAATTATTTAAAAAATATTGTGGAGATAAGAGGTGAGTTATCAAAAACTCAGTAAGTAGAGAACATATACCAGTATGTAAACATAAGCATTTACAGAGTTCAGAATGCAAAACGAAACATTTTTTTTCAGAATGCATAATCAGAACATGTTATCAAAATATCAGAGTGAAAGTTCAGAAATATTCTTATTCAAAAGTCCTTTAGGATAGCTGAAATGAAATATCACATCAGAATAAAATTCTATGTTTAACCCCCGTGGTAGGGTTGTGCAAATTCCGGGGGCCAACAAGCAAAAACAGAATGTGAAATCTTTCTTTTATTATTCTCGGAGCCTCGAGTTTGAATATAGGAAAGACCATGTAGAAAACTACTTTGTTTCCAAATGGGTGCACTAGAAACATAAAAGTTGGTACCAACCTAAATAGAGGCCACATTTTTACACCCGTGGTAAGGTCCAAGTAGAGCATAAATAGAACCATATACAGAATTAGAATGTCAAAAGTTTTCAAATGCCACATCTTATCAAAACAGAGTACTAACATAATCGTATCATCCTCATAATCAAAACAGATTCAAAGCATCTTCATATAGTCATGCACAAATTTTCATAAGAGCTTTTTTTGCACAGTTAAGAAACAAAATGTAAAAAATAGCTCATGTCTACACTAGTCATGACAGAAAAATATTTATCTCTTATAATACGGATTTCATAAGTAATGCAGATAAAATGACTGAGGTTGTTTTCAAGTTTTCTTTTCATAACAAAACATGTATATTTTTCATAAAATCAACCTCAGTCTATTCATTTTATGCAAAGTTTAGTATAAGAATTCCGCTTACCTGGACTTTTTAACTTCTCTAAATTTCCTCACATAGTGTCAATAGATTATCAATGATCACCTATAAAATAGTAATGTAACTTGCGCGTAAATTTTCAATTGAATACATACTTTGTAATTAAAACTTGAGGTATAAAATCTATATATTTTTAATGTCTAAAAAAATTCTCAAAACCCTAAAATATAATCATTCCTCAATTTAACCAATATCCACTTAATATCTACTACTAATACATTAAACTCTAATTTATTTCTATTAAAAAAAATTGGACTAATATAAAGCAAGACTAAGCCCACTTAAAATATTATAATAGTTTTCTGCTATACAACTGAGGCCCACAATAAAAATCTTGCCCAACCTAAAATACAAGTTCAAAACACTTTGTTTTGTAACTCAAATGGGTGTAAGTGTAATTTCATCTAAAAAAGTTCTTCATAAAATGAGAGTGACGGTGAGACAAAGACTCACCGAGAAGGGATCATGCGATGAAATCACCGTGAGTGAAAGAACGAGCGGCAGGAAGGTGGCTAGGCGTGACGGTAGAGTTCTGGGAGAGGAAACTGTTACTCAAGGCGGAGAGAGAGAGAGAGAGGAGGGAGAACATGGTGAAAGAAATAGAGACAGAGAGCGAGAGAGAATGAGAACGAGAGAGGAAGATACAGAGGCTTACAGTGTAATAGTAATCGACCTGGAGTAGTGTCTCACGGTTGAGTAGCTTGCGGAGGAGTCATACCTAACGGAAGAGTCGTGCTATGTGGGTTGAAAGTGTAGAGGATAAGTGGGTTGCAATGGTCCAACTGGTGGCTCACTGTGCCTATGAGTAAGAGGAAGGACGCAATGATGGTGGCCTTGCCGTGGCTGAGTGTAGGCTTTGGCGACATAGGGGCAACATAGGTTGGCTTTTTGCATTGGTCTGCGTTGCTTGCATGACTTCAACAGCAACCACTTGACGTTGCGATTCTGTGAGGGAAAAGGGCAACGATTCTCTGGTGCAGCGGAGGCTTACCATGGCGTGGAGGTTCTATTGTGGAGGACAAACTATGGCATTGAGGCTTTTCTCACAATGTAGCGGCTTGCTGTTGTTCTGTGGGACAGGGGCGGAGGGGAAGGGGAAGGGGTTATTGGTTGTTGCCATGGCTACGGTTGCTCCTCGACGTGGACTTTGGTTTCGACGTGGGGTTGGGCAGACCTTTATGTGAGGATGTGATGGCCGTGAGGGGTGGTTTATGTTGTTTTGGCTTCCAACGAAAGGTGGTGGTGGTGGGAACCTGAGGAAGAAGAGAAAACTTGCCGTGGGATCTTGTGTTTGGGAGGAAGGGAAAGTGTGCATGAAGGTGTATAAGGTGTTTAAATAAGGTGCTATTGTGAACACTGGTGGGAAAGAGACGTGCATGGTGTGGAGACGTGCATGGATTCGGGACATGGTTTATGGGCTTGGGTTTTTGTGCCCATTTCAAAGTATTTGGACCCATAGTCTATTCCAAAATTACTCGTTAATTTTCAGTGGATTTTTCATACATATATACCCAAAAAATTTTAGAATGTGGGCTTGGTGCTGGGGCAGGGTGTTACATTTTCCACAACAGTACCTAATGAATATCAATCATCACCTATAAAATAAACACGAAACTTACTTAATTCTTTAATTAGATACGTATTCTGATATTTAAGCCTAAAATGCTAAAATAACCTATTTTTCCAAAAAGTCTAAAACCCACGCAACCCTAAAATATCATCACTTCCCAACTTCATCGATATCCACCTAACATTTCTGACTAATATATTAAACTCTAAAATATTTCTACAAAATAAAATGTATGGCTACACGAATATTCAATTAAAACTAAGCTCATGTAAAATGCAACTCCACTTAATATTCACTTAACATAATTCCAACTCAATCACAAGTCTATTCATCATCAAGCCCAACTTAAGATACATGTCTAATTTTAAAAGTCAAGTCTAGCCCTAGTCAACAAGTACTCTACCAAGGCTTACCTATTAAGGAAATAATGTAAAAATATTTAAAAGAGTACTTGGGGTGCTTTATGGATAATCACATGACCAAAGGGCTTTGATGGCATTTTTTATTTTTATTTTTTTTGTAAATAATGCTACACCTATGGTTACTAAAAGATACCCCATCTTTGTGAAGAAATAAAAGACTCACCAAAGTATGAACATAATAGCAGACATTTTTATAATAACTTTAAAGGTATGTTGTGCTTTACAAAAAAGGCAAAAGCCAATTTTTAGTTTGTAAAGGATAAACGTTCATTAGAGAGACACAAGACTGCGACGGAGACTCATCGAGAGTAAGGAATCGTGCGATTGAGAGAAGAAGGGCATGTTGCGGTGTTGGAGGCCTGTACTACGGCGGGGGGAAAGAGAAAGAGGGAGAGAGAGAGAGAGAGAGAGAGAGAGAGAGAGAGAGAGTGTGTGTGTGTGTGTGATGAGAGAGAAATAAGTGAGAGGGAGAAACAGAGAAAAGACAATGGCTTAGGCGCAACGATGAGCAGTAGGGGTAGTGGGTGGCAGCTTATGTTGCTGGCAACGGTTGGCTTTGATATGAGTAACACAAACAATGGCCCGTGCAGTTGATGTGTAAAAGAATTGGGGTTGTTGGCGTGGACATGGGCTGCACTATTTTTGGGTGTGAAAAACAGGGCTTGTCGTGTGATTGCAGGTGGTTGTTGGCTCTCTTACAAGGTGGTTTCAAAGCTGGGCTACGATGGCTGAGCAGATTGGACTACAGTGGTGGAGCTTAGGCCGGTGGTTGCTCGGGTTTTGGTGATGGTGATGGACGTGTGGCAGTGGCTCACGATGGTTTTGTTTTGGAAGTTTGGATGTGGAAAAGAAGAAAAACAAACAAACGTGCAGACTGAGTGGTGGTGGCCGTGAAGAGTTGCGGCTTCATCGTGGAAAGGTTGTCTTGTGAGGCAGCTGCTTATTCCTTGCGAGGCTGAGCTTTTGTGAGACGGAGACTGAGGGAAGGAGACAACAGCTATGTGGAGAAGGGATTTTACAAAAACTCAAGGCTGCAACAACTCTAGCTTGGAAAAATATGAACATGCAAGTTACGTGTATATATATACACACGTCCTACCATGAACCCTAGTGGGATGGAGACCTGCATGGCGTGGAGACATGCATGGTGTGGATTCTGATCTTTGATTCTTACGTGATTGGGTTTATGGGCCCATTTGAGAGTATTTAACCCCACAACTTGGGTAGTGTATGAAATTAACAAATGGACTGGGTTAGGTCGATTAGAATAGTTCAAAAATCTCAGTCTTGTTCGTAATTTTTCTCATGGGTCAAGTATTTTATAGATACTAATGGGCCTTGACTCAAATTCTAAAAATAATACAATCTGTCTTATAAACTTTTCGAGCAAATTCCCACTTGGTCCATTGAAAAAATTTAACTTAATTATCAGGCCTAATAAAATTCATACTCTGCTAAAATAAATTTTTGGGCATATAGCCTATTCCAAATTACTCATTAAATTCCAAGTGAGATTTTCATACATATTAATCTAAAAATTTTTTATAGAACCTACAATTAGCTTGGGCTTGGTGCTGGGCATGGGTATTACATTCTCTCTCATTTTCCAAAGCTCCATAAAACATATTAAGTAAAACTATTTCATTACTATTTACAAACCAACTCATTGATATTTACAAATTATCTCATATCATCCTACTATCCAAACGAGGCTTTAATGCGTGACTACTTCACATGCAACTTCTCTAGATTTGTAGGTTGACGCTTTTAAAATAATGATCCATATCATTACCACTTGATAGATCAATAATTTTTATAGTATAAGTAAAATAAAATTATCTTAATGAAATGGCTTTATTTGGATAATATTAGTAAGTTTTCAACCATCCCTTTAACTATCAAAGAAAATCTTTAGCATCTTTTAATTTTCCTTTCTATATTATCATTTCATCTAGTGTATTATCATTTCATCTAGAGTCTCCTCTCTTTTCCTCTCGAGGGAGAAAATTGAGATGGTGTAAAAAAATTGTCGTAGTCTACGATTGGAGGTAGCAGACAACCGTTTACTTTCTGTTGACAACGATGGAAAGGATTGAGGAGATGTGGGGTCATCTGAAACTCACAAAGGATGAGGATGAGCCAATTGAATTAGAAGAGGAAGCTAGAGAGGAAGTCCATCGTAAATGTGAGTGGTGTTTGATAGGGAAATTCTATATGGAAAGATCGATAGGAAGGGCTATCGTTGAATCAACAATGGTAAAAATATGGAGAGTAGGCAAACAAGCAACTGTCAAAGAAGTGGGGCCAAATGTCTTTATCATCACTTTTTCCACTCAAATGGACAAGAAGAGAATCGAGGAGGGACGTCCATGGTCTTTTGACAACAACCTATTTGTCATCAAACCTTTTGATGGCTATGTTCAACCCAACATGATGAAATTTGATAACGCTTTGCTATGGGTCCAAATGCACAATTTGCTTTTAGTAGGCATGAACTGTGAATGTGGAGAAAGAATTGGAAGATCACTAGGTGTGGTGGAAGAAGTGGAAGTGGATGAAGATGATGTGGGGTGGGGAACTTTCCTGAGGGTGAAAGTCTTATTGGATTTGACAAAACCAATAGCAAGAAGGCGTAAAGTGACAATCAATGGCTCAAAATTCTGGATACCTTTGAAGTATGAAAAACTGCCACGCTTTTATTTTAAGTGTGGTCGAATTCTTCATGAAGGGAACAATTGGCAACAAAGTGGCCAACAAGAAGGAGAGGCTGCTCGGTTCGGGTTATGACTTCGAGCATAACCAAGTAGAAGGAAATGATAGGACAATCATACTTGGCGAAGCAATACAAATGGAGGGAACAAAATGTGGGAGGACCACCGGCAATAGACTGACGACGAAGGAGGGATGAGCTTTGGCAAATCTTTGACTATGGATACAGATATGGAAAAAATAATTGAATATGGTAGGCGCAAGGATTTAAAAGGGAATGAAGGGGGGAGGAAGTTCACAAGGTAACTATGAGGATGGAGGAGGGTAGAGAAGGAAGTTTCCAAAACAAGGTTGCTTCTCAATCAACAACCAAAGAATGGGAGCAAACAGAGGCGACCTTCAAGGAGGTTTTAGAGAGAAATGACTATGAGGATCAGGCAAATGTGATATTGGGAAATATGGGACAAGACTTTTATATGGAAGGACAACAACAAACTGGGCTCCTATCTAAGGGGCCCAATAAATCTAGCCAACTCAACTATTGGTGACTGGAAGTCAAGCCCAGCAGTGCACTATGGAATTGAAAGACAATCGTGAGGAGAATACGGATGGATAACAAGGCAGAATGGACTAGCATTATCCTTATAGTACAAAGACTTGTGGAAGTTGGAAGAAAAGGGCTATAGGAAAAGGTATGTGTTCTATCTCACTTTCTAAAGAGATAGGAAATAAGAGCGCTTTAGATGATGTGAGTGACTTACATTCTCAAGCTCACGTGGTTAAGAAGAGTAGAACAAAGGGAGAGGTGCTTTCCTCATATGTGTTACAACAGAAGCTAGTAAGGGAGGATAACATTGTTTTCAACAGACTTTTATTGATAGGGGCTGCTCACCAGCCCTGTCGAAACTAATGAAAATCTTAAGTTGAAATTCTCGTGGGTTTGAGAACCCATAGGGAATTCGAGCTCTTCGTGACTTAGTCAAGAAGGATAAAAAATCCATGGTCTTCAGCAAGAATGTCAGTGCATCACAGCAATAGGAGATTATGGCCTTTTAGGGTGTCCAACAGTTTCAACAATATGATCAATATTTGGGACTGCCTCCTATGATAGGTCAAGAAAAAACTAAGGCTTTCTCAGAGTTGAAGCACAAAGTTTGGAAGAAATTACAAGGCTGGAAGGAAAGATTACTCTCACAGGGGGGAAGGAAAATTCTCATTAAAGCATTGACCATGTCTATTCCAACATATACAATGAGTTGTTTTAAGTTGCCTGGAACTTTCTGCTCTGAGTTGAAAAATATGATGACAAACTTTTGGTAGGGTCAAAGACAAAATGAGAATAAGATTAGATGGATAAGTTGGAGGAAGATGTGGGATTCAAAAGGTGAAGGGGGTATAGGGTTCAAGGATCTCGAGACTTTTAATATGGCTCTGCTAGCTAAACAAGGATGGAGGATTATGAATGAGGAGTCTACTCTGGTGCATAAAGTGTTCAAAGCAAAGTATTTTCCTGACTCAAGTTTCTGTGAAGCAAAACTAGGCACAACCCCATCTTATGTATGAAGAGGAATCTGGGAGGCAAAGAAGGGACTGTTGAAAGGCTGCAGATGGAGTGTAGGGAATGAGAAGACTATAAATGTTTGGACAAATTATTGGATACCAGAAAATGAAGTCATCACACCATGTAGCAATGAGATCTCAACAATTAAAGAAGAAAAAGTGGAATGTTTAATTGATCAAACCACAAAGTGGTGGAATGTAGAGAAAGTCAGAAGCCTTCTACCACCAAGAGCTGTAGTAGAGGTCTTGAAAATCATTTTAGCACCAGGGGATCGAGAGGACAAATTAATCTGGGAGCATGAAAAGGATGGTCAGTATAGTGTGAAAAGTGCCTATAGATTTTTTCATGCCATTGGAAAAACTAGAGATGAAGGTGAGAGCTCAAATGCATAAATTTAGAAAAGTATATGGAGGAAGATTTGGAAGTCACAATTACCAAATAAGGTGAAGGTGTTTGCATGGCGAGCTTGTAAAAATGGCTTGCCAGCTCTGCACTACTTAAAAACCCGGAAGTTGGTTCTGGAGGATGACTGCATTTTTTGCAAGGAGGAAGTGGAAGATACGGGACATGCCCTTTGTTCTTGCCCATCCATTAGAGAGTGCTGGAAGAAACACCTAAACTATTTGCTCCCACCTGGATTTAGAGGAAAGTTTAAGGAGTTAGTGCAGACAGTGATGAAAACCAGTACAGGTGGAGTTAGAAAAGTTTTGTCTCATTGTATCAAGAATTTGGTATAGAAGAAATCAAAAGATTCATGAAGATAAATACTTATTTCCTGTGTAAGTGGTGGAATATGCACTATCTCTACAGAAAGATCATAAGGAGCTTCAAAGTCAAGAAAAGCATCTGACTCACTTGCAATGCTGCTGGGCTCCTCCACCTTCAGGAACAATGAGCTGAATGTCGATGGAGCCGTTTTTCATGATTAGTGTAGGATAGGGGTGGGCATTATCCTTAGAGATGCCAAGGGTGAAGTTGTGATGACTGCTAGTAAAAAAGAAAATGAAGTTAAAGATCCTACAGAGATTGAACTTCTCGCTATGTTTAAAGGGCTCCAACTATGTATTTCTATGGGTTTAAATGAACTGATTGTGGAAAGTGACTCTTTACTTATGGTGAAAGAGATACAAGTTGGTGGAGAATCTTTAGCATTACTGGGCAACCTGATTCAAGAAGTTAAAGAGTTGATGCAGAAGATCCCACTCTGCATTGTGCAACATGTTAGGCGCATAAGAAATAAGGCTGCTCATAGACTTGCAAAATATGCTTGAAATGTAGATGACATTACTGTGTGGTGGAATTCTGGTCCATATTTCATTTCCAAATTCTTTGGACAGATATGCATTTGTAACGTTTCTCTTCTCATTGAATGAAATGGCTTTGCTATATATATAAAAAAAAAAAAAAAATTCATTTGTAGTGTATATATATAAATATAAATGAAAGTGAATATTGTTATTTGCTTCGAACACGTAACATTATTAGTAGCGTAACATATATTATAATATTTACGATATAATTCATTACTTGTAATTAATGTTATGTTAGAATCGTTGAATATACTTTTTCTAAAAAAAAGTGATATTTATTGAATTTAATATGAAAAAAACATAAATATTATTGACAGAAGAGTAATGTTAGGAATAAACTTTAAATAGATAAGTCTTGTGTAGGTTTTTTGTGAAAAAGTGAATTCCAACTCTTTTATACTTTTTTAACATAAATCCATTTGTTTACAAAGACTTGTACATAATTTATCTCTTTAAACTTATACAAATTATTTCTTTGAAAGAAGACCTAATATAATAATTAATACGGGTTGCATTACAGCCCTTGAGGACTCCTACCCTCCCGATAAGTGCATTCTTTATATAAATATATATATATATATATATATATATATAAAATGAGTGATGCTACATACATTCGTAAAGTGTATAAGCGCCGTACAATCGTTTTAAAAAAAAGTAAGATCTACCATTAAAAGAGATTGCACAATCATATTTACTCAACTTTTTAAAAAAACTTAGAGAAATGATAAAACAACTACTGCTTTAAAATTATTTTACAATCATTTAATAAAATAATATTTTTCCAAATATTTATTTTAGTTTTAATTTTAATTTGATGTGTTTAAAATTTTAAAAGATATTATTTTATTAATAAATTGTAAATAAAGTATAGTGGGGTTAGGGGTGGGCTCCGACTCCGACAGAGTCGGAGTGCCCACCTCCGAACTCCAACTCTGACTGGGGTCGGAGGTTAAAATATCCTTCGACTTCAACTTCGACTCCAATTGGAGTCAGAGCTCAGAGCTCTGATCGCAGTAGCAACTGGCCTTTTTCAGGCCCAGTTACCATACAAAGAAAATGGACTCCAAATCTCTTATTAGCGTAATATTAACCCATGTTTAATAATGTAAAAAATAATTAAAAAAATCTAAAATATTGCAAAAAATAAATTAAAAAGCTAAAATTTAAATACAATAACTAAATCAAGCTCCAAATCTCAAACCACAAATTTAAATTTAAAACTACAAATCGCAATAAATTTAAATTTACAGTACAAAAATATTGAATAATGTCATAGATTTCATTCAAATGTGAAATAGCCATAATGGCCAATGCCCCGCATCAGTCTAAGACAGTCCATGCGTTTGAGTCGATGACTCGATAGTGATTTCCAATTTTCTTACTTGAAGTTTTAACTTTTATTGATCAAATGTACTATCTTTTCTTTAGTTATTAAACTATAGACTTCTAAACCATCATCCAAGACTCTAAGTGATATTATGAATTCACATCCACTTCTAACTCTGACGAGTTTTGCATGATGGTAATCATCCCACAGTATGTCCATCTCAAACTCTCAATCATTTACAATTAGTCTGGGATTCACAGTTAGGTCTACAAATTCATATAAATTATAAATTAAATAATGAAAACATTAGAATTATGTAAATAATAATTTAAAATCATTTCCTTCATCGTTGTCTTCTCCTCGGCATGCCTTTTCAAATAATCGCACATCACAGTATACGGTGAAGGCATGGGAAATCGTGGCTCTAAAGTGTACACAAATTTGCGGAAGCCTGCCTTATCAACCGTGATAAAAGGCATCTGATCAGTGATGATCATCTCCGCAAGAACATCCATCAACCTCTTCTCACTGTATTAAGGGAATGATAGCTTATTAATCTGCGTGTCATCAGTGGCCGTAGAAGTCTCGTAACTTAGCTTTGTCTGATCAGTTGCTACCAGCCCTTTGTGTATCTTATACCGCTGGCAGCTCGTAAGATGTGTTATTAATACTAATGTGTCTTGCTTCTTCGAATGACAACCGCATAGTTGCCCACAATAATGGCATCAAGCTTGCGAGTTCTCACGATCACCAGGAACTTTGGTGAAATGTTTCCAAGTCCACGACCTTTTTTTACTAGGTCGTGTTGGTGGATCGGCCTCAACATTCATCAACTCCTCCTCCTCATTAAGCATGCCTACATCTTTTATATCTATTAGGACTCAATTACTTGCACAGGAGTTACCTGCTCTAGATGGAGGTCTACAGCTTGAGGCCCTGAAGTACTAGTTGGTGACGCTAATAGTTGTGCATCATCCTCTTGTGGAAACATACGGTGAGAATTAGATAGTGTAACATTCATAATTTGAACAAATAATCCGAAATAATTAACAAACAACTGTCATTTTAAATGTTATGATAATTATCTACAAATTTGAAACACATTGAAAATGAAAAATATATGTGTCTAGTTGTGTTTGTAATTTTAAAAATAAATAAAACATAAAAAAATAAACGTCCGCTCAAGCCACGCTCGAGCCAAGGCTCGGGCGAACAATTTGTGTTATGTTTGCTTGAGCCAAACTCGAGCGAAAGCTCGAGTTCATATATCTGTGTGATATTCACTCGAGCCACAATTGAGCAAAGGCTCGATCGATCAATCTGTGCGATATTCGTTCGAGCCAAACTCGAGCACCACTCGAGCGAACCTCACTTGGAACAAAAAAATCCAATTTTTACAAAATATATATCCTTAATTCTTAAATTTAACAGTCTAAAAATAGAAATCATTGAAATGAAAACAACAAAAAAGTTGAAATGAACAACAAACCATACACATTTTATAAAAGGAGTCACAAATCACATTTCACAAATCACATTTTACAATTACACGGATGAACAAAAAATCTATTGGAGGAGGAAATTAGAAATCATTCTTACAATTACTCCGATGACGGCAAAGTCGCAGACGGCAACTGAAGGTGATGACAAACAGCATTTAGAGGTAAACTTCCTCGTGCGAAAGCTGAAACTTGAAAGTGACGGGGAAAGAAGGGTGTCCTGCATTTTGGATCTCGTTCTTTCACGAAACAAACAATATCATTTTGTTCATATATTTTTTTTAAACAATCAGAGTTTGAAGTTCGGATTTCAGAGCCCACATAAGTTCCGACTCCAACTCTGACTACTAGAGTTTAAGAATCGGAGCTTTGTCAGAACTCGGACGGAGGTCGAAATTTTTGCCTACCCCTAAGTAGTAAGGCTATCATTGCTCAAAGAAAAATGCTTAATACAGTCGTCTCGTGTAAGCGCGGGGGAACCGCTTCCTACGTGGAAAATGAAGTCAAAACGATTCGTTTAAGCCAAGTTTGCTCTCCCTCCCTCAGTTTGATCTCCCACCGAAGCCACCCTCGAACCTTCCCTCCCTTCCTCTGCCTTGAACTAGTTTTCTTCTTTGCATGACAGCTCTGCCCCTCCTTCCCTTCGTCTTCCCACGATCGTCTACCCAAGATCTTGGCGTTCACCCTTCCTCACGTATAGATCTATTGACTTGGAGTGTTTTTGTCACCCTTCTTCCCCCCTTCTTCGATTTCTTTGGACTTAAAACTTTTTTGGTGATCTCTATTTGCTTGTTGATACTCTTCTTCATCCTGCCGCTTGCTATGGCATCACCGTGATTTATTTTATTTTTTTGATTTTGGACTTATCTAATTCTGACATGATGATACATAGGATTTAGGGCTTTCGGTGTTTTTTTTTTTTTTTTTTTCAATGAAAGAAACCAAATCTGTGGGAATATAGATCTTCCATTTTCTTAAGGGAGTGAAGCAAAGAAAATCCTATTGCAGGTTGGGTTTGCTTTACAAAGAGATCGGCAGAGCATGGGTAGAAGGTATGTGGAAGTTTCAGATGCAAAAGGCAGGATTACTACAATGCTGTTGCAGTTCCCACACGAAGACCGGACGAAGGACCAGACGAAGATTTTCTCCTTCGACTTACTCCCACACAAAGACCAATGAAGAAACAAAATAGATGGCACCACTCCCACATGAAGACGAGGCAAAAACGAGATTTGCAATTCTTTAAATGTAGATGAAGATGCTTAGTTTTTGGTTTTTTTTTTTTAAATTGACGTGGTAATTAAAAAATATTATTTTAAGTATTAACTGTACACCATTTACTAGGGGTGGGCAGCGGGGCCCCGCCCCCGCTGCCCCGACCCGCTTCCGCCCCGCCTCCGTTAGGCGGGGTGGATCACCCCGCCCGTCAGATGCGGGCGGCGGGGCCACCCGCCCGCATCTGGGGCAACATTCGGGGGCGGGGGCGGGCTGGGGTGACCCCCGCCCCGGATATAACCCGCCCCGCCCCGCGAATATTATTATATATATAATTATAATTATATATAATTATATTATATATTATACGTTATTTACATATATTTAAAAAAAAAAAAAAAAAACCCAGGCATGAAACGACGTCGTTTCATGCCTGGGTTTAAAATTAAAACCGAAACCCTTGGTCCCTTACGCAGCCCCCCCTACTTCTCATCTCAGTTCTCACCTCTCACTCTCGCTCGCAGCGGCGCAGCCTCGCTCTCGCCTCTCTCTCTCTCTGAGTTACTTCTCGCAGCCGTGAGCCGCCGCCCGGTCCATCTATCTGCATCGCCATCCCCGTCGCACGACTCCGACTCGCACCCGGTTCCTCTCTCTTCATCTCCGAAGGTAAGAAACCCAAAATTTTAAATCAATTTTTTTTTATTTACATATTTAATGGAGATTGGAGGAAGGATGGGGTTTATCGGAGATGGAGGATGGGATTTTGTGAATTGTGTGCTGTGAAGTTTAGATTGTGCATGTGGTTTGATCTTTGAAATTTTGAATGTGACCCGTGAATTGTGTGCTGTGATTTTTTTTTTTTTTTTTGCATTATATAATGTGTGTAAATCACTGAATTTCAATATTATTGTGTCTAGGGCTCCAATCCGAAACCCTAAATTAATTTAGGGGTTTTAATCTTTGAAACCCCTAAATTAATTTAGGGTTTCGAAATACCCTAAATTAATTTAGGGGTTTTAATCTTTGAAACCCCTAAATTAATTTAGGGTTTCGAAATTCCCTAAATAGCCCAATCCGAAACCCTAAATTAATTTAGGGGTTTTAATCTTTGAAACTCCTAAATTAATTTAGGGTTTCGAAATACCCTAAATTAATTTAGGGGTTTTAATCTTTGAAAAACTTAAATTAATTTAGGGTTTCGAAATTCCCTAAATAGCCCAATCCGAAACCCTAAATTAATTTAGGGGTTTCAAATCTTTGAAACCCCTAAATTAATTTAGGGTTTCGAAATACCCTAAATTAATTTAGGGGTTTTAATCTTTGAAACCCCTAAATTAATTTAGGGTTTCGAAATTCCCTAAGTAGCCCAATCCGAAACCCTAAATTAATTTAGGGGTTTTAATCTTTGAAACCCCTAAATTAATTTAGGGTTTCGAAATTCCCTAAATAGCCCAATCCGAAACCCTAAATTAATTTAGGGGTTTTAATCTTTGAAACCCCTAAATTAATTTAGGGTTTCGAAATTCCCTAAATAGCCCAATCCGAAACCCTAAATTAATTTAGGGGTTTTAATCTTTGAAACCCCTAAATTAATTTAGGGTTTCGAAATTCCCTAAATAGCCCAATCCGAAACCCTAAATTAATTTAGGGGTTTTAATCTTTGAAACCCCTAAATTAATTTAGGGTTTCGAAATACCCTAAAGAGCCCAATCCGAAACCCTAAATTAATTTAGGGGTTTTAATCTTTGAAACCCCTAAATTAATTTAGGGGTTTAATCTTTAAAATTGCTATGCACTAGGGGTTTAAAAAATTAATTTAGGGGTTTAAAAACAGAATTTGATGTTCCCTACCAAATTGAACAAAAAAAAAAAAAAAGAATGCACTAGGGTATTTCGAAATTCAATATAATGAATTAAGATGAAATATATATATATATATATATATATATATATATATGAAATTATGAATGTCAAGTGGTACTTTTTTTTATTCTACTTTTTTTTTTTTTATGTTCATTATAATTTATATAGTTGCTATGCTTATGCCTTATAGTCTTTCAAGTTATAAATATATATATATATATATATATATATATAAATAACTAAAACCACTATAAGTCTTTTTATAACTTGAATAATTAATGTGTCTTTTTAATGCCTAAAATTTATGACTTTAAATTTTTTACAATTGTTTGATGAATTATATGGTCTAATTTTTTATTCTAATTTTTTTTTATGTTCATTATATATTTGCTATGTTTTCTATAATTTCAGATTTGTTGTTTGCTTGAGTTAGGGATATGCCAGCAGATTCTAGTGCGAGCTCTCCTTTCCAGGCCGAGGGCACCCCTACCCCTACCCCTACACCTACACCTACACCTACCCCTCCTAGTCAAACCCCAACCCCTAGCCCTACGGCACCTTGCCCCGCCCCCAAGCCCAACAAGAAACCTGCTTCAATAGTTTGGAGTCATTTCACCAAACTAGAGGGTGGTGACTCAAGTAACCCCCAAGCCAAGTGTAACTATTGTGGAAAAATTTATGGATGTCACTATAGGAAACATGGCACCTCACAATTAAAGGTGCACTTAGAAGAGCAATGCAAAAAAAGTCCAATATTAAGATCATTACAAGACAAAAGCCAATCTAGGCTAGAAATTGGACTTAAAAAAATGGCGGATGAGACTAGTGGGGGTGCAACTTTGAAGGGGTATACTAAGTATGATCCCGATGAGTGCAGAAGACACCTAACTCGTATGGTCATAATGGACGAGCTACCTTTTCAAATTGTTGATGGGAAAGGGTTCCAAGCGTATTCTCGCTACTTGGAACCAAGGTTTAACATTCCTTCTCGCCACACGGTGGCAAGGGATGTAAAAAAACATTATTACATTGAAAAGGAGAAGTTGAGGGGTCAATTGGCGGATCAATTTGTTTGTCTCACCACTGACACTTGGACATCGATCCAAAATTTTAATTATATGTCTTTGACTGTGCATTTTATTGATTGTCATTGGACATTGCAAAAGAAAATTATAAAATTTTGTAAAATCACCGATCATAAGGGTGAGACAATTGGAAAGGCCTTGGAGGCCGCAATAAAGGAGTGGGGGTTGACCCGAGTGGTTACAGTCACAGTCGATAATGCCTCGTCTAACGATGTTGCATTGGGACATCTAAAGACCTATCTTAGAGAGGCAAATAAGACACTCATGGGTGGTGAGTGTCTGCATGTGAGATGTGCGGCACATATTCTGAATCTGATTGTCACTGATGGTTTGAGAGATCTTCATGACTCGATTACTCGGGTTAGGACTGCTGTGAGATGGGTGAGATCTTCTCCTTCGAGGTTGGACAAATTCAAGGTTGCTGCGAGACTTGCGGGCCTAACATCTAAGAGGGGCCTTTGTACTGATATGCCTACACGATGGAACTCAACATTTCTGATGTTGGAGGCGGCCCAAGAATATAAGCTGGCATTTACATTATTGGGTGACGAAGACATCCAATATGTTAAATATTTTGATGATCACGGGGGATTGGGGAAACCCGTAGAGGATGATTGGGAAATTGTAACTAATTTTGTAGAGTTTTTGAGGCTTTTTTACGATGTCACCATGAGGCTATCTGGAACTTTGTACCCTACATCCAATATTGTATGTCAGCAAATATGTAGGGTAAAAGAAGAATTAGATGACATGGTCGCGGGTGGTCACATTAGAATGCGGGAGATGTCATTGATTATGAGGACAAAGTACGACAAGTATTGGGGAGATTTAACGAAGGCTAATATTTTGTTATATGTAGCTGTCGTCTTTGACCCGAGGTATAAGTTGGATGGCATGATATTTGGATTGGGCCTTGCGTACGGGCAAGTATGGGCAGAGCTTATTGCAGCAAGGGTTCGAGAAACCCTTACTAGATTATTTGATGAGTTTTCCACCCTGCGGGGTGGTAATATTGCGGCACCTACACCTACCCCCTCAGCCTCAAGCTCACAGTTTCCTGAAGTCGAGGTTGGGAAAAGACGTAGATTGGAGTGGGGTGAGAGGTATGAGCAGACCCCCTTCCTTCGGAGTTCTATAGAGGCTCAGCCAGAGATAGACAGATACTTAGCAGCAGAGATTCTACCATTTTCCCGAGATTTTGATATATTAAGTTGGTGGAAGGTGAATGCCGTGAAGTATCCCATCCTTGGAGAGATAGCCCGCACACTTTTGGCCATCCCTGTTAGCACAGTAGCCTCAGAGTCGGCCTTTAGCACGGGAGGACGTGTATTAGATTCATTTCGGAGTTCATTAGCTCCTGCCACTGTGGAGGTTTTGATTTGCACGCAGAATTGGATCAAGGAAACTCCAATTCATGTTCCGGATGTTCTTGAGTATGAGAAGGCCGACGTCGAGGAGGATAGTGATGATCAGTTTGGATCTGGTATTTATTTTAATTTCATTTTATAATTTCTTATTTTAATTTATTTATTTTCATTTAATTGGTATTCATTAATTTGATTTCAAATTTAATACTTATAGTGATACATGAGACGACGTCTACGGCTACCTCCGATGCAGTATGACTTTGTATTGGACCCACCATTGTCATGGTTTGCACAATTTCTTCCATAATTGTTTTTTGCATTTAAAATTTTGTTTCATCTTTATAACTTTTTAATTCTAATTTGTTTTATTTTTAACTTATTAATATTTCAGGTTTTATAACTTATTGACTTTTATGATCTTGATTTTCAGTCTCACAGCAATCGACATAACTCACCACTCAGTGAACTCACCGCTACGGCTCCACTCCAAAATCAAATTGATCAAATTGAAAAATTATGATTTTATTCATTTAACATTAATTGTAATGTTGCTACAATAGTTAATTGTATAATTTGTAATATTTATTTCTTTTAGAGGAGTTTGTAATAGTGTAATAGTTTATTAGTTCTCTTAATTTGTATAATTGTGAACAAAATATTTTAGCATAGTGCCTTACTGCCTTAGTGATGATTACTACTTAATTAGTTAATAACGTAATAGTTCAATGTATGATTCTATATATCCCTTATATATATATTTTTTTTCCTGTTTTTAAATATATATACTTTTTAATCTAAATAATGGGCTCAAATGGCTCAAAAACGAATTATGGGCCCAAAGTGGCCTAAAAACCGATTCTGGGCCAATTAGGGCCCAGAAAAATGTACTGGGCCGAAGGCCCAGTATGGGGCGGGGGGTGCGGACGGGTGGGGGTCCACCCCCGCACCCCGCCCCCGCCATGCGGGGGCGGGGTCCGGGGAGAAATTCCCCACCCCCGCATATGCGGGGGCGGGGGGCAGAGGAGGGGTGGCCCCGCCCCGTAGGGGGCGGGTATCACCCCTACCATTTAGAGGCGGGGGCGGGGTCCGGGGAGAAATTCCCCACCCCCGCATATGCGGGGGCGGGGGGCGGGAGAGGGGTGGCCCCGCCCGTAGGGGGCGGGTATCACCCCTACCATTTAGAAGTGCCGACCGTCGTCTATAGAAGAATTGTTGCTCAAAATCTTATGCACTAACCAGTATTTCATCTCTTTCCTAACAAATACACGTTGGGCGTGGGAGAGCAATCATGAGGAGCGTTCCACAGATTTGTACTTTACCAAACGGATACGCCACGCGTGCCATTCGAAGTGTGTCGTACAGTGCCCATCAATTTCAACGGTACCTTTGATAATCAGCCCCAATCTCGGTCCGATGACCGAATCTTCTATCAGATATTCCCCGAGTTCAAATCTCACATATAGGTATTGCCTAGATCTCACGTATAGGCGTTGCAACGTGCATCTCTTCAATCTCACAATGCTTTTATTTAGGAGATAGGCTAACCATCTTGGGTTTTAGTTGTATATTTACTTTGTATTGAACTTGGGCTCGCTACAGTTCAGTCTTCGCCAGGTCAGTTCTTATCCATCACAGTTCTCTCCTTCTCTTGTGCTTGCTTCAGTTTCTGTGGATACCCAACTGCTTCCTTTGATATTTTGGAAACCAGTTCCTTATTTAGCTTCCGTAACTGGGGAATCAGTATATCTCTATCAATATATTTACAAACATGTTGGCCTGCTTTGTTATGAAATTTTGTTGGACTCTCTCTCTCTGTGCTTGATAATAATGGTGGGTAAATGGCAACACTCTGCATTTCGTTAATGCTTCTGGGAAGATAGTATCTGAAGTGTTTTTGACCTTCTCATATTGACTTATTTAGGGTATTCTATAAAATTCTTTACTATGAACTCACTTATTGCGTTTTTTTGTTTTAAATTTCTCCTTTAAATTGAATTCAGGTCCTGCGTAGGTATTGGGATGAGAGGACTAAAGCTGATCTCCTTGGCAATTCTATTGGCTCTTACGAACCTTCCGGAAGCGTGGTCACATGGAGATCAGCCTCTGTCGAAAATTGCTATTCATAAGGCAATATCTGCTCTTCATGAACGTGCTTATGTTAAAGCTTCTCCTGAAATTCTCGGAATGAAGGTACGCTCCAACAGCGCCGTGTTTGTAACTGTCTTAGTATTTAAGCATTTGGATTCAAAGAAAAACTTGTTTAACTGACCTTGATGATGATTTAAATTCTCATGCTTTTCAAGTTTTATCATTGTGGCCGTTGATCTCCTGTGTAGATCATAGAATGTGCCAGAGAACCACTGAGGGAGGGATCAACCCCTAAAATCATGAAGAACATAGTTTTGCTCCTGACTGATGCGAGTTTTATTCACTTTTCTAGGGACAATCTACAGAATGGGTGGCGTTGGAATATGGCTCTCCAAACCCATCAGTTGATGATTGGATAGGAGTATTTTCTCCTGCCAATTTCAGGTGAGTATATATCATTGCATTTCAATTGACATTTGGGACCTTGCGACATCTTCATTGTTTCATGTGCGGCATGTGCCTGCAATTAAACCAAACGGCATTGATCTAAATGGAAGCCTTTTACTTCATTTTAAGTGCTTCCACCTGTCCCGAAGTAAATCCAAGAGTTTATCCCCCGCTACTGTGTACTGCACCTATTAAGGTTCGTTCTGCACAGTGGGATAGCTTTTCTGAATTAATTCTTAGCGTGATATTCTTTGTAATTGAAAAAGAGAAGAAAAGTGAACTGGGATTTTCTTACTTCTTTTGCAGTATCAGTATGCAAACTACTCCAGTCATAATTACAAAGACACTGGGAAAGGATATTTGAAGCTTCGGCTGATTAACCAGAGATCAGACTTCGCTTTTGCATTATTTTCTGGTGGCTTGTCAAATGTATGCTAAAAAATGTCTTTTCCCTAGCATCTGCATATCCATGCATGACTAACTTGTACCAAATTGTTGGGATCTAATAGTTCTTATGTGATGGATGCTTCTGATCTACTGCTGGATAGATACTTTTGGCAGCTAACCCTCTTTGATAGTACCGTAGTAGCATCTAAATGTGCAAATGTCTTGGCAGAAGCAGATTAATGCTTGGTGGACTACAGTATAAATCTATTAATGCCTTGGTCTCGAATACTTATGTTGGAAAATTGAATCCTTTTTTGTCACCCTGCACTTCGTTGACCGCCACCATTTTTCTCCTATCGCTGGCATTTATGGCTTTCTGCAAGGCCTCTACCTATATCCATTTGGCTCTCTCCTCTCGTGTGCTGTCATCTTCTTTTATATTCAACACATTTACTTTTAGTTATTTTTATTTTGAATCTTGATTAGCCCTCGCTGCAATTGCTTATTTATTTTGTGTTGTTTTTAATTATAGCCCAAGCTAGTGGCAGTGTCGAACCATGTAGCTTTTGCAAATCCAAATGCACCAGTTTACCCACGCTTAGCACAAGGAAAAGAATGGAATGAAGTAAGTACAATTTCTTCTTTCTTTTAAGGTAAAGGAGTCCTCTTCTGTTGTGTGCCTAGAATATGAATGCAGAAAAAGATAGTTCATCGCGTCCCACCTTTTTTTAAGCTATTCTTTTATCTAGAAGCTTGTGTTCCATTTGTTTACTGGCACCTTCTTGTACATTTTTTTTGCCGACTTTACTTTTCTTCTTTCCCTTCAGCTATATAATTGGATGTGACAGTTGTTGTAATGCTACCTTTGTAGTTACTGCTTTTACTTAGCGTTCTTACGACTTTCAAGGAGATAACTTGAAATGGTACTCAGATGACTGTGACATGGACAAGTGGATATGGGATCTATGAAGCAGAGCCTTTTGTTGAGTGGGGTCGAAAAGGAGGTGACCATGTGCATTCCCCAGCTGGGACACTGACTTTTGATCGTAACAGCATGTGTGGTGTGTAACATTATTTCCTTCGTACTTTGTTTTCTTAAAAGCTATCTGGGAGTTGGCCCTTTCTTAAAAACAATTGCTTTATGGTTCATTTTGCTATGCAAAATTGTCAAAAATTCCCAAAATTGGGTTACGTCCCATTGGTAGATATTTTACTTTACCAATGTATATCCACAGGTGCACCAGCAAGGACAGTGGGCTGGCGTGATCCTGGATTTATACATACCAGTTTTCTGAAGGAGTTGTGGCCCAATGCTTTGTATGTTGTATCTTTAGCCTTGCATACGATGTTTTTCTGGATGTTTCACCTCTTAAAACATTGGGATTTTTAGGCCAAGTTTTATGCTGAGAGAAGGACCTTTGATGTAGACTTCTAGGCACATTCCATCCATAAAGGCCTTGTTTGCATTCAAAAACCCACCTCAACTCATTTCAACTCATCTCATCTCATCATTACAACTTTCTCAAATTCTCACACAAAATATAATAAACAATTTAACTTTTTCAAATCCCAAAACAACTTTCCCAAATTCCCACACAAAATATAATAAATAATTTAACTTTTATTCTACTATTCACAAACCATCTCAATCCATCTCAACTCATCTCTGAATCCAAACCACTCCTTAGGTTTCTTTTGGCAGAATCTTACTTTCTGGCCAAAAATCATGGAAACTTCAATTTATATATTTAAGTATGACTACAAAGTTTAGTGCAAGGCTGATATAAATAAAATACCCGGTGGAATGATATAAGAAATATTTTATTGTGCTGTCATTTTTTCCTCATATTTTTAGCGGTGCAATCATCCATAATTATGATTAGTTCACCAAGAAGAAAAGTGAAAATCTGGTGTTAGACTAATTGCTCT
Organism: Juglans microcarpa x Juglans regia; assembly: GCF_004785595.1. Taxonomy (NCBI): domain Eukaryota; kingdom Viridiplantae; phylum Streptophyta; class Magnoliopsida; order Fagales; family Juglandaceae; genus Juglans; species Juglans microcarpa x Juglans regia. Next base: position 10,634,808 of record NC_054598.1, on the reverse strand, counting down.
CTTAACTATTTCTCTCCATTATGAAGTGGTCCAATACATTTGAAATTCTAAATATAGCTCTCTGAAAAGGACTGAGTTTGAATTAAGAATAGTTTTCAAGATGAGGTTACTATAAGGTACTATTCACAGTTGGCTGCTTTACTTTACTGGCAGCTAAACATTCAATATTCTTCTTATTGATTATTCAGGTATACTTACAAGCTGGGGCATAGATTATTCAATGGTACCTATTTTTGGAGTGAACAATATCAGTTTAGAGCTTCTCCTTATCCTGGTCAAAATTCTCTACAACGTGTAGTCATCTTTGGTGACATGGGGAAGGTTTGAACTCATGGAAAATACTAAATATATCTCATGAAATCATACTATTCAGTCATGCTAAAATGACTTTCATATGTTTATGGTTGCAGCAATTATATATATATATATATATATATATATATATTTATATTTATAGATTATCAATATCATCAGGAGCATAAGTATAAGAAAATCAATCAACAAGAACATACTATTATCTTGCTCAACCCTTTTTTTATTATCCTGCGATAACTTTAAATCTATAGATATATGATCTTAAAGGAGTATATGCAATTTCTCACTCCCGAGTAGGATGTGCAGCTTGTTTCAACTCTGATGTTGATTTGCGACATTGCTATTTACCTTGCTTTATGTTTTAAAACAGCATTTTCTAAGATAATAATTCCTATCCAATGAATTATGTGGTTTTTGGATATTCTGCTAAGATCTTTCACCCTGCAGGATGAAGCTGATGGTTCCAACGAATATAACAATTTCCAGCGTGGCTCTCTTAACACCACTCGAGAGCTTATTCAAGACATAAAGAACATTGATATAATTTTCCACATTGGAGATATATGTTACGCAAATGGGTACCTTTCACAGTGGGACCAATTTACTGCACAGGTTGAGGCAATTGCATCAACGGTGCCTTACATGATTGCAAGGTTTACCATAATCTCCTTGCATACAAGATTTCATCATATACTTCTCTTTTGTGCCGTCTTATGTGCCAAATGGTAATTTCTCCTTGCAGTGGTAACCATGAGCGTGACTGGCCCGGGACTGGATCTTTCTATGGGAACATGGACTCTGGGGGAGAATGCGGCGTGTTGGCCGAGACTATGTTTTATGTCCCGGCTGAGAATAGGGCTAAGTTCTGGTAATTGGTTCGACTTTGTTGAGCTTTTCATTGCAATTATTTGCATTCTAAGTTTACTGATAAAAAAAAATAAAAATAAAAAATATTTGCATTCTAAGCTTTTTGTTATTGTTTCTGATAGTTGCTGAAGATTATTATACTCACACCTTTGACCTCAATAATTTATGAATTGAGCAAATCCAAACTCATTTAATCATATAATAAATTAGTCGTTTAATCATGTAATAAATATAAGGGAAAAATCCCCAGCGTAGATGAAAGTGTCTGAAAAGCTCCTGTTACCTGCAGAAGAAAACACATGCTTTTCCCTATCAAATTCATTTTTCAGAAGTTTTTCAAATAATCACATGTATTATTGCTTATAGTTGCAGATTTCTCCTCCTTGACCATAAGAACCAGCCCCCAGATAGTTCCTTGAGTTCACAGGAAACTGACCCAGGGGAGAGAAAAAGAGAGATCTTGATGTACCTTGTTGGAAATCCATTAGTCCGGGAACTTGGCTAACATATATATATATATATATATATATATATATATATAGATAAATATATATATATATATATATATATATATATTAAGCTAACCAGGCTAACACCCCTTTCTTGTGTAGGCATTAAACAAAGGATCTTGAACAGAGGTCCTGCACAGCCACCCTGGAACAGAAACAGGAGCAATGTATAATGGTTCATTACTAACAAGGGTTCCTGCATTCAAATGAAGCACCTGCCAGATAAACAAGCTCTGATACTGAGTCAAAGATAGTTTTATTTAGAGTTATAGCAATATAGGATGTGAGAGGGAAGAAAGAGAAAGTAGGGCTTGAAACGAGATTACCTATCGATCATCATTCTTCTCTCATTGTGTGTATAGGCATAAAATTTAAAATTAAAACTACAACAATTCTGCCATAGTTTGCCCACAATACCTTTTGTAATTGGACTTGCTTCTATATGTAAGAAACTGGCTTGAACAATCTTTCTTTTCAGGTACTCCACTGATTATGGCATGTTCCGGTTCTGCGTAGCTGACACGGAACATGACTGGCGGGAAGGCACAGAGCAATACAAGTTCATTGAGCACTGCTTGGCATCTGTTGACAGACGAAAGCAACCATGGCTAATTTTTCTTGCACATCGAGTACTTGGTTATTCATCATGTACCAGTTATGCAGAAGAAGGATCATTTGAGGAACCAATGGGGAGGGAGAGCCTTCAAACTCTCTGGCAGAAATACAAGGTGGACATTGCTGTGTATGGCCATGTGCACAGTTATGAAAGGACATGCCCCGTATACCAGGTCTTTTTTCTAATTACTTCATGCACAGTTATGAAAATTCGATTTTGGACTGTTTCGAAAGTAGCCTTGCCAATATTGAAGACATATTTTGTGACTTCGAGATGTCAAACAAATTATTGATCTACAGGATATAGGCATTATCTGATAACTTTTCTTCCTATCTCCGAGAGGCGAGAATGATAATTTTATGCTTTTTCTCAAGACAACATCTTCTAGCAAAAACAAAAGCGTCAACAACAGTAGTAAACAATTAAAATCATGGTCGTCGCCTCTACTGGAGTTACTTTGACAGCAGATGCAGATTTTCTTTTTAGCTGGTTATTTTTGTGCAAATCTCCCACAGCTATAGGTCGTTGGTGTGCAATTTGTCAAATATCCCTTTCCAAATAACTTGAAACATCCTTTTTGTGAAATATTTGTTGGCTATCAGCAATTGTATTCTAGACTTTTGTAAGTTGATATTTGTTGCCACTCTTCGCAGAATATTTGCACCAACAAAGAGAAACGCTACTATAAGGGCACCTTGAATGGAACAATACACGTAGTTGCTGGTGGTGGAGGAGCAAGCCTTTCACCATTTACCACCCTCCAAACCAAATGGAGTTTATATAGAGACTATGACTATGGATTCATAAAACTTACAGCATTTGACCATTCAAATCTGTTGTTTGAATACAAGAAGAGCAGGGATGGAAAAGTTTATGACTCTTTCAGAATAACCAGGGATTACAGGGACATCTTGGCCTGCACTGTGGATAGTTGCCCTAGCATGACCCTAGCATCTTGAAGACGGTAATTCCTGTAATGGCTTCACATTGATTATCATGTTGTATCACAATAAGATGTGACCAATGTTTCCTCGGATGCATAGAAACTATTGTAAGAGTTATTTAGCGATTTCAGCTTTTCATCATTATGGTTTAAAAAAAAAAAATAACTTTTTCATCTTTTATAATAGTGGTCGTGTTGGTTTAAATTTTCTGCAAAAAATAAAATAAAATTGTTAGGATATTCTGATGAGAGACATTATCATGTCGCTTTCCTTAAACTATTTTTATTTCATTAATTTGAGCATATTCTGAATTGACTTCGTTTATGCATTAGGTAGTAGAATATAACATTAAATTTGAGCGTATTTTGAATTTATATTTATCTTTTTTACAGAAATAAATAGAATCTAACAATGATCGATGAAATGAATGATCAAAAATAGGTAAGTCGAGAAGATTTTGTATCTGTATTTGCAGTTTGTTTTAGAGCATTGAAAAGCTTTCGAGAGAGAGAGAAGAAAAGAATGTCAACTCGTCTCTCTTCAAGCTTCCATATTATCTAGCCGAATCAATTACCAATAATGTTAGATACAGTTATAGGTTGTGTAAATGTTGCGTATTTTTTTTGAAAGAGAAATGATAGTTGCAGTCGTGTGAGTGCGCAAATTTGTACAATCATTTTAAAAAAAGTAAATAAATACGGAATTCATATAAAAAAAAAATTTAATAGCAAATCTTACTCTTTTTCAAAACGATTGCACAACGTTTACGCATTCTATGATTGCATATAGCATTACTATTTTTCTTTTGAATATGAGTAATGCTAGGAGTGCACGGCGTATTAACGTTGCATGTGATCTGATAACATGTTCATAGTGAATGAAGAATCTTTACAAGCTGGAATGTACACCCGAAATACAAAAGAGGTAAGCTTCTCCCGTCTGTTACTTTGAGATGCTACAAGATTTATTATATAAGTTTTACAAATTGATTTATTGATAACGCGCCACCAATCACATGAACTTCCAAATCAATTCATAAGAAGATTTTGATGATAAATTTTGTATTAAATTTAGCATTTTTTTTCCTCCAAAAATTGAGTGCATCACATGAATCTTCTTTCCATTCGAAAGCATTCCTAATATCAGAAAGAGTAGTTGAATAGTTCCCTGAAAGACAACGGAAAACAGGAGGATCCAAAGTAAGGGATACAAAATTGTAGTGATGGTGCATCTAAACCATCAACGTGTCAAAGATCCTCACCAAAACTAGATTAATAAACTATTGACAACAATCCGACGAAACAAAAGTCAATTAACGGTCATGATCTTGATAATAGACGCAGTGTTTACTCTGTGCAACACGACGACCGAGTCCCCAGGCATGCAGAGTTTCTTCGTCTTTGCATGTTGGAGGGCCAACTCTATGCTTTCCTCGGTCGACTCTTCAGGTGAAGCTCTTGCAGATGCCGAGCACAAAACAGGACACAGGCCCCTATAAACAAGGCTATGCCTTGCAGGCGCCTCATCACTGCAAGACCAGTCGAAAGAATCTGTTGTTATCTCTGGAACCACCACAGACAGAATGGGCATGCTCGGCCTGTACTTAGCCACCAGCTTTGCTGTGCTTCCACCTTTGGTTAGGACCAAAATCAAGGCTGCTTTGATGCTACGGGCAGTGCTCACTGCTGAGGAGGCCAGGCTTTCTAATGGGCTCATAGGCATCGGTGCAGTTTCCGTTATTCTCTTAAAAAGTATTCCATAGTCTATAAAACTCTCTGCCTCTCTGCAGATTCTCGCCATGGTTTGAACAGCAATTTCAGGGTATGCCCCAGCAGCAGTTTCCCCGCTAAGCATCACGCAGTCAGTGCCATCAAGAACTGCATTAGCAACATCTGTGGCTTCAGCTCGGGTTGGCCTGGGAGATTTGGTCATGGATTCCAACATCTGGGTAGCAGTCACCACTGGTTTTCCTTGCATGTTGGCTTTCAGTATCATCCATTTCTGAGCTAGGAATATCTTTTCGATTGGAATTTCCATTCCAAGATCACCTCGTGCAACCATAAATGCATCTGAGTTGGCTAAAATATCTTCGAAATTAGAAACGCCTTCTTGATTCTCAACCTACCAAAACACAAGAAAACAGTCCGTATATCAGAATGTTATCTTGGTAAACTAGTGCTACAGTCAATATATATATAATCTTGGAGACAGGAGAGAAATTCCTAACTCAGACATGTCTCCTTCGAGTTTTGACAAAAAAGTCTTCAAATGTTTGCCAATCCTAGCAAATGATTCACATATCATATCGACATACCTTTGACATGAGAAGGATATTCTTTGCATGCGGTCCTAGCAATTTTCTGACCTCCACAAGGTCAGAACCTTTGCGAACGAAAGACAAAGCAATTATGTCAATCTTATTTGGAACTCCCCAATCCAAAATATCCACTTTGTCTTTATCAGTTAAGGTTGGCAGGTCAACAATAACCCCAGGGAGATTGACATTCTTCCTCTCACCAAGAACTGCAGAGTTTTCACAAATACAATGGACCAAACCTTGTTCCTTGTCACAAGCCACGACAGTAAGAGAAATACTTCCATCGGCACAAAGAATAACACTTTGTGGCTTCAAATCCTCGGCCAACTTTGGATAGCTCATACTTATCATATTCTCATCACCTTCTATGCTATAGTCAGTGGTGATGGTAATGGCTTGACCCTGCTGAAGCTGTATGGGTTTTGATCCCTGCAAACGCCCAGTTCGAATCTCGGGACCCTGTAAATTTTCAAATGAATATTAACAACAACAGAAAAAACATGAAATCAACAACAGATACATGGACTCAGTCCCCCACGAGTGTCTTGTTTGGAAAAAGTCAGCATCGATATAATTAAGAATCTTCAAAGCACAACAAAGATCTTTATTTCTAGAAAGTAAATTAATTAGCATCATTCTGGAGCACATAAACAGAAACTTGAAGAATACGAAAGAGCTTTTAATGCAGTACCTCTTCTTTTACAAAGCATCTCTTTCTACGACCGCAACTTTTTTTCTAAAGCTAGGAAAATTTATACCACTGATGATTTATGGAGAAAAGTTTAAGGCAAAGCAGTTGATGAATTTTCATTAAGACTCAACTGTTGATGAATAATCTAGAAAAACCAATGCTTTTGCAATAGCAGTACAATTTTTCTTGCTATACCAGTACCAAATAGATAATTTTTCTTTTCGTGTATACTTCTAAGATATATAGCAGGAAGGCTAAAATACCCAAATCTCAAAAGTCTCACCCAATTTTTTAGTGCTAAGAATTAAAGGAAGAATTAATCGAACATACATGTAACAAGATGAAAGATCGAAAAGAAAGCTTAGGAAGAACAAGGAAATAATACCTTAGTATCCAACATGACAGCACAAAGAATGCTGGTATTGTTCATAGCAGTCCTGAGATTATTGAGGGTCTCTTGGTGGTAAGCATGATCGCCATGGGAGAAGTTGAAGCGAGCTACGTTCATCCCTGCCCTCAGAAGCCTCTCAAGCATGGCCACCGATCGAGACGACGGTCCCAACGTGCAAACTATCTTAGTCTTTGGCCTCTTCTCCGCCCCAGCCGTATTATTCACAGCCCCCAGAATCTGCTCCATTTATGCTATCACTAACTCACGAAACAAACGCAACAGGTCGAGAAAGATCGAAAGAGAGATCAGAATACTGGAGGGTTTCGAAAGGTTTTCTTCGTATAGGCGTTCTTTATGGCTCTATCATTAAGCGGAGGACCTGTATATATAGGAATGCTCCGTGCTTGTGTCCCATTCCTGGTTGGTAACTTGGTCGTAGTTTTTGAATTTGCTTAGGACTCAAGCAAGTGATCTATACCTTATTGAAAAAGGAGCATCGAATAATAATCCTAGTAATAAGGCTTCGTTTGTAACCTTAACCGATCTCAAATCATCCTTACAATTTTTTCAAATTTTAATATAAAATATAATAAATAATTTAATTTTTTTAAATTTTAAAATAATAATAATATTAAAAAATAATATTCTAATAATATTTTATCATATTAAGATTATATTTGAATGTTAAACTGAGTTAAGTTAAATTAAATTAAGATGATAAAATATTGTTAGAATATTATTTTTTAATATTATTATTATTTTAGAATTTGAAAAAATTAAATTACTTATTATATTTTATGTTAAAATTTCAAAAAATTATAATGATGAATTGAGATGAGTTAAGAAGAGTTTATCATTCAAATGAAATCTATCTCAACTCAATTTAACATTTAAACGCAGCCTAACAATAACAAATATCGATGTAGTATATCTTTTTGTTTACAACTTTTATACACGAAGAGATTTCGCAAAATTACGTCTTAGGGTACGTTTGGTTACTAAACACCTCTCAACTCATCTCAACTCATCATTACAATTTTTTCAAATTCTAACACAAAATATAATAAACAATTTAACTTTTTCAAATTTTAAAATAATAATAATATTAAAAAATAATATTCTAACAATATTTTATCATCTCAACTCAACTCAACTCACTTCAATATTCAAACGTAACCTTAACATTGGTATTATTGACGTGGGCTTGTATATCAGTATGAATAATTAAATTATTTATCATACTACAATTATGAAGAAATTTTATAAAAATAAATTCATAAATTAGCATGAGTTGATACGATACATTAAATTTAATTATAATAATAATATTTTTATAATTTAATATACTACATCAAATCACGTTTATTTTTAATTTATAAATTTATTTTGATAAAATTTTAAATTATCATGACGCAATATATTTACATATCTCAACCCTCCACATGTAGGACTTTCCACTATTGTCATATTTGTTACCTCAACGTAGCCATCCGGTTTTCGACATTAAGGTTAAAAAAAAAAAAAAGGGGTTTGAAGACGAAAATCTCCCATCATTTGTAATTACTAATTTAATAAAGAGGAAAAAAAAAACTTTTCGTCTAACAGTGATTATTGATTTTATATTACTTGAGCTCTCTGATTCTCTTTGACTTTCTTATCATTCTAATTTTATTTTATTTTATGAGACGTATTATAGTTACAAATAAATTATACAAAATTACTTATAAATTAATATAATTTCATATAATACATTAAATTTACTTTATAATAAAATCAGTTTTATAATATAACGTATCACATCAAATCACATTAGTATGTAACTTTATTTTTATGATATTTATTTGTGATTAAAGTATTTATTTTATTTTATTATCACTTTTTTAATAAAAAAAAAGATTATTAATCTTATTGTGACTCGTTATTTATTCATTTGCCTTTTTTTCTCTCGTATTTATTATACTTTGAACTCTTTTTTTATTTTCACTAGTTAATTGTGATGCTTTGTCATATATAAAAATTGCTCTTGGTCAAGATTATGAGAATAATTCTACAATTTAAAACCTTTGAAACAAAAATTTTAAACAATTAGGCTGCATTTGAATATTGAGCTGGGTTGAGTTCTCTATGAATAATAATGAATTGAGATGGTCGAATGAATTATATGAAACCTTGTTTAAAATATATTTAGATGTTAAAATGAGTTTAAATATATTTATATAAAATTAAAAAATATTATGAATCTCACGTATAAAAATGTATTGAGTTAAAAAATATTATAGATACGATGTATAATAAGATTTTGAATTGAGAATCTGAGACAAATTTAATAATTTAAAATTTTAATATTTAAATGTTAAAAGAAATCTAAATCTATGAACATAACTGAGCTGAGTTTACTGGGAAGCAGTCGGCTTGCCTACAGGTATTAATAATGAAAAATTATCTCACGTTTTTATTTTTGATTATCATTTTTAGACCCTCATTTCAGTCCAAACAGTTGCAGATAACAGACTGACGCGCGTGTTCCTCAGCTGTCTGGTAATTGGAACAACGTCTCTCCTCTGTCGTGTCAAGCAAAAACTTTCCAAACACACTCTCCTTTTTCTTCTGTTTTCTCTCTGTTCGGTTTCTCTTTCTTTAAAGCCAGAGTCCAGACTGCAGAAATGAATTTGAGGCCCTGATGGTGTGATTCTTACATGTCAGAAGAGAAAGAAGCAATGGATTTTTGGGTTGTTCCGGCACTTTATGGTGCTGGGTACATAGCCGAGTACTGGTTTTCTGATAAGGAAAACGAAGGAGCTTCGGAGAATTCCATTTACTTCCAGTCCGGTCCCCGTAACCAAACAGGAGGAAATCTTCTTTCAGATACTGCAAATGGCAGTTACGATGAGCGTGGTGATTTGTTAATACCAGAGGTTTGGGTTGGTAGAGGTAGCAGAAGCAGGAGGCCGTTTAGGGGTAGGTCTGTTTGTGGGTATTTTGTAAAGCCTGGGGCAGTGAGTCCTCCAGAAAATTGTGTAGTGACTGCGCTGCTGTATAGAATGGAGGAGTATTATGCGTACACTTCAGTTCAGTCACCAACACCTACAACCTTGGCGGCAGCGACGCCTTTTTTGGTGTCGGATGGGAGCCTGACAATCAGCAGAGGTAGTAACAGTTCCAATGAGGACATGCACATGCAAATGGAGAGTAGAAAATCGAAGCGAAACATAGGGAAAACGGCACGTTCTAAAAAAAGGGTATGCTCCGTTGGTGATGAGGCATTCCATTCACAAGGTTGTGATCTTTTCTCTGGTTTTGATTAACTTAATTTGACATTTCGTTTTATGTTTACGCTACTCTCTCTCTCTCTCTCTCTCTCTCTCTCTCTCTCTGTGATTAACTTACCTTGAAATGTATGATTGTAGGAGGTTTTAATTAATTTAGTCTTTGCAATAATTAGGAACTTAACAAAGTAACCTATAGATTTCATTACAGAGGGCTTGAACTTTCCCTCCTAAAAGGATTAAGATTCGCCCTTTACACAATTCGGGATATATTACACACAAGGTACTTGAAAAATTAAACTAATTTTGGGTGGCCATGGAAGTCGCACACAAAATTAAGGTGGCCATGGCAATGGAAATTGTTTTAGAAGATCTACTGCTTTTTACAAGAGGCAATTTACATGTCCATCAAGCATCTTGATTTTCAAGTGCTTTGCTTGATACGTGATTGTATATCTCTTCATTTTCCTTTGGTGCTTAAAATATTTACCATTATTAGGTTCACCCAATGGAATGCTTCTTTTCTTTCTTGGAATCACTATTGGAATGATGTCTACCATACTTGCTCATAAAAGAGAAGCAGAAAAGTTAAATGACCAGCTGAAGCAAACTAAGCAGTTGGTTCAAGATTTGCACGAGGAGATTGAGATGAAAGACTTGCTTACTATTAAGGTGCTTGGGAATAGGGACTTAGAGAAGAAACCAGATTATGGGAAAACAGAAGACTATGTGGCAATAAGTAAAATTGAGGCAGAGCTTGAAGCTGATCTAGAAAGGTTGCAATCAAACATGAAACCATCTAGCCTGGAGACAATATCCAACTATGTTGAGGTAATTATGTCCCTAAATCTTATCAAATATGTATGTGAGCCTTTCTTCATGCCCAAGAGCCTGGAGACAATATCCGATCATGGGAAGGCTGTGTCCTGCTGGTGTTGGAGTCCTCTTAGACAGACCTCAAAAGTTGCTTTTGGTAAAGCAGCTCAAGATTATATGTTCCATCATTTGCATCTCTCTTTTTGCTGGAAGGTGCAGTATGTTTATATCAATGGAGTTTGTCTTCGGTCTCCTAGGTTAAATTCATCAATATCTTCTTCCTATGTAATTTGTTAGCTTTGCCGCTTGTGACAGAAAAAACCTGTTCTACTCTTAACTATTCCACAACTCACATGGCAGCATTGACCATTGTATTATTTCCAACTACCTCATTTGTTTTTGGCATACTTTTAGCAACTCCTGCTGTGATCTCGCCTTCAAGAAGAATCGTCTTCTCACGTTTCAGACCATACACTGAAATTAAACCAATGTTTGTTACATTTACATAATCCACTGGACTCCGCATACAAGATTTCTCCAGCTATTGAGTAATTTACTGGTCCACTTCAGATTAAAATTCTGTTTTCCTTTTGTAAACCACGAGAATTTACTTTTGTCTTCTGTATTACAATACTTCAGGATAAGTGTTTTTGCAGCTGGATCCCGACTTTGTGGTGGATGTTGTTCGCGGAGATTTGAGACCCAACAAGATCCATAGGCTATCTGGTGGTTTATCTGACTCAGACTCTGAAGGAAATGAGACCTCCACCAACCACACTCATACTGAATACCGTACAGTGTCACCTAAGGAGTTGAGCATGCGTCTTCATGAGGTGATTCAGTTGCGGCTTGAAGCACGCATCAAGGAGCTCGAAACTGCAGTTGAAAAGACCAGGAAGAGCTTGCTTTCTGTGGAATCAGAAAATATGATCTCTGAGAATGACTTGTGCATGGAAAAATATTCTTTATTAACCAAAGAAAGCCGAACCTCTATAGATGAAATCAATGACATGGATGGGCCCTCCGTTATAAATCTGTCAAAACAAGCCTCGGATACTTATAATGAGGCTGAAAAAGGCAATATCAGGATGGCAATAACAGAGGAAGAGGCTCCACTAGACACGAGTTTTGACAGTTACTGTACTGCGAAAGAATTGAATCCTTTTGACCAAAATCTGTTTAAGGACCAAATCGGTGATGTTAGAGATAATGGGTCCATGTTACAATATGATATAAATGGGGACAGATGGTCAAGCAATTCAAATCATGACGAGATCAGGATTCGGGAAGAGAAGACATCAAGGAGCTCAGAATCAAATGATATATGTGAGAGTGAAGATGGCGATGAGCTGGAGAAGTTTTTGATAGAGCGGATCGTGGAGAAGACCAGGCAAGGTTCGTCTGTGGTTTTGAATGCTCAAAGGATTATGTATTCAATGCATGACCAATAGTTCACATAATGAGAGAGAGGAGGAGAAGAAGAAGAAGACATGTATAGTTCAATCATGGATATCACTGAAATTTCTTTTAACAATACATAATTAGAAATGCTCTGACAGATTTAATATTGCAACTGAAAAGGAGAAATTCCTATAATCCCAAGATGTTCCATCAAATGTAGTGATGGAAGTTTGCGGGTGAAGTTTAAAGACGGTCGCACAACAGGTGTTTGTGAAAAGTCTCACACACCGTGAGAGTCTATTGTATTTTATATACATGTACAGAGAAGTATTTTGTACAGAATTTGTGTAACTTTACAAAGTTTGAAAAATAAATTAAGAGGATTCGGTGGATGTCATTTCCATTCTAGTGTGAAATAGTAGCCGTTGGTTGTAGAGTTTCCTTGTGTAAAATTTGTATCGGTTGTTGAAGAGTCTGAGTCTAGGTTGCTGTTGACAATTGTCAATAAAGTTTATACTGGGACTACCTTGTCTGTGAAGGACACATCTTGGCTCCAAGTCAAAAGCAGGAGCTGCTGCCAAATAACCAACTTTAAGTGGTGATCAGATGGCTTTAGCATCTACATAATAAGGACCAATGTACCGTTCCAAAATAGCACCATATACACCTCATGTTAGTAGGAAGCTACTATGCACTTTTAATGCTTTTATAATTCTTTAATTTTAACACATACAGAGCAACACAAGTTGTATAGTACCTTTTCTGCAAACCTGAAGCTTAGATAGAACCAATTTCTACTTCCAGGGTACGGAACACAGACCAAAGTAATGAGAATTACAATTTCAAAGTAAAAAGCTCTTATCTTCATTACGTTGTAAAGTTTTGCACTTGACTGCACAATTTACAACGGGAAGACTTTCTTGTGCCGTAAATAAAATAGGAAAGAGAAATACAAAAACCCACAGGCAACCCCAGTAATAGCCACAACCCAATATAATGTAGATGGATAGTCAAAAATCGAGTCTTCAAAATTCATTCCAAATACTGCTGTGACAGAAGCAAATATTGTAGCCACAAAGAGCGCAGCAGTAAGAAGCAACTGAGATTGTATGAGGCGGTTCTGAACATTTCCCTATTAATGTACATTATCACATTAGTGTATATGTTTAGAAATTCAAATGAATGCGGGAAAATGCTACATAAAATCTGGAGGCATAAATCATGCATTACCAGTTTAATATTGATCAAATCTTGAGTGTCATCAGTGTATTCTTTAAGCTGCATCAATAGAAGCAATGGAATTTTGATATCAGTATCAGCAAAGTAAAGTGGCAATTCCTCCAAATCACTTTTTTGGAGGACCCTATCCCAATAACTAAGTGCCTCTCTTTCTGAGTATACACAACATAACATGCTCAAACCTTCTAAATTCCATGCAATAAAGATTAATGATATGAATTCTAATATGTGCTGATCGGTTAAGATTAGAGACGTGGCAAAGTCAATCATAAGACATAAGGTGATATGAGTAACTTACTGATTTTCAAACTTTAGAGTTTTTAAATAGCTGGCATTTGTTTTGAACCCAAAATAAACATAAAAGGTCAATACATGCTTTACACGGAGTCAAAATATCTCATACCGTTAACAACTTGCTCAGGGTATTGTCAACAATGACAAAGTATGCCTCAAGCAACATTTCTAGTTCTTCAATGTTTTCCCCACCAGGAGATGAACCCATTGAGCTTTGATATTTGCTCGAATACATGATACTACTAACAGCCCTTTCTAAAAATGGAGCTCTACTGAAGGCCCCCGCAGGTGAAACAGGAGAAGAATTTGAAACCTCTCTGGTCCCACCTAAAGTATTAGTTGGTGCACGAACGTCACTTAACAGATAAGCCTCAGACCTTTGTTTCTTCTGAGTCAGATACATCTCAGCCATGTCCCCATCATCATCCATAAGATGTTCTATTTCATCTCGGATCTGGAAATTTAATTTAATTTAGGACATGAGAAGCATGAAGATATCCAAACATGAAAGGCCTGACAAGTTTACCTTCTGAACCCGCTGAGTCAAGGCAAGGAGCTGGCCTTTGAGTCTACGCACACGTTCTAGATTAAGGGTACTAATAGATGTTGCTAACTCATCTAACACAGGATATATCTCCATTTCCAGTTCTTTTACCTATCAAATCCAGAAACTTCTCAGTGCAAGGAGTTGAACTGGCAATAATGTTTCAAGCTTTTGTTTGTCAGGTAGATGTTCAAAATTTAACATATACAACAAATGAACGTGTAAATTATGTTTTGGAAATATTTTGATATAACTATCTATTCTTACCCACTTAATAGCTTCTAGAAAACCCTGTTTGTACCAAGCCCACCAATCTTACAAAAATGCACGTGAAATAATAAGCTTGCAACATTGGAAGCAATCATATAGGTATAGTTTCAGTACTATGTTGTTTTCCTACTAAATTGTTATGTTAAGAAATGTGGATGTAATTGACAAACTTTTAATAGAAAGTAAGAATCCAATTAAATTTCAATGGTGGAGAAGTCTTCATATAGGCACAAAGGAATGGAGATTGAGGTTTTGTTGACTGTCTAAATAAATATGGATAACTTGAATGGTTAATATCCGATCAGTGCATTCTTTCCTAGATGCATGAAATGCATCCAACAGGGTTGGCAAAACCTAAGTTGAAGACAAAGTTATTTGACTAATAAAAGAACGACAAATGTTGATCTGGATTCAATCCGACCCAAGAATGCAAACCTAGTTTCCACCTAACATGAAGTAAGTTAGATTATCGTGTATACAAGGCCTCAATATATGTCTATTTAGTTTCAAAAGCCTATGCCAAGCAAAGGTTGTATTAAACTAGTTTGCACACCCCCTTATTTTAAATTATATTCCACAAGAGGGGCTTACTTATTTTAATCTTTAGGGAGATAGAAGCCCTTATGCTGGGTTACAGTCAGTGCGTCAAACCAACCATAACAATCGAAAGTAGCTAAGACAGATCGTGGCGCATCCCAGGACCAAGGAATGCAAGTCTAAGGGGTGAAAGATTGGTTAAAAATTCTCATTAGCATTCCAAAATGGTCGCATCGAGGGGTGGATTTTAAGAGTGCCATTTGCATTACTATCAGATTTGGAGACAAAAACCAAAAAATAAAAAGTCCAATGGAATGTTCTCCTGAAAATTAAAGTTTAAGAACAAATCCGACACTATGAAACTGGATCTTCCCTATCAAGGACTTCCATAATTGTTTGGCAAGTGGTGCAGATTGTTACCTGAGAATCAAGAGACATGCAAACTAATTCCAAAGCCAGCTCCAATGCACTAAATTCGAAAGGCAGATCCTCTGAATCAAATTGGTAGACATTGTAAGCAATCCATGCAGCATTTAATTTTGTAAACTCGAAAGTTTATAAACCACCGTAGCATTGTACGAGCATCCTTTTTCGGCAAGAACTTAAGATGGGCTACTGAGGGTTAAAAGCAAATATTCAGTTCAATTCAGTAAACAACTTAGCTTGGTATGCTTTTCTTACCAGCTTGATCTATGTTTGTCTGAAGGCGTTTGCACAATTCTGACTTGTACTGAACAACACATTCATCCAAGGAATTCATCAGGATAACTTCATCAGCAGTGATTATACACCTGATCTGTTCAAGACTGACCACAATAGCCTTCTCCCTTCCTAATATTGTAGAAGGATAAATGAACACAGGGTCCAAAAGTCGGAGATCCCCGGCAGGCAAACAACAATGTGTCATTATAGTAGCCTTGTCCAGCTTCAAAATCTTTGAGTTTCCATTTTTATCAATTTTTATCCAAGATCGACTTCCATGACCTCTTTTCTTCAATTCTGCTGTAAGACTAGACTCACGACTTCCAGAGCCATGACTTCCAGACCCATCTAAATTAGATCTATTGGTGTTCCGAGAAGATGCAGACTCAGGAAGATCAAGTGGAAGAAAAGGATACCGTGATTCTTCCATTAGATTTAACTTTTTTCCGGCTCTTCTTCCTGATTGAAGAAAAGTCACTCTGTCCACAATCTTGCTTGCGCAAGAGGGTCAGCCATAACATTATCCATTTTCTTTCTGCGTTTCTGAAGTAAAACCTAAAAATTAGAAGCGTTGTATAAGAAAACAAAAATCAATTGACTAATGTGAGAATTATCGTAAACATCAGATTCGAGGTAAGTAAAAATGAAGGTTTTAAATGTGAACCAAATCCCCAAAAACTATCACTTCAATGGAGAAGCGATCAACTATGACCGGTTGATACAAGCATCCATCAAAACAATGAAAGGACGTTGACAGAGGAACCGAAATTTTTTACCGAACACTTCAAAAAATTTTAAATTTTTTTTTTTATTTTTTTCACTTTTATTTTCACCATTTTTTTAAACTATTTAAATATTTTTTAAAAATAAAAAAAAATCACATATTCATTTAAAAAGACTTACTTAATGAGTGAATAAAAAAATTAAAAAAAATTTTCCGTAGCTACCATCGGTGACCACTTTCTATGGAAAAAGCATTTCTAAAATGAAAAGAAGAAAATTTTAAATTTAATTTTTTAAAATTGAGATGAGATGAATTGAAATAATTTATTAATAATAATAAAATTTATAAATAATAATAAATAATAATGAGATGAATTAAAATATTCTTTCAATCCAAATCAACTCCTGTGATTTGCCTTGGAATGATTTCTCTATTATAGTTTTAATTTTTAATCATTATCTATTAAACTATTACTAATCAATCAGTTAAAAACATCACCAATGACTGCGTACCATGTATGTCGAAAAAAATAATGTTATTATGCCTCCGGAGTTATACCATTTATTTTGTTCTATTGATGTAGTATCCTGTCTTGTTAAAAAAATTAAAAATATAAACACAAAAAAAGTAGAGAAAACCAAGGGTTTGAGTTTTCCTCTTTTTGCTTTGAATCTATTTTTTATATTTTTTTAAAAGTAATGTTAGATATAAATTTTAAATAGACAAACTTCATACAAGTTTTTTATAAAATAATGGCTGCCACTAATAAATAATAATTGTTTTATAATTTTTTAAAATGAGATTTACTTTTTTATAAAAATTTGTATGAAATTTGTCTATTTAAGACTTGTACAAATTATTTTTCTTTTTTTAATAAACCAAATACATCAACCGGGACAAAGTGAACATATAACTGGAGCAATATGGTAGCATTTCTAGAAAATAATTAGGCCTTAAATTTCTTTTTTAAAAAAAAAAAAACCACATACCAATATTATTACTAAAGTAAAATATATTTAATAATAGAAAGAATTTTTATAGTTTAAGATGGCATATCAAACTACATAATTTGTAAACTTTATTTTTATAAGATTACCCCCATTAAAACAAAACAAAAACAAAAATACAAATAAAAACGCACCGTATAATCCTCTCTCTTCGCCGACCGACCCAAACTGAGAGTAGTTAAAAAGAAGGCGCGAAACGCAGATATCGTTGGTTTCGGGCTGGGGAACGGAGCTGAAAGCGCCGAAAGTGTCGCAACGCCTTTCGTCGCTCAGATATTTCCCAAACACAACCCTAATGTCTTCCATTTGGCATTCTTTTGGTTCCTCTGTTTTCTTTCCTTTCTTTCACCGTATTTATTTGGCGAAAACAACAAAACAACAGATTTGGCAAAACAAAAACCAGAAAATTTTACGGTTTCAGGTTGTACGTTTGTGCTTTCCCCATCATTCAAATTTGATTTCAGCAACTTTCTCATTTGGGGTTGAACAATCTTGGGTTTTATTTTGATCCAACAAAGTATTCTTTGTTCCCCTCTGTCTCTCTCTCTCTCTCTCCCCGGTCTCTTTTTTTTTTTTTTTTTTCTTTGTTGATAAACTCTCCGATCTCTTCTTTGTGATAAAGAAGAACGAGGTTTTTTTTTTTGTGTGGATTTTCGTTTTATTTTTTTATGGCCTTATTTCCTTTGTTGAGTTATTTATCATATTGATCTTTGGCTCAAGGGGAAGCTTATCATTGCCGGTGCCGCTTCCGGCGTTTCGATTTCAGCGGCAACGCATTGGGTACCGCAAGCTTTTTATTATTGAAGTAGGTTTCTTCACGATCACATTTCTCGTTCTTCTTTTCTTGTTTCATTTACGAAAATACATTGCGCTGTTTCCTTCCTCTTTCTTCTTGGGATCAGACACATTAATTTCATGGTTGGGATTAATTGATTTTGAGATGCTTCTCTAAATATGAAAATGTTGAATTGAAAAGTGAAAAACTAGGCCGATAGAAAATGCATATAAGCAGCATTATCTGGGTTTTAAAATTCTGAACATGCCAAACGTTCTAGACTCCTAGAACAGGGTTACCAACGGTTAGTTAGGAGCTTCTGATCTTAGCTAAAACAAAGTCAGCTTATTGAGTAGAAAAAACGGTGATGTTTAGCTTTTTCTATAGGAAAATCAATGTAATTGACATATCTTATTTCTTTGTTTTTAGATTTTAACCTTTTCCTTTGAATGGAACATACTTGCGACATTTTTCTCCATGAACATACTTGCGACACAGGAATGTTCATGGATGATGTATGTAAGTATGCTTGAAATTGATAAGAAAGAAATTCTTATCCATTATCGGTTCTAATGATTTTAATAGTACTGTTAAATTGATTTTGGACAAGAGCAAAAAACTGTGTTAAATGAGTATAAGCTTCAAATTTAAAACACATAAGACGCATAAGATATATCCAAGAAGTGTGGGAAAAATCATCAACAATTGGGAAAAAATAATGAGCCCCACACAAAGAAGGGGTATGATAGACACCCCAAATATCACAAAAAATGCGATTAAAATGAGAAACATTTTTATTAGTATGATTAGAAAAAGGTAATCTTGTGTGCTTAGAACAAGCACAAATATCACAATCAGTGAGAATATAGGGAGAATTAAAAAAAAAAATTGGGAATGGTAAAATTAGAGGGATCACCAAGACATTGATGCCATAAGGTCTTATTAGCAGTGGGTTGAGGAGCAAAAGCCAGAGGAGGGTCAGGTTGGTACACGTAAAGCCCATTGCATAGATCACCCGCTCCAATTTTATCTCAATGAAGCATGAATTTCTCCTATGTACATTCTCTTTTGTGTTTAGGTGCATATTACTAAACAAAGTGTCTCTTGGGTTCATTAATTTTCTGGTTGTCAATTGAAAAGGGTTATCCCCTTATATATTTTCCTTCTTTCTTTTTGAAGTTGGTTAATACCTTGCTTTTGATGTTTGTGTTCCATTTAGCTAGAAATTCTTCTACTACCTAATTCCTGATGAAAACTGTCGTTGTATCATGCATGTGAAATCCTTGACATGCTATTTAATGTTCCTTATTTTTCGCCCTTTCATCCATTTATGCAGTTGACTTGCAATACTTCACTGCAGAAGTAAGAGCCGAAATTCTAATCACACCTTTGGAACCTTAATGTCGGTAATTAATAATTTCAGTTATGGACTTGGAGCATGGTTGCCTTAGCAGTACGCATTTAGGAACACACCCAGAGATTACTGATGGAAACGGAATAAGTAAGCATTCAGAAACACGTCCAGAGGTTCTTGAAGGATGCGGAGGAAGTGAGCACTTCGAAATAAATCCATTTCTTATTGATGGGAGCCAAAGCATTACGGATACTGAAACGCATTCAATTGAAATAGACAGGACTGGGAGCAGTAGGCATTCAGAGACACAGGCGAACGTTATAGATTGGAGTGATAGCTGTCAAGAGGATCCTAGTAATGAAGGCGATCCACATGCCCCAGCCAAAAGGTTAGGGCCTTCTTATTCTTCAACTTCATCTTCATCACATTCGTCATTGGAATTTCTCTTCCAAGGAGATTCAGTTGTAGCCTCCAAATCTGGACAATCCACTCCTTCCTTCCCTTCACCTGAAAAAGATACCCAACTGGCATTCCAAGATGAAAGTGAAGTTTCCAGCAACATCTTTTCCAAATCAGATGAGCGTGACAATGATGGTCCAGATCCCTTACCGACATCTCAAGTTCCTGAGATAAACCATGAATCAATGGTGCATGGTACGTCACCAACACAATCTCCTCAGGTACAAGTGATGAATCGGTCAGGAGGATACGATCCTTACAGAATTCCGTCTTCTGTGTTTGCAAGAAGTAAGTCCACAACGCCAATGGAATGGAGCGTTGCTTCCAACGAATCATTGTTTAGCCTTCACATAGGGAACGCTAGTTTCTCCAAAGACCATGTGTTTTTGTTTGGTGATCTTAAGCCTGAAGAACTGGTAAAATCGGATGAGTTGTTTGCGCTCAGCCCAACCTCTCCACTTCCAGTATTGGGAACTGACAAAAAGAATATCAAGATAGCTCATGATTCTGAAGCTACAGTAGTGGCTGATGAGATCGTTAAGGATTCAGAAAGAGTTAGTGTGGAAGCTCAAAGTGAGGAAAAGATGTCACCTCCAGTAGTTTCCTGGAATTCCTCTAGTCTCTCCCACCGTTCAGATGAGAGTGTAGCCTCATTTGCTTTTCCCATGTAAGTCTATGTTTATTCTTTTAATAGTGAACACTACCAACATTTTCATGCACGTTTTCTCTTTCCACATTAATGATTTACTGTGAACTTAAAAGATGGATGGATATGCATTTTGTATGCATATTACGTAAACGGAAGTGTTTCTGTTTATACCCAGTTCACTGAAATCTGTACGTTTGATGACTCATCCTGTGTAGGAGTCGCAAAGATATGCCTCTACATTGAGGTGAATGCATGCTTGATTGCTATTTTTTTTTCCACATACTACACATATGACACCTATGTCGTACTTTAGGGAAAGTTACCAAGCCTAGTACTCTGTCAATGAGGAATACCCTTTTGTGTGATGCAGAAAGAAGAGATGTGCATGGACTTTGTGCTACTGTTCTAATTGTAGCCGGGCGTTCCACTACTGTACATGGCCAAGCTGCTACTGTTCAAATTGTAGCTGGGCGTTCTGCTACTGTTGGAACTGTAGCCGAAAAAGACTTTGTTGTCATTCTTCTACCATGTACGTCTCTATTTCTTTACCTACCATAATAACTGCATGAGAAGCATCGATTGAACACGCATTTATTCTTTACCTACCATGTTTGTTATGATGGTTTGTGTTCCTAGTTAGATGCTTGATCTCTTTTCTGGTTTCTTGATCTTTATGATTTCCTAATGTTACTTAGCTCGTGGTACACTCCATGGTTTCTTTAAACTATACAATCACATTGATTTAGTCTGCTGTAATCAATGCAGTTTGGCTGGAGGGGAAAGGAGTGGTCGTCTCAAGACAGATGGAGGGAAGCGGCATCAAGAGCCACCAGCCCCCAAAGTGACTTCAAATTCAACATCAAAATGTTGTTTTCCTTGCCTTTTTTGGCGCCCATGGTGCTTTCGATCTCATTGTTGTTGAGCAAGTGAGTGCTACAAATCCTTGAGCCCATTTGTTCACATGTCTATTAATCCCTAGGTACTTAAAACAGAGGAAAGAATGAAATCTATGCAAAAATTTAATTGGAAGTCTTAAAAGGCCTTCGAGATGCGAGGGCCCAAAGTTTGTTGGACTTCTCGGTTTGTATTCGCAACCCATCTCAACTCATTTCAACTCATCTCACTACTATTCATTACTATTCATCAACTTTAACTCACAAATCTCACTACTATTCACAACCCATCTTACTATTATTCACAATCCATCTCAACTCATCTTCGAATCCAAACAATACCTAAATAATATCTTTAGTCCCAGGTTCAAATATGGCTCTCTCTCTCTCTCTCTCTCTCTCTCTCTTTCTCACACACACACACACACACTCATATGGGTCTCTACATATGGTTTACATATGGTTCACATATGGCTCTTTGAATGAGGATATGTTACTTGGCGTTATCCTATTTGCTGCATTTGTTTAATATTGAGAAGAAAGCGTTAATGGAGGCATCATTTGGTACTTAGGCCTGTGTCTATTGGGGTTTAGATGGTTAAGGGCATCCAGCATGTTACTCTGTTTCAATCTTCGATAGAGCAATAAAATTAGTTTCTGATATACACACGTTATTTGAATTAGATTGTATTGACCTTCTTTAGTGGGAAATGCGTTGAATTGGTTAATTACATAGTAGGTGGAAATGAGAAGATGCTTGGAGTTAAATGCAATGTGATGGTGCATATATTTAGGTCCCCGTCAGTCTGCATTTGGTCTTGACGCTCAAGAAACTGAGAAACTAAAAGCCTGTATCTTGCTTTGTCACAGAAATTTGTAAGTAAACAATCCAGGCCCTCCCTTTGCACATGGGGCAGTCAAGTGGGCAGCTCATGTCATCTACAGGGTAGGGCACCCCCATCAGATCCCTTGCTCTATCCGGAAGTCTCGGGCAGTCTACCGTTTGGTGTGGAAGCCACAATATCTCTGCTAAATCTACCAATATATACTCAAATATTACAGAGAAAATTCCTTTGAAAAACTGTCGTCTTCCCTTGGCCGCTGCTGCATCAGAAAGTCGAATGTGCCATCTGAATAGGAAGGGTCACCCCATTACTAGAAATACTTTATCTGTTGCCACTTCTGAAGGGAGTCTGGTTTGCTTTTTTAGGGGATTTTTTTTTCTAACCTTACATTAGCAACTTTGAAGGCAGTATTGTATTTATGGCTAGGGGGATTGAGGATTATGAAAGATAAACTCCTTTGAGGGCGTTTTGGAAATGAATAATAGTAATTATAACAAGAACCAGAACTGCTACGTACAACCGCTGTTTGCAACCCCCATTCAACCGGCTGACTACCACGTCAGCATCTGTCAGAAAAATTAAAAAAAAAAAACAGAGAGAAATTTGAGAAAAGTAAAACTTCGAGGTGAAGATAATCCATCGGACTGTAAAGGAAACCGAAGGGACTTTCAGTGGTCTTTGTCGGCGAAGTCGGACCCGTTGATATGGATTTTGTGTACACCAGCTTTCTTTATCGCTCTTTAATCTTTTGGGTTTATCCATTCTTTGTTTGAGTTCAGGGTTTAGTAGAGTCTGGGCAGTGGGCACCAAAATTACGAAAAACAAAAAAGAGAGAATTTTTCTAATGGTAGTGTCCCATGAAAGGAATGAGAGAACTTAAACTGTGACTTTAGTGAGGTATTTTGGGTGCAGACGATTTCTTCAGAGGCCGGAAACAAACCGAAGTGAAGTGACCAAAATACGAGATGCAGTTAAAAACAGGAAGAGCTACAGTGGCAGGCTCTTGAACTACAAGAAGGACGGTACCAATTTCTGGAATCTTCTTACTATCACTCCAATCAAAGATGAACATGAGAGAATCATCAAATTGGATTGCTTAAAACCGGATGAAATCCAGTCCACCCACACAACGATCGACGGACTCTCTTTTTCTCCCATTCAAATCCTTTCTTCTATTTTCTTCTACCCTGCAAGGCAAAAAGAAATACAGTGTTTCATTTAATGACATGAAGACTCCCCACCGGTTGCAAGAATCTTCTGTTATAACCATTATATAGAGAGAGAAGTGAATTTGAGCAAGCACCATCAAGATTCATCGACTTTGTACAGAACCACCCGGAGAAGGGTGTATGCACAATTTTCATTTCTTTTAATAATTTTCAATCATATAATGTTTGTTTGCAGCAAATAAGAAAAGCTAAGATCATTTTTACCTTGTTTGTTTTTTCAGATTAAATACAATGGGATAAGTTGAATTTAAAATTAAAAGTTAATAAAATATTATTAAAATATATTTTTTTAATATTATTATTTTTTATTTAAAAAAATTGAATTGTTTATTTTATTTTATATAAAATTTAAAAAAATTATAATAATTAAATAATATGAAATAAGATAAAATAAATTAAATTGAGAAAAATTATAAAAACAAATAAAAATCAGAATCAAATATAAAAAACATCTCATAAAGTCAAAATTTCTGAAAAAGTATATTTTAAAATAAATAATAAGGAAAAGCATAGCAAAGTAGAAGTCAAAAATAAAAAAAGGGAAAGTCAATGTCAAACACCAGTAACAATTAGAGCATTTTACTTCCTTGAACTACTGCTAAAAACCATTTTTTCTTTTTCTTTACATATCAAACCCAACTCGTTGTACCTTCGAATTACCGAACAAATGATGACATCTTGCATTCTATATTAAGACGAAAATTATTTTTACAATACTCAAGTCTCCTATACTTTAAAAAATAAATAAATAAATTTGAGATCTACATGAAAAATCTTACTTTTTAACTGAGTTTCACTATTTTTCAAAATGACTCGATATTTATATACTTTAAAACTGTATCTAACATTATTCAGGTAAATATTTGATTATTAAACTTATATCACAACATTTTATTTTTTATTTATCTCAAAAATCCTAAGTCAAGTAGGGAGGAAAATATTATTTCTTAATAATTTAAAAATGATAATATGTGAGTTTTGATAATTTAAGATATTGTAAAATAAAGGGATTGAAAGATAAAGAGTGCTCCCTAATTTAACCTGACACCACAATACTTCAGATTGGTACTTTGTGCAGATCTCTTATTCCTGGATGTCTCTGAGAATCTAATCTCTTGTTGTTCTTGACTTGAGTGGGAACAAACTGCAAGGTCAGATTCCAGCAGGTTTTAGCCATCCAAAGCATCTTAAGCAACTTTCCCTGGCTGGTAATAACCTGACTGGAGCTATCCCTTCTAGCTTCACAATTTTATGCTCTCTTGAGGTGTTAGAACTTTCATCAAACTCTCTTTCTGGTGAAATCCCAAAAAACATTGCATACTCGAGAAATATAACTGTTCTTCTGATCAACAAAAATAAAATCTCAGGACAGATTCCCTCTGATTTGGCTAATGTGACCATCTCTTTCAACTTTTAATGCATCCTTTAATGGATTAACCCCGATCGAGATTGCATCCATAACATCTGTGTTTCAGTCATTATCTTAGTTCTTCTACCTCTAATCATCTGCTGCCTCAGTCACTTGTGTAGATGTAATTATAGAAAACCTTTAATTTTTTAGCTTTCCCCTCCCAGGCAGGCAGCATAGGAAGCATCAAGTGTTTGTACGTAATCTGTGCATTTGCACCCAGTCCCAAATTTTGTTTTCATGAGGTTGTTATTGTTTCCGTATAATCTGTCTGTCTGCAGATCAATGATATTGGTCCTTCCAAGGTCAGAAATTTTTAGACTTTGTTTGCATGCCCCTTGTCTCGGTTCATTTTGCATTAATATGTAAGCCAAACAGAAGTGATAGTGATTGATTACTTAACTTTATAAAGAAGAGAAAGTAATGGTAAACTCATGACTATGGAATAATCCCTAAACCCTTGAAAACAAACAATGAAAGAAACCACCAAAAAACAAATGTAACCACAAATAGACAACTTTCCTCATGTCTTTTTTCTAAGATAAGCTAGTAGCTAGATAATCACATAACTCCCATCATCATCATCATCATCATCATCATCATCATCATCATCATCATCATCATCATCATCGTCGTCATCCCCTTCTATGGGAATCAATCAATGCCTGCAATCTTATGCAATAAATCGGAAGCGCCATCTTTACTTTCGGGAGGATAGAGGAGCAGTAGCTTCCTGGTAACGGTGAAAGGTTCCGGTGAAGTCTGTGAAGAGTCCATCAATACCAATCTTGTTTATCCAGAAATCATATTCAGCATAAGGATCTTGGTGGAAGTCAAAGTGCAGGAAAGAATTTTCATTTCTGAATGTATATGGATGCACCTGAAATGACATGAAAACAACATAGCTTTAGAACCCCTTATAAACAAGCCAGCCTTCACCAATAATTTAACTAAAAAAAAAACTGTATGTACCTGTAGGCCACGAGCATGGGCTCTGGCAACAAGATCAGTAACTCTATCCAAATAGTTATTTCTTGGAAAAACAATTGTATCCTTCCAGGGTCCAATCCCCACCACGTACTTCTTTATGTAATCAAAATACATATCCGAAGTAATATCCCAGTATGACTGCACGAAATGTTTATTGAATTAGGAAACACAATCAGAAAAACCCAAGCAATTGCTACAAAATGTTGCTGCATGAAGCACCAAGATAATGCTTTTAACCATGACAACACAAGGTAATTATGAAGTTTATGCAGAAATGTCATGCAACTAGAACTGCAAGGAACAGGATGCAGATTGCCTTATTGTCATAACTATAACTAAAAGAACAGGATGCCCTACATAGGAACAGGATACTCAAATAATCTAATCAATGAGGTCAGTAGGTCATGAGTCCAGAAATCACCTAAAGGATAACTGAACAAACATCTCTGAACATTGACTCCTGTAGAGAATAATGTCTACTGTATTCTAATAAAAATGGAAAGCATTTTTCTCTTATAAAATTAAGGCATCAATGGCAAAAGAGGTCACAGCTTTGAGCTCTCCTGCCAAATACACCTCTAGCTCTCGTGTGCATTGATTGTAGGTTTTGCCATTGTAATGCTACTCATCATCCCAATTCTCATCATCCTCTCATCATCTTATGATGTGGCATTAAATGATTAGAGACTATTTATTATATTTTATTTGTGAACCTATCATCTAATACTACATCATGGGATGATGAGATGATGATGAGAAAATGGATGATGAATAGATTTTTTCTTCCTAATATAATGCAGACATAAAAAATATCACCAACACTGGGAGTTAGTGAGAACGTGTTTATGAGATGAACAAAAGAAAATCAGATTTGCAGAATGAGGAAAAAGAACAAACCTGATTGGTATCTTCTGTTAGTATTGTCACATCATCAATTAAGAAAACTTTGGGCAGCGCGGTGAGGTTTGAAATATATACGAGTGAAGTTGGAGCAAAGGACTGGATAAATGCAGGTTTCTTCAGCCATTCTTTTGACATATATGAACCGCTATATCCGTATTTCTGCAGCATCTCCACAAACTTATCTTCAAACTTCTTCCCATCTGCCCATTTCACCTGTTGTAAGAGATTAAACTTGAGAACTTGTGAAAAATATGGCTAAGGGACTATAAAGCAGATACTCTGTGAGATGGCATAGTTTCAGAATCCGGTGTATAATAACGACCACAAGAAAATCACTTACATGGTTGTTGACAAAAACAGGATTTTTAATCTCTGGATAAATTCCAACAACTCTTCTTGCATTTAATGCAATTGAGATGTACTCTTCAAAGGTGATAATTGGGAATTTCCCTGCGAAAAAATCAATTGGAAAAGAGTAAACTTCATTTGATTAACTAGATTTTGGATACTTGTTTCATAGAAAGAAACTTTACAAATGCTCAGGGTCATGTACATTGAAGTGGCTGGAACAAATGCCAACTTCGAACTATGATTTACAATGTTAGGACTGTCATTAAGCTCAGAGTCTCGGGGCAAATGCTTGACACATCATAACACCCTGATAATGACATGTCCTGGTGGTAAACTTGGATTAATATGATCGACCTACGTGCCTCCAATGACTGTAACAAAGTGAAACGTACCATTATATTGTTGATCTCGAAAACTGAACCGTTGCTTCGCCCCCAATGACTGCAGCTCTTCCAGTGTAAAGTCAACTGCAGAGAATCATGACGAGTTATACAGTCACAAAGGAGTGAAAAGAGAATTGATGCAAAGATATTCCAGCATGCTCACACACGTAGATTCAAAATGGCATTGGCTATTACATCTTATACTTAAAATACACCCAACAATAAATTCAGCATAAAATAGAAGCCTTACAGTCGTATGGAAACATTCGAAGTCAACTGTGATAGAAGTAGAAAAAAAAAAGTTGGAAGGATTATCTTTGATACCTACGAACCACCCAGTCATGTTCACGCCTTGAACCTCATACGTTCTTTTTCTATCAGCGAACTCCGTATGGTTTGCAATATCAGTTGTGTCATCAAGTGTTACATCATGGTGGCATATCAGCACGCCATCTTTAGAGGCAAGGATGTCTGTTTCTATGAAATCTGCCCCCTCTTCAATAGCTCTCTGCAACGCCCAGATAATGTTTAGGCACTATTCATTCTAACTTAGAAAAATTACAATGCATAAAACGATAAACATGAACATAACCATCCAATGTGCAAATAAATTGATGATTGAACAGAAAACAAGGATGGCTGCTTGCTAAATTATAATTCAAAATCCAGGTAACATGGAAAAAAGTGATGAAAAAGACAAACAGTGATAACCCCCCCCCCCCAAAAAAAAAAAAAAAGAGTATCTTCAGCAAGACATGATACCATGTATGCTACAGCAGTTTCTTCAGGGTACTCCCCATTTGAACCTCGATGAGCAACATTGTATGGACGGGATGTTTGTAGGGGCTGTTTATGACGATGAGCTATCGTACTTGGAAGCTGATACAAAGGTCTTCCAACACATTGCCCAATAAATAGAAGAAGTAGGAAAGTGACCAAGCCTGTCAAGCGCAACATTAATGTTCCTATTAATTTTCTTCGAGCAAAAAAGAGAGATCATAAACCAAGTAGTACTTTAGCCAACTCCAAATTAAAGAAAATTCATGAGAGTAGAGAATAGATAGCTTTCGATTGATGGAATACACAAGCCCTTTTGAAGTAGTTCTTGATCAAGCACTCTGCCAAACTCAATTATACATATCTATCAATTCAGTTAAATTCGCAAATGAGCCCTCGTGAGCTGTTCATGAATAGTACATTCAGTCTTTTGTCTTGTATATTTGAGTTTTCACGTAAAAAAAATTTTCTCATCAGTTACTATTCATTATCTCACGCCACACACTTTATGAAAAACGTCCTCAAAGATGAAAAAATAAATAAATAAACTATAGGTGTGTGGTGTGAAAATAAATAGTGACTGATGCATAGAATTCATGTTCCACATAAGAATCTAAGTTCGATCAATAAGCATGCACCAATGTAGGGAAACAATAACTAATGTTCCAACAAGATAACTAATGCCCCCAACTAAAACAACAAAAAGAACATAGCAAATTAGAAAATTAATAACCAAGGATATTTAAAAATATAACTTCTATAATTTTATTATTTAAGGCATATGATCAGTTCTAGATCTTCTTGATGGTCGATTTATTGACCCCTTGATGAGGAAAACTTGCATTCCTTTGATTTACGAATTTAATGTAGAATAGCTTGATATTTGAGGCGCGCACACACGCACTCGTATGTATATTGTAAAACTCAGTAGAGCAAGACAAAAGTGCAGATTGATTTCCAGCAATATATGCAGTAACCCGACAAGCTTCCACCCTTAAAAAGTGCAAAGAAACAGGTCCCACTTCTTGAGATGTAAAACCAAACCGAGGATCTTGTCCAAGAATCACAGTTCAAAAGTCTCAAACATCTCTATGTTCATGGAGCACTGTAGCGTCTAGTCAGATGGTTATAATAACAACTTGCTTACACAAGAAAACTTGAATATTTACAACTTTCACAGTCTCGGGTATTGAAGAAACCCCCATCCTCAGATTCTATTCTGAACCTCTGATAAAAATCAAACGATTCTCATATATAAAACAAATCATTGCACAAACGAAACATATGGCAAGAAAACAAAAACAAAACAAACCAATGCGAGTGAAGGACAAAGTACTTAAACAACCCAAAGACCGATTCCCAGCAAAAGGAACCAAAGAAGGCCCGAAGGAAGGGAAAAAGAAAGAAAGAAATAACAGATGACAGCCAGTCAGCAGACAGCCTCAAAAATCACAGAAAATCAATAGAGAAGCGTAGATACGTACAGGTCTTACCAAAAGACGACGTCATTGCTCTCTCTCTCTCTCTCTCTAGTTTGCTCTCTCTCTGGATATAGGAGATAGCGAACTGTTTCTATACTTAAATAGCCGGTGGATTAACTCGATCGAGGCATATTAATTATAAGAACTTGGAATATTCTTTCATGCAGAGACGTTCTCGGCATTCTAAACGTCCAGTCTGTTGGGTTTTGTAAATATCAGATATATTATCATAGACTTCAATCTTGACTCAATGACTAAACTTCAATCATTTCATTTGACAGAGTCAAATCATTATATAAGGATAACACAGTACGGTAGGTAAATATTGAATCAGTAAATATATTTTGAAACTACTCGATCGTTCTCTTGAACCTTTGAGAATAATAAGGTGGAATATTCCATGCAGGAACTGATGATATATCTTGATCGTTGTAATCCATATGATTCTTAGGAGTTAGGAATGCTAATAGCTAGGATCGAATCACCTTCAACAAAATCACATTTTACATCATGAGGTTGGTTATATGCAATCCCGTATACACACATACATACATGATGCATATACATATAATGCATATATATATAAATCCCGTATACACACATACATACATGATGCATATACATATAATGCATATATATATATATCATGTATGTATGTATATTAATGAAGCCTCCTACGTACTGCATATACAATAATACAATACAAAAATATTATAAACATTAATTTGAAGTACAAAAAATATATCAAGTAGAGGTTTATCATGACATACATGATGATTTATTAATTTAATTTATAGTATTTAGAGATAGATAAGAGTTTTTATTTTTTAACAAAAAATAAATTAATATATTTATTGTTAAGTACTAGCTAGAAGGAGAATGTTATAAAGAACATAAAACAAAAATCATACATATTAAATCTAAAGAATTAAATAAGAGAATTTGAAGGACTCCCAAAGAAGAATAAAAAAAGATTACATCCTAGCTAGGAGTATGAGGAATTTTCAAAATCTTTGAAGGGGGAATTTTTTTTTTTTTTTTAATTCTTACATGAAATAAAATAATTAAATGGGTTTTATTTTTATTTTAAAAAAAGAAGGTTTTAGTCGCAGAGAATATCGTCTTAACTCTTGATAATTACTAATTACCATATATTAAGTTATTAAAAAATAAAAATAAATAAATATCGGCGTAATAATTAATATGATATAAAAAGAGTAGTATGGGTGGCCGCCTACGTCTCTACATAGAAATATATAATTAGGAGCAAAAGAATTTTAATATCTAGGCCTTAGCAGTAATTGATAAAGCGAGAAACCATGCATGGCTAGGGGCAAAAATAAAAAAAATGGGGAACCGGTAAACTGTACCGAACTGGTGGGTTGGGTCATTATCGGATTTGGTTCGATCCAGTATCAATTTCATTTTTTTAAAATAGGTTAAAATCGGTCTGATTTTGATTTTTCTTTTTCTGACACTAGACAGGACCAGTTCATATATATATATATACATATATATATATACTTTTTATTTTTTTATATTGTATAAAATATTTTTTATATGATTGTTTATATTATATATAATTATATATAAAATAATTTTGTATTATATGATAAATTACTCGTTAATATAATAATAAATTTTAAAATCCTATATCACTATAATATGTAGTATCACTATATATTATCACTATATTATTGTACATTATAATATACTATATTATATATACTATATAATGTACACGAAAAATAGGACCGAATCTGACCGAAACTAGTAAAATTGGAAGTAATGATTTAGAGGTATAACCGGTGCGGTATCGGTTCTTCAAATCTCAAAATCGGTATATACCGATTTGATTCTAAAATATGTTCAAAATCAGATTGAATCGGACCGGTTACACCCCTATGAATGGCTCATGTAAAGGGATTTCCTCTCCTTCACAAGCCCACTGGGTTTCGGCCTGATACGCGGCCCTAGAGCCCAAACTTGCCTCTAAAGTAAGTCGCCCATAAGGAAAAGTAAACGATGATGGCTGATGGGACAGACAGACTTGACATCGCTCGGCCACGCTTTGCTCATGGGGACTTATACAGGATAGAACGGGAAAGAGGGAGAACCTTTAATCCTCTAATATGGGGACATCGATGGACCACCAAAGGCAAAGGAAATCAGGGAACGACGTCACATTAATGACACCACTACCCGAGCTACACGCCACATTAATAACATGTTGTAAAAGCATGCAGCATTAAAGGACTCTGACAGAAGAAGCAGTACAAAGGACATGGACTTCATAGGTATAGACACAATCTGTCCCCCACCAAACTCCCGGTATAAATAGCATCTTCCAGTTACGAAAAATGCTCTCTGATCTCTAGGCTCTATCACTTATTTACGAACTTCCAAAGCATTTTACTAACTTTGGCATCAGAAACTCCCCCAGCCCCAAGGCCGTCCTCTCCCAAGTGCCTTCTTCTCTATTTTCGTAGGCCTAGTCCTGAAGACCTGAGTTGATAGAACTTGATCCAAAGGTGTATGAAACACGACGTTAGCAATGGTGCCTTTTGTGGGATACGTACCTACGGCCACATGGTACAAGGAAGGTTCGCGATCGTCATCATTTTCTTAGGCGTCGACGACTTGGGCCGAATAACGAGTACCTCCGCGGAAGGGCCTCAGAGAGGAACGGGAAGGTCGTCAAAGTCAAATCTGACAGGAGAACTCTGGGGCTTTTTCCCTTTCCCTCCATCAGCGAGCTGGGGGAGTAGCTGCGGACCCAGGACGTGACCTCCCTTAGCGGGAAGGTCACGTCGAAGAGCAAATTGGGCAGGGGGCCAAATACCGACGAAAGTTGTCCTTGACTAGCAGAGCCTCTGAAAGAACGTCGTCCTGATGGGCCTTCACCCAAACACGGACGATCTCGATTCTAAGTGTCTCGTTCGGGGTCGTGATAGGACGACAACCCTTGTCACCACCCACAGTCCCCATATATCGTGAACAAGGAACCTACGCCGATTGGCCTAGCCAACAGGGAAATCCCATCGCAACATTGTACTATGGCTCCAGCCAAACTAACACCTAGACTAATCTAAAGCCATAAATGTGACGGCCTCGCCTCAAAAAATTGTGGGTGAAGAAGAACTCATGCGCCATGAGATCCGGGTAGTCAATCCCGGCCTCCTCCAATGCACAACTCCAAATGACGCAACACAACACAATCATCCTCCACGCACTAGGAAGGAGCTGAGCAGACGCCAACTCAAAAAAATCCAGCACTTCTCGTACTGGACGACAGAAGGGTAGCATGAGGCAGCAAGAGAACATGGCGGGGTACACTGCAATCTTGGAGGCGTAACCCTCAGAATCTACCGCCCCTTTGGTAAGAGGAGACACCTCGAGTTCCACTGTCCAAGGAACCCTATAGGTCTCCCTCAACAACTCCAACTCAACGGAAGTCACTTCCGAACACCACGAGAAACCAGCAAACTCCTATAGAACGATGTGTTGCCCTGACCGTTGGCAGCACGGACAGTGTCGGAAGGTCTAGCCAATCCAAAAGGACGTGAGGATTTCTTGGGAGCCATTAGCAACCAAAATGAAAGAAGAGAAATCAGAGGGAACAATAAAAGGAGAAGTATTTGAAAGCGGAAAAGGAACACAGGATACCCACAGAAGAGAAAATGGACAAAGTAACCCGTTGTTGAGAAGGAATGAGGCCTTATCTAGGCAAGCCTAACGGTTAATATCCCAAGGCAGTAGAAACCCACGCGCCTCGCTGAGTACCAGAATTTCATGATTGCTGCAATTCCAACAGAGCGTATCCAATGATGCGACGTGGGAAATAAATAACTGCATGACACGAGTAATGACGAAGGGACTAAAAGGGCGTCATTTAATGCGGAATCAAACCGTCAAAATACAACATGCAAGCTGGAGACGAACCATTGCCAAATCTAGTGTAAAGACTAAAAGGCCACTCGGACATAGTTGGGGAGCAGGAATGCAACAGGTGAGTGCCAAGAAATCCCCCCCACCCTTCACAAGCCCACTGGGCTTTGACCCGATATCCTACCCCCTAAACTTGCCCCTAAAGTAAGTTGCCCATAAGGAAAAGTAAACGATGATGGTTGATGTGACGGACAGGCTAGACATCGCTTGGCCACGTTCTGCTCAAGGGGATTTGTATAGGGCAGAACGGAAAAGACGGAGAACCCTTGATCCTTTGACATGGGGACATCGACGGGGCCACCGAAGGTAGAGCAAATCGGAGAATCACGCCGCATTAATGGCACCACTACCCGAGCTACACGCCATAATGACGTCATCGTAGAGGCACACTGCATTAAAGGATTCTAACAAAAATGACAGTACAAAGGACATGGACTTTACAGGGGCAGACACAATCTGTACCCCCGAGATTCCTGATATAAATAGCAACTTCTAGGTACGAGAAACGCTCTCTGATCTCTAGACTCTCTCATTTATTTACAAACTTCCAAGGCACTTGACTAACTTTAGCAGCGAAGACTCCCCAGCCCAAGGCCGCTCTCTCCCAATTGCATTGTTCTCTATTTTTACAAGCTCAGTGTTGAAGACATGAGTTGCTGGAACATAATCCAAAGGCGTATGAAACATGACGTTAACAGCTCAAATACTACTAAAATATCTTCCAAAAAACAATATTGCTAAACTGATCATACTTGTTCCGCTCCTCCTGTCTCTCAATCTAAGTACACCAACCATGGATTCATCGTCACTTATTTTTCTTTTTAAAAGAAAAATAAAAAAGAATTATTCATAGTACAACTTGGTACTTCAAGAATTTACAAATTTGGACTTTGTTCCTTTTATTTATTTTGGACTTTGTTTCTGCATTGTCATTGAGTCAAAGTTTAGAGAAATAATATTAGCAGTTATAAACTAAATGAAATCTACATGAAAAAATTAACAATTTTGTTACATACAGTCACTTTTGCATATTACTTGTGCACTCCACTAATGTGGCGGAACTCAACATTTATTTTATATTAAAAAAAAATGACGTAACCAAATCACATCAACAATGTGCAAGGAGAAAAAAATTAATTTTTTAATAATAAACTTCACTCTTTTTCAAAATAAGTGCGCAATACTTATACAACGCATGACTTTATTTAGCATTACTCATGAATTTATTAACCCAAATGAAAATAGGATGGCTTAATGCAGGCATTTACACGGCCATTTTTTTGTGGTGGCCAAAAAATGGCCATGCCGTCTAAGCGTGGTGAAAAATGGCCACCTCGACCAAGTGGGACCAAGGGAGGGTGCTAACTGGGAGTAACACATGCCCAATCTGTCTTCATCTCACATGTCCAGCAAAGTTATCTATGATGGACGTCACTGTTCTGCAAATCTAAGCAGCAGTAGTGTTGATGAATTCAGTTAGTTAAAGAGAAGACATAAGCGGGGATTTTTTTTTCCAGGAGCAAGTAACAAGCCATGGCGTTTCTGAGATATTCTTAACATTTTTGCTTTTATCTACAGTCACAATTCTGGACACTTTTCAAGTGTCTACTACTGGCACAATTAGGGGTGTAAGCTGGCCAGTCCGGACCGGAAAAACCGACTGGACCGACCGGTTTGGTCCGGACCAGACCTAAAAAATGTAGGGTAGGTCTCGGTCCAGAAAGTAGTGGGATTTCGGTCTTCGGTCCGGTCCCAAGGTGGAGATTTCTCGGACCAGACCGACCGAAATTTTTTTTTAATAAATATATTATTTTATATAATAATTGTAAAATAAATTATGTAGTTTTCATCTAACCTATCCCTAAATATATTATGTTACCAGTGACCACTGACATCTATGAGACTATGACCTAAGTTGCAACTTGCAAGTAAATATAAAGCATGTATGGATGTATGGAATCATGGATAATTAAATTATTTATGCTTATTAGTTATCATATACAAAATGTAAAAAATTGTAAATAGTTCATTATAATTTATGCATTAACTTAGAACTATCATAAATTATAATACATTAATATACTCTAAGTTAGTAACAAATAACAATTAACATCATCAATATAATTATATAATTATATAATTTTATATTGATAACTAAACTAAATCACTATGTCTATAATACTATAACTATAGTCTATAGTCTATAATTATAAAGAAATCACTATAAGTCTATAAGACTATAAGTTATAACTATATATAGTATTAAATTATTAATATCACTATGACTAATGACTAATGACTATAAGTTTATAATTAATACTAATATATAACTATACTAAATCACTATAAGGTTATAATTAATACTAATATATAATTATACTAATAGTATAATATTAATACTATTATATAGTCTAATATATTATATAGCTATACTAAATCACTAAGTTTATAAACTAATACTAATATATAACTATACTAATAGTATAATATTAATACTATTATATAGTCTAATATATTATATAACTATACAAAATCACTATAAGTTTATAACTAATACTAATATATAAGTTTATAACTATACTAATAGTATAATATTAATACTATTATATAGTCTAATATATTATATAGCTATACTAAATCACTAAGTTTATAACTAATACTAATATATAACTATACTAATAGGATAATATTAATACTATTATATAATCTAATATATTATATAGCTATATTAAATCACTAAGTTTATAACTAATACGAATATATAACTATAGTCTAATATTAAATATAGTTATACTAATATATAAATTTATAACTAATACTAATACTAATCACTATAACTAAATTACTATAGTCTATTAAAAATTTAAATGTATTACAAATATATATAAATTATAATTATCAATTTTTCAAACCATAAAAAAAATTTTAATTATCATTTAAAAAAAAATAACCACATTTGATGATTTGAGGGAGTCCCAAGTCCCGAATAAACGGTGTCGTTTCCTCTCTTTTCAAACCCTAAAGTCTAAAATCATTTCTCCAGACTCCACAGTCCACGCACAAGCCGCCTCTCTCTCAGTCCCTCGTCTCTGCCTCTCTCTTGTCTCTGTCTCGAGTCTTCACAAACCAACGTCTCGCCTCTCTCAGTCCCTCGAGTTCTCGACTCCCTCGTCTCGCCTCTCTCTCATCCCTCGTCTCTGTCTCTCTCGTCCCTCGTCTCACATCTCTCTCAGTCATTCGTCTCGCCTCTCTCTCGTCCCTCGTCTCGTCACTCGTCCCTCCGAGGGACTCCCTCCTTCCCTCGTCTCTTAATCAGCCACGCACAGACCCAATCACCCACGCATAGACCCACGCACTGACGCACTGACTCTCGACGAATTGGCCTCACAAATTCACAATTACGGTAATGAAATTATGTACATATGTTGTTACTTTCAAATCTCAAAGACTCAAATCTGGTAGATGGTTTTATTGGGGATTTTGAATCTGAAATTTATTCATTTTGTGATTGTGTTTGTGAATTGTGAATTGTGAATTGTGATTGGGTTTGTGTTGAATTGTGATTGGGTTTGTTTTATTAATAATTAGGGTTTTATGAGGTTTATAACTTTAAGAAAATGATGGTTGAAGTGTAATGTGGGAGTAATGAGCATTGTAGTGCACATTTATAACTTTACATAGCTTAAGCCTTCATGTTAAAATATAGGGCACATTTACAATGTTACGCAGATCATTGATTCACTAGTGCTATATATGATTGTTCAGTTCTAGGTTTTCCCCCTTTTTAAGAGTACTGTTTTTTCAAATATTGTTAATGTTGATCAATGACTAAACCCAATGTTTTTTCAAATATTGTTAATGTTTGCATTTTTAGGAAAAATGCAGATTGTGTATTTTTAGGTCAAATATTTTTTGTAAGAACTAAACCCTTAATTATTCTTGTGAGATCGTGAAAGAACTGAACCCTTAATTAGTATTTAATTCCCTTTCTTTCTTTTCTAGATGGACTATATTCCAAAATTGATTCTACAAGATTCTACTATCGATGATGTAGAGTCAACACAGGCTACACATGGACAAGACATTCCTCCACTCCCACCCAATATAAGTGCTAATACTAAACCGAGTGGTAGTGGTAGACATAGATCAATGGTTTGGGATCATTTTACAATAATACCAAAAGGTGATCCAACTAAACCTAGGGCTGCATGTAATTACTGTGGTGCTTCGTATGCATGTGACACGAAGACCAACGGTACAAAGTCCATGAAGTATCACATTGAAAAATAATGTAAGAAATGTCCATTGAGATAGACGGATAAGTCCCAAACTACTCTCGGTTGGAAGGCGGGTGTAGGAAGTGATAGTGGGGGATTTGTGTCCATATCATTTAGTGTTGAGGATTGCAGACAAGCCTTAGCAGAAATAATTATTCTTGATGAGTTACCCTTTAGGTTTGTTGAATGAGAGGGTTTCAAGAAGTTTATGCTCATTGTTTGCCCTAAGTGGGTAGGGATTCCATCCCGTGTTACGGTTACGAATGATTGATTTAGTGTGTATATAAGGGAAAAAACTAAGTTAAGAAGTGCTCTTCAAGGACAACGAGTTTCCCTCACCACGAATACATGGACATCCATGCAAAACCTCAATTATATGTGTCTCACGGCACACTTTATTGATGATAATTGGAAACTACACAAAAGAATTCTTTCTTTTTGTTTGGTTGAAAATCACAAGGGTGATACACTTGGTAGGGCCATAGAGATGTGCTTGCATGATTGGGGGAGACCGAAAGTACTTGCAATCACACTTGATAATGCAAGTTCTAATAACGGAGCAGTTTCTTATTTGAAGAAAAAAATAAAGTTTAGGAAGAACACTGTTTTGGAACATGAATTCTTGCATGTTCGGTGTTGTGCCCACATCCTAAACTTACTTGTCCGTGAGGGGTTGAGGGAATTTGATGAGTCTATTGTGAAGGTGAGATGTGTTGTAAAATATGTTAAGTCATCACCTCAAAGTGGAGTACATTTAAGAAATGAATTGGGTTGGAAGAAATTGCAAGCAAAAGTGGCATTTGTTTAGATATACCGACTAGGTGGAACTCCATCTATCTTATGTTGGAAGGAGCTTTAAAATTTCAAAAAGCTTTTGAACGGTTGAAAAAAGAATATTCGGGGTTCCTTAGTAGTGTTGGAGACGATGATGACAATAATGATCAAACTGGTAATATGGTGAATAGGAGAACATCAAAAAAGTTAGGGCCTCCCAATAATAACGATTGGGAGAAGGTAAAGTTATTTGTAAGGTTTCTTGAACTATTTCATTATGCAACTATATCTTTTTCGGGGAATGAATATGTAACTTGCAACTCTTTTTTTCTGGAGTTAGTTAAAATATCCGATACAATTGATGTGGAGTGTGAAATAGGAAGCCCCGTGGTGGGATTAATGGCCACAAATATGAAGAAAAAATTTGACAAATATTGGGATGACTTAGATAATATAAATATGTTGTTGTTTGTTGGGATTATTCTTGATCCTTGGTATAAGATGCGATATTTTGACTTTGCATTAGAATGCATGTATGCCAATGATCCCACAAAAGCTGTTGATTTGAGTTGGAATGTTAAAAATGCTTTAATCCGCATGTATGAGGTATACGCTGATAATGAGGGAGGCAACAATTCTGATCTACAACAGCAGCGCACAAGTCCGCCACGTGAAGAATAAATTCTACAGATGGTAGTGGTAGTGGTAGAGTTGATAGGACGGAAGAAAGAATAGTCATATTCAAGCAACGATTACAGTCAGAAAACACTTTGGGGAGCAAGAATGAGGTTGATAGATACCTAGCTGAAAGTTGTGAGGAGGCATTCCCAAGTTTTGACATTCTTATTTGGTGGAGGGTTAATTCAGTTAGATATCGTGTACTTTCAAAAGTTGCACGAGATGTATTCGCAATACCGGTATCTACAGTGGCCTCTGAATCTACATTTAGCACGGCGGGTCGTGTCCTTGATCCTTTTCGAATTAGTTTATCTCCAATGATGATTGAGGCTCGAATTTGTACACAGAATTGGCTTCGTTCTTCTTCTACTCTAATCAACCTTAGGACTTTAATGAATGAGGTGGAGGATTTTGAGAGGCAGTTTGGTATGTTTCTTACTTACTTCATTTTATAACTTTTTTTTTATAAGTACTTCATTTTATAACTTTTATGATCTATAATACTATATGTAATTTGTTTTGTTTCTTTATTGTATAGAACTTGTTCGGGACGGTGACAATTATATGGAGGCTTCAAATACAATGTCTACAACCAATGCAAGTTAATGAGGTGAATTGTATTTTAGCTCGTTAGTTTTCAATTTTCACTTTTGCTATTTGCTAATAATTCTTTTGTTTACACTTTACAGCGTATTGTGAAAACTGAAAAGTGAAAAGTATGCCAAGCCAAAAGATGTAGGAAGCTAGGACTTAAGAGCTGCCAGGAGAATAATTGTATAATTTGCATTGATGTAAATTGTAATTTGTATTTAAAGTTTTTAATTTTTCAATTATTTGGGACCTGTATAATTTTTAGTTTTTATTATCTATGCTTGGGAATGGTTTTTTTTTTTTTTTCTTTCTTCCTTTCAGAAGCCAAATTTGTTTGGGAATATTTTTTCAATTTTCTTTCATTATCTAGTATAATTTTTAGTTTTAAGCTTGTTTAAATTGTTTGGATGGATTAGTAGTAAGAAAATCAAGTAGTTATTCATTTTTTGAAGTTTCTGATGGATATAGATAAAATTTATTTTTATAGTAAAACCTTTTATTTAAATTTATTAACTGTAATTTAGTTAGCATATTACTTTGTAATTTATTCCTTTTTAGACTATCGGTGAATAGCTTTGTAATTTGTATTTTTTTTTATAAGCATTTTGTAGATGACTTTATAAGTTGTATTTTTTTACTTCAAATTGGATAAAATGTTAGTAAATTTTATTATTGGGCCGAAAAAACAGAAGAATAAGATTGGGCTATTGGCCCATCTGGAATAGGGTTGGACCGAATAGGACCAACCAGACCGGTCCTTATGCCTATTCGGTCCGATCCAGGGTGAGAAAACCCTGGACCGAATTGGTCCAATCCGATCTACAAAACCTCCTCGAGACCGACCAGACCGGACCGAATTCACCCCTAGGCACAATAAAGGAAAGTAAAATGATTTACACAACATTTTTTACAACATTTTACACAACTATATTTTAAATAAGGGATATTTTTGTAAAACATCTTATAAAAATAACATCATTTTACAAAAATACATTCATTTTATAACATTGTTATGCAATGTGTTGTATCAGCCAGCAGTAATCTCAAGTAATTACATTCCTCATTTTCCTTCTATATTTTCATAAATGAGAGAAGGGGGAGTGGGTGAAAACAAAAAGACCACAAAGACATGCATTTATATAAATCTCTTCCATACCATATTGAGAAATTGTTTGAACTTGGAGCAAGCTCTCTTTGAAAACCAACATTATGAAAACGAAGCAGAGGAAGGGTTTACAACTATATGCCTCAGTGGGTGAGCGACATCACCACCACCAGCATGCTTGACAAACTCTGCCGCTGAGAGAAAGCTTCCGTGGCATACACACATTATCCTCACATCCTCTCCCTTCCCATACTTGTACAGAATGCCTTCTATTCTTCTACCATTAGGACCATCTCCTTTTGTGAAAACACATGGCATATCTTCCATTGCATTCATCCCAATTTCTTTACCTCTATTTTCTGCACAATCATGCTTCTTTGATGGATTTTCCATCTCTGCTATGGAAGTTCTGCATGGATTTTCCTCGGTCTTTGTCACCGAAGAACCTACAGCCTCCTGACTGCTTCGCTCCTGCAATGACTGGTTACCGACAGGGCTTCTTGCTTCACCACAACTGCCCGATCCTGCAAGCATAAGAAGAACCCTGTGAAAATAAAAGCAGGAAGTTTTCCTTTATTATTCCATACCCTTGGCCCTATCTAGAATCTATTTGATTACAAACTCATAAATTTGACGTTATAACGATAAAGTATCGCTGGTAATTCCAGCTACGCATCTTTTTTAACATTACAGTTACAACATTTGCTCAGACATGTCTACCATTCATCGTCTCCAAGCATAGCTAAGATTCTGTTTGTATTTATGCAACTAGAAAATACTTTTAAAAGGAAATTAATTTGTTTTTATTATTTGGTTGAGATCCTAAAAATTATTTTCTAACTTTTTATCACACAAAAAATGTGTCCATTGCAACGAACACAAAATACAATAACACTATTTATCAAAATAAAATAAAATCCAATAACACTAAAGTCTAAAGCCCATGCATTAAGATGAAATATTTGAAATGGACAGCTGACGGCTACGTTTGGTTACCAAACTCATTTCAACTCATCTTAACTTATCATTACAACTTTTTCAAATTTCAATACAAAATATAATAAATAATTCAACTTTTTCAAATCTCAAAATAATAATAATATTAAAAAATAATATTTTAAAAATATTTTATCATCTCAACTCAACTCAACATCCAAACGCAGCCTCTTTTTGGGGTACCAATGTAGATTGACTTTAGGTGATGGATCAAAGTTGGCGACAGTAAATCTAGAGTTGATATCGGTGGAGAGGAAGTCTGCAGTTAGTGGCACCGATGAAGAGACTTTTTTTTTTTATAAGTAATAATATTATATATATATATATATCAATAAAAGTAACTAAGTACACTAGACGTATACAAGAAAACACCTAGTCTATACAAGAGAGCCCCTAATGACCT
Organism: Juglans microcarpa x Juglans regia; assembly: GCF_004785595.1. Classification (NCBI taxonomy): domain Eukaryota; kingdom Viridiplantae; phylum Streptophyta; class Magnoliopsida; order Fagales; family Juglandaceae; genus Juglans; species Juglans microcarpa x Juglans regia. The sequence continues at coordinate 10,592,089 of NC_054598.1, read as the reverse complement.
AAAAAGCCAATGAAACCTACCCAAAATACACCAAGCCCGAATTGGAATGTAACACACCTCCCCAACCCCAGCCCCTTTCTTTCGTAAAACTAATCCTCTACCCGAACATCCCACTACGAGATCGTCTTCACAATGCCCTCCCTTTAGTCTTCCCTCAACTTGGGCTACCTCCCTTAGCATCGTAGTTGATTGCCCATGAAAGACGCTTTATAACTCCCTGCTTTTCTTAAAATGTGATTTGGTTTTAAGCGTGTGACTCATCTCAACCGCAGTGAGTAGAACTTTAAATTGGTTTTTGTATTCTCTATGTTCTCCATATGAAAGCCCCAGGATTTGCTGAAGTCCGTTAACTTTATTCAGAACCCAATCCGATTGTGAACCCGTTATATCGTTTAACAGAGGAAGAGAAACCAGGGGAACGACATTATCCCTAGCCACAGTACCCAACTGCACTCCCCATTCTAAACCTTCCTCCACACGAGGCACCAACGACAAACTGCTAGTTTCCTTCCCACCATATGGTTGCTCGACAGCTATATGGTTGTTGTCCATTGTTTCTGTCACCATTACAGGTTCCTCCCCTCCATCAACATTGCTTGACTTTGCACCACCCCTCGACGATCCCTGCCGTGTCACTTTGTCTGACCCTACTGCTCCCTCTATAGAACAGGTAAGAGAAGCACCACCTTTTGAAACCCCATTTGCATCTTCTAAAAAAGGCTTGACTATTTCTTTCAAAGAACTCGAGACCTTGAAAGGACCCCCGTCTTCAACTAAAGATGAGCCCTAGACAAAAGTACCAACCCCATCTGCATCTGGTGCCTGAGGCCATACAGCTCCCTTAGGAGGCATAGTGACACTAGCATGGACAAAGATGCCAGTGTCCAATGACCCTATCTGTGGCAATGTTGAAACGCCCTTTGTCGGCACACTTGTGGCCTTCAAACCCGAAAGATCTACCGGCCCTCCCTCTTCCATACTCGACCCACCACCAAAACCCATGACTAGGTCCACCCCTTATCCACTTTAATCATCAAATCTTTCACATACTCCATAGCTCCCTTCAATTCAGCTTTGACATCCCACAAGACCCCATCCACCTCTCTTAATGTCACCTGACGACCTTTGTCTCCTACAAGTGCCTTACTCTTTCCTTATGCCACTGAGCTAATCTCGGCCAAACTACCTGCCATTCACCTCAACACCGCAGCGTATGAAGCACCTTTGACTAAGGACAGCCTTCCCACTCTTCTTTCCATCAACAAACTCCCCACTTCGAATAGCGATTTTGCACTCAGTAACACTTCGAATGGACTGCAAAAAGCCTTCCAATCTAATGGCATTTGCACCCTCCGGAATCACCAACAAACCTTTGCTCATTCCATTCCGGAATTCTGAGAGTTGCAAAAAGCTACCCCTTGTGTTAGCATGATGTTGAATGATAAAAACTCAATTACCCATCCTTAGCTCTCTGAAGAAACCTTCATGATAGATAAGTTCTAAACAATCTTCAATCCCTTTAGCCAACCACGAAGCTGTCATATCCCCCCTATACACGTGAACTTAGCTATTCTTTTGCTACGTTCAAAAATACAAAAACTATTTCCTCCCTCTTTCGTAAAAAGGAAAGTTTTTTATTCCACTTTCAACCACCTCTCGCCTTCCAACTGAGACGAATCCACATCGCGCGTCATCATCGTCAAATCCCACTGCAAACCTGTGCCCACTGCTCCCTACTGCCCTCACTTCATCCTCTTAAGGTAAAAAACATATATGTGCCTACAGAATGGACTCCCGATCGCCGGATTCTATCGATCAAGTCAAAAGTAGGTCGCAAGCAAAGGCTCAATGCAACTCAAAAAACCCGGTCGCCAGAGGGGAACCGACGTCAGAGGGCCCTCAAAAGAATCGCTGAAGCCCGTTGACCTTGTTTGGGCCAGTGGTGAGAAGTCACTTGCCGGTGGTCAAGGGCGCGGGGTGTGACGTCGGAGGTCAAGGGCGCGGGGTGTGACGTCGGAGGGCTCCGAGAAAGTCTAGCAAAAAAAGCAAGTTGTCGGCGCCAGAACCTACGCTGGACAGCCCGTCAACCTTGCCAAATGACAGAGAAATGCCGGACGGTGGTGAGGATACACTCACCGGTGGTTGACGTCGTCTCTGAGAAATGACAGATAGAAAACTTGTGAAAAAAGAAAACCAAGTCGCCGATGCTAGGACTTACATCAGACGACCCTCAGCGGGGTCGCCAAAGTCCATTGACCTTGTCTGTGCCGGTGGTGAGGGGTCACTCGCTAGTCTAAGCTGGTAGCACGAAGGCGGCGATTCTTCTCTCTCCGTAAGGTTTTCTATCGCACGTTAACCGCTAGGGTTTCTCTCCAAGCAAACAGATCCGATGAAGAGACTTTAGGTGGGGTCAGCTGGTGGTGGCCTAGGTATTCTCTAACATGTCAGGGAGTGAAGGTGAAAAGGAGAGGGACGTAATGATAATAATGGTGTGAAGGTGCAAGAATAGGTAGGAAGGTGACTATGGTGGTGACTGAGTGAAAGTTATAGGAGGAGAGAGTGTTGATGAAGGCAATATAGAGGAGTAACAGGGAAAGAGCTCAATGCAAAGGATTTAGTGGAGAGAGAGAGAGAGAGATCCAAAAAGGCATAAAGAGATGAAGGTCCAAGGGAATAAAAGAGAAGGGAGAGAGAGAGAGAGAGAGAGAGAGAGAGAGAGAGATTGGAGTAAGGATATGGGCCAACACAATGACCTAGGGTGGGGGGGACTTCCTTTCTGATCTGATCTTAGAGCAGTTAGGCCTACGGGTTGATAAGGGGAACAGAAAAATTAAGGCAGTGAACTCTGAAGCGAAACCTATTGTTAGGGTAGCTATGATAATTCCGCTACAGATTGGCGAATGGTCTGGAAAGTTTTACTTAATAGTTGTGCCGAGACTTTTTTTCCCAAAAGCATCAATCATCAATCTGCCCAAGTTAACTTCGGATCATTCTCTCATCATCCCAGATACCATGGGTATGTACATTTCTTGATAAGGATAATATGCATAATACGTATAATAAGTATTATACGTATAAAAGGTATAATACGCATAATAGGTATATTTGTACTTATAATAAATAAACACACTCACATTTAATTGAACCAATGACCTCACCCTTCATCTATTGTTTTCTTAGGAACATACCATTCAAACCCAAAGACCATAGGCTCAAGGGGTTTAAACTAAAAATGAAATCGGGGTGCCAATGGGAACAACTTCCTTTCAAGAAGAAATAGAATGATTCTCATTCCCCATATTCCCTAAATCCTTTGCAAGTACTCTTCTAATTTTACGTGCTCCCCATTATTATCAGTAGTAACTTGCTAGATTGCTCTAAGAATTTCACATTGAATTGAAAGGTTAATTTCTCCAAGGAACCATAGTACTCCCTACATTCCATATAGAACTTTCTTGAACGAGCTGGTTGCACTCTCACGCATAAGAAAAAACCGCTGGTCCATATCTAATTTTGAGTAATACACAAACAGCAAAATGAGTTTAGCCTTCAGTTACGCAGACTCGTGTAATCACGTGATGCTGGGCATGATGTGTAATACAATTGTCCAAAAATTGCTATTAATGCTGTCCGGACCATACAGACTTGTGTGGTGTGAGGGTTAAATATCAATTCCACCAATTACCAGACATTCAAATGAAATAAAAATCTCTTTTAATCACACCGTACATTGGATCCACTGGCATCCTGACCTGCTATCCCCAAAAATTATTGTGCATTAGTTTCCCAGAATTGAAATTAGTCTCATACTCCCATGATCACCCTAGCATGACAATCTTTACTACAATGTGCCCGTCTGGTCACTTGAGGAATATCTCACTGCTTCCCACCAGGGAACCAACATCCCTTCATCCTTTTCCATTCAAAGTGGATTTTTGTTTTCACAACATTCCATGGGATGTTCATCAACATCATGCAGTTCAACCAAACTGCGCACCATCAGTCCAGGAGTTCTGTCAACTCCCCACTCTGGAAACCAACCTCTCCTATATCTAGTCTAGTAACTCGAGTAAACCTGCCTCAACTTATTTGGATGTACGTCTTAATAATTTGTAAAAGTACAAACAAGCACATAAAATGGTCACATTGTTCGAATATCCATAAAAATATTTTATGCATATCAACTGGTGAACAAAGAGATCTGCACCTAAATGAGGACCAATCGTCTGACACGTAAACAATAGCAGACAAAGTATGCGTTTCAAAAATATAATGTTGATCCAGCGACAGTGAACACGTTAATGATGTTGTTATGGCTGAAAATATGGAAATTCAGTACCTTTACCCCTCTGAAGCATGGACTAAGTCAACATTTAACAGACATTAAGGAGGTGAGTGATGAGTGTGGATGGAGCAGATGACAATACGCTTTTTGCATGGGGAATGAAAATCTGAAACTCGATTCAGAAGCCTGTTCAGTAAAAGAATTTTTTATTTCATTCGGTCAAAAACATGACACCATAAACTACCAACACATAAGTCTCTCTACCCCTCCCCTGAATTGCATACCAAGGCAACGGTATCTTGGCATTAGCATAAAACTTTGGTGGGTCAGAAATACCTTGGGTAGTAAGAGAAAATCATGAGAAAATGTTCTAGATCCAACCACATGAAAGTACCCAAGGGTAAAATAATTGACAGACTTGGAGGTTAGACCAATAACAATCCTCCACCTATTTTTTTGTTAGCAAGTACAGGTTATAGGAGCCATAATGTGGGTAGAAGATTAGAAAATGGCATTAATTGTGTTACTAGTGAAGTGGACCAAGATATGCTTGCCAATTGGAGAAGGTAGGCTACAGTTAGAAATCAAGCTCTTTCAGGGAAGCGGCTTGGCTTTATGCTCGTGAGAGTCTACGGAGGGTGCTCGTGGACATGAAGTATGGAAAGTTGGAAAGTTGAAAAGTGGTTGGTGTTCCAATGAATTACATGGGCTTACGGGGTTGGTCTATGGAAGAATATTAGAAGGGGTTGGGTAGATTTTTCTCACTGTATCAGATTTGTTATAGGTGATGGGTCCAAGATTCGCTTTTGGCATGATGAGTGGCATGGTGATCAACTTGAAAAGTACTTTCCTAGAGTTATCCAGACATGCTAGTTCAACTCCAGTGATGTGTCAATTTTTTTCAGGGATATATCATCTTATTAAATCTTTTCAGGAGTGTTTTCCCAGAGATATTACCTTAGATAGGAACACATTCAGAAAATAAAACAAGGAACTTACAGAGTTGATTACGTATACAATGGTTCAACATGTGCCCATAGTCATTAACTGTAACATCCAGCAGTCATTTTGCAGCAGTGCCCGACAAATTCTTGGACTGGGAGGAGCAAGTTTCCATTTCAATGTGCATAGAAACTTTGATGGGATCCAGCATATAGGTAAGAGAATTTGTATGATTGTAAAGTTAAGCTGTCCACTGCCGTTGCCTAGGGACAGGCAGCCAATTATAACACCAACCAACATTCAGACAACTCCTTTAATAAAAAATGGTCCCCACCCCCCTTCTTCCAATGTTTGGAAGTTTGGCTTTCCTCTGAATTTTGAGCATGTTAAAAATGAGTGTCCAAACAACTTGAGAATAGCCTACTCATCAGGTTTGTCAAAAGTTAATCATTGAGGCAAAGTTCCTGGTCTTTCAGAAATTTTATTCAACTTAGCTCTACAATTAACTCTGTTTATTCCTGAGTTTACTAAGCATATGTTCAAACAAGCAAACAGGAGCATCCACTAAACTATCAACTTACATGTTACAGCAGGGTGGTTTTGGCTTTGGGCTCAACTACTGTGAAACAACCTGTCCTTTCATGGCTCCTTATGTAATCTATTCTATGTCTGCAGGGAAACAATTTACTTTGATGTTTTAACTACGTATTCCACTAAGATTTATGGAAAACGTACACCACTCAACTGGACCTTAACACAACTACTGGAGTTTGACAAGTTGAGCAATTCATCCTCAAGAAAAGAAGGCAATATAGGCCATAATATTCAACATGATTTACCAAATTTCTCAGCAACCAAAGAATTGATGAGCCTCCCACCCAAAAACAGCTTTAGAGTACCTTCTTTTATAAGCAAGTAACCGTAGAGAGTACGTCACAAAAACACCGTACCAAACATAATTACAAATAAAGAATTTGGTAAGCTTCAACCCACAAACAACCTTAGAGAGTACATAACAGAAACATCCAATCGAACATAAAATTAATTTTTTTTTAAAAAAAAAGGGTAAAAAAAAAATCATAGTAATTGGTTTACTTCTTAAAACGAAGGGAATAATCTCTCTCTTAATGCAATTGCAAAAACCAATTCCAATAGTAAACAGAACAGTTGATCTAAACAGGCCACAAATATTAAAATTAGTCCAAATCTACGTACATACATAAAAACTTATAAATAAAAACACACAAAGAAAATCAGATAAGCATATAAAATAAAACGAGATAATACCTTGAAGATGTTTATTCTCCAATTCCGACATCCCCGACCAGCATCCCACTTGCGATTCGCACGACCGCTGGGAAGTCGGGCGCACAAACCCCTGAAATCCCAAGAAACGACCCTTCCCTTTCGCTGCTGCCTCAACGACGCCGCCTAGCGCTGCCTCCCTCGCCGTCGAAGCCCAAGCGGGAATCCTCAAAGGCGACGCCAGGGTCGAACTAAACCTATTGGCCGCTGCAGATTGCTGCTTATCTCTCAAATTCAACCCCGCTAGACCCTCGCTTTCCTTCCTTTCCTCCTCTTTCTCTGCCTTGGAGCTCCTCTGCTTCTCCGACCGCCTTCGCTTTGCCACCATTCGCCGCAATGTCTGTAGCTCCTTCCTCTTCCGCCACTCCTCTGTCTCCGTCGGAAGCGAAGAGGTCCTCATGAGTGTCGGGTACGATGGAGGTTTCGGAGCTAATGACTCATCGTCTTGAACCACCGGCATTATTCCCGCTATGGAGGACGACCGGATTAGCTTCTTTGCGCTCTTGTCGACCCCGAATCGACCACCCAGCGAGAGGCCAAGATTTAGCTCAATCTCCTCCGAATCTTCACTGGGTGTCGCATATTCGGATTGCTGCGTACTGTTACACGTAAATCTCTGCAATAAATCTCTCGGGTACTTATCTAATTGTAGAGAAAGATTTTCCATTGCTCTGCTTCTAGCTTCTTTAGCTTCACCCATGTCTCGTACAACAGGAAGAACGAAGAAGGCAAAACCACAAAAGCTTCAGCAACTGCGTCTTTGCAGATTAAACAGAACAACTTTATGATCTGGTTCTGCTAAACCCATGATTATGATCAAAACTTACACTCACTATCGCTACGCCTAGCCAGAAAAAGGGAAAAAAAACGCTTAAAACAAGAATCCAACCCAACATGGACACGTCATGAAACGTATGCTCTCTTTTATATCCCCTGTTCTTTTATTAAACAAAAAATCAAGCAAACAAATTTTGGGCGAGGATGAAGCAGTGAGAATACAAAATCAGAGCATAAAAATGAGAGAAGAACAGAAACCAAATCAAGGAAAACAAAAGACGAAACAGATGATGATTATTTTGGGTCAGTTCCTGTTGAGGGGGAAAAATAAAATAATATGCCGAAAATACCCTCCACGTTTTGTTTTTTGGGGGCAGAAAAGTACTCAGGGGAGGGAGCCAAGTGGCGATCGGGAGAGGGCTCCAGAGAGACACGTGGTCCTCCTGACGCAGTTATTAATTTGCTTTTTTTTGGCGTCCTCCACCAACAACGTCAACATGTCAGTGTATCAAAATAAAAAATAAAAAAAAACATCAACATGTCAGTGTGGGAATGGGAAACACGTGTCGGGGGCAAAGAGGTACTCAGGGAGTAGATACCACGTTTCGTTCTAGGTTTGGCACCGTGGGAATTAGACACGTGGGTGTTCAGTTTTGGGGCCTCGTAAAAGCTGCGGCGTCGGGTTTGGTCGAGTTTTGCTACTAATTAGCTGTCTTCCGGTCTAGATTCTCCCAGGAAGTCACGGTACTGTGATACTGGTTCGGGGGAGTCTGCTCTACCTCCGGTTCCCACTTTTTTCAAAACAAAATAAAGTTTAGATATTAAAATCATTTCATTTTATTTTATTTTATTTTATTTTATTTTATTCTTAAAATTTTTATATTAAATATAATAAATAATTTAATTTTTTCAAATCTCAAAATAATAATAATATAAAAAAATATTCTAATAATATTTTATTCAACTTTCAGTTAAAATCATCTCATCGCATCTCACTATCCAAACTCTACCTAAATAAATTTCACTGAGATATTTTATTTTATCTCATTTGAACTGACTGAAATCATATCACCAACTCAAAGTGATTTTGTTTCGGAAAGGCTGATTCTAGATAATGTGATGGTAGCTTATGAAGCAATGCATTCAATGGATAAGAGGATGAAGGGCACATCAGGTTTCATGGCCTTGAAATTAGATACGAGTAAGGCATACGACAGGATGAAATGAGACTTTCTAAAGGCAATAACGACCAAGTTGGGTTTAAATCAGAAGTAGATTGGTTTAATTATGAAGTACATAAGTTCTATTTCCTATTCTATTATCCTCAATGGCTCTCCTAAAAAACAATTCAAGGCATCAAAAGGGTTACCGCCACCCTATCTTTTCATTTTATGTTCGAGACATTAAGTGTCCTTCTTAATTATGCTGAGGCCTCAAAATCTATAACAAGAATTCTAATTGCTCGAAAAAAAATTATGTATTAACATCTTATTTGTTGTAGATAACTGCTTATTATTTTGTAAAGTAAATCCTCTTGAGTGAAGTAGAATGGTTGGTCTTCTAGATTCCCACAAACAAGCTTTAGGTCAAAGACTCAACAAAGAAAAGACTTCTATCCATTTTAGTAGGAACACATGCAGAGAATAAATGAGCCTTATTTTGAGCATAGCTGGGGTGAGATTTTCCACCTCATATGACAAATATCTTGGCTTACCTGCACTTGTTGGAAGATCTTGATATCAAGCTTTTAAGAGTATACTGGATAGAGTCAAAAGCAGGGTGAGTAGCTGGAAACCAAGGTCTTGTCACAAGCTGGGAAGGAGATCCATTTGAAGGCAGTTATCCAAGCTCTGTTCACTTATTGCATGAGGGTTTTTAAGCTACCTAGAGCTATTTTGAAGGAGATCAATCAAGTTATGAGGAATTTTTGATGGAGCCAACGGCAGAATGAAAGGAATATTCACTAGGTTTCTTGGAATCAAATGGAAAAGGCCAAGTTAGCATATGGGTTGGGTTTTAGAGAGTTGGAAAGCTTTAATTTGACACTGCTTACCAAACAAGGATGAAGAATAGTGCAGTTTCTAGAAGCTTTACCTAGCAAGGTTCTAAAGCAAAAGTATTTTCCTAAAACTTCTTTCATTGAAGTAAAGTTAGGTTCTAATTCATCATTTATCTGAAAAAGTTTGTTTGCAGCATAGAAGCTAGTGGGTGAGGGTTCTATGTGAAGGATTGGTAATGGTGAACAAGTGAGGATTTGGAAGGATCAACAGATTCCTTAGCCATCTTCCTTCAAAATACAAGCTTGCCTTTTGAGCTGGACAATGATGCAAAGGTGTCAGCCCTCGTAGACTCAGACACTAAGAGTTGGAATGTGCTACTAATTGCAGATATATTTTCTAATGGTCAAATGGAGCTAATTCAGCATATTCCCATCAGTGTAACTAATTGCCCTGACAAACTAGTGTGGAGATGCAGTATGAATGGCCTCTTTTCAGTGAGAAGTGTCTATCATTTACAGAAAGAGGTCGTGGAGAATGAGAAAGGACAAGGATCAAACTCAGATGTTCAAAGGAAAGTATGGGATACAATCTAGAAGTTGAATGTTACTAATGCTTCAAAAATGTTCATATGGAGAGCGTGTTTGGACTCTTTACCAACAAATGTAAGTCTGTTCAAAAGGAAGGTTGTCGAATCCCCTTTATGTCCTATCTGTTTGCAAGAAGAGGAGACTGATCTTCATGCTATATGGAGTGCACTTCTACAAAGGATGTGTGGAGTATATGCTCAAAAAAAAATTAGAAGTGTGGATTGTCTGCAGTCAAGTTTCTGGATCTGATTACCACCATTATTAAGTTTTTTGAACAAGAGCTAGTGGAGGATATGGTAGTAACAGTTAAGAAGATTTGGCAATGAATAAACACATTCATCTTTAAAGGTACGTTCACTCATCCAATGGGAGTTGTGAATCAATCAAGACAGTTAATTATTGATTATTAGGATGTAAACAAGGTAGTAAACAGAAAAGAGGGAGGGTCAAAGTTCAATATCGGTACCTGGGATCCTCCTCCTAATGGGGTGTATAAGGTGAATTGGGATGCAACTCTACGAACGAAGCTTGGAAAGGTGGGCATTGAGAATCATAATTAGAGATCATGAAAAGCAAGTTACTGCAACCAAGAGAATGCACAGACTTTTTACTCAAGACCCCATACTTGCTGAATTGTATGGAGTATTCCAGGCTGTGAGTTTTTGCATTGGAGATTGGTCTTAGGAAGATCATCATTGAAGGCGATGCTCTAAATGTCTTTAAGAGCATTGTACAACAAGAGATTTCCGATCACAGTTTGAGAGTGCTCATATGTGTCCACAAAGCATGCTCTTTCACAGTTTGATCATTGGGAAGCATCTCATATCAGAATAAGGGCTAATGCAACTGCAGATGCTTTAGCTAAAAATGCTTTAGGAATTTCAGAGGATATGGTTGAGATGGAAAGTTTTCCTTCTTGTACTCTTTCCCTCATTTGAGGAGATTATATCAATAAAGAGCAACTGTTTTCTTTAAAAAAAAAAAAAAAAAACTCTTCTGAACGACACAAAACATTCTTAAAACTCTAATAATTTTATTTTTAAATAAAAAATATTTCTCAATTTTAAATTTTTATTTTTTCATCTAATCAACAATTAATCATTATCTAAATACAAAAAAAATACAACTTTTACAAATTTCAAAAAATATACATATAATTTTTACAAACTTCAAAACATATATTATAATTAAGTAATGATTAGATGAAAAACTGGAATATTTGAGATTGAAAAGTGTTTTTTATTCGAGTGATGTTTAGAAATGAAGTTTTAGAAATTTTGAGATGAGATGAGATGTTCTTCATCTATGTATCCAAACATGGTCTACGTGTACAAACGAGAAGATATTGATTTCAAATTGAGAATGTGTGATCATATTTAAAAAATACAAATTTGACAACGTCAAAATGAAATAACATTAATTATAAGTTTTAAAATAGACAAATAAACATAAAATCACAAAAATGTTAAAAACTAAAATAGTTTCTATATTTGTCTTTTGAAAATTCCTTAGGACCGGTCGGGCTAGTTACAGTCAAATAACAACCTGTCAATCAAATACAAACACCTAAGACTTCCACCACATTTATGTTGGATCAGCACTACATCAGAAACGGGCTCTCTCTTCGCCATTTTAGGCTTCAGAAAGCAGAACCCTCGTACCCATGTAATCTCTTCTTCTTGATTTCTCCAAACTAATGTCTGCCCCACAAATCGCACCCGAACAACGTCGTCGTCGCATCCGAACAACGTCTTTAATTTTGCTAGGTTATGCTATTTCTTGGCTTTCGGCAAGTTCTGTGAAGGGTTTGAGGTTTTTGTAACTTTCTGTGGTGGATTTGTGGCCTTTGATTTTGTTGGGCTGTGTTTTTTCTTGGCTTTTGGCAGGTTTTGTGAAGGGGTTGAGGTTTTCAGAACTTTTTGTGGTGGATTTGTAGCTTCTTGGCAGTTTCTGTGAGTTGTTTTGGTTCCCGATATTTTTTGTTTTTTTGGTTCACGACAGTTCTCTTTTTTAGTTCTTGGCATTTTCAATTTTTGGTGTATTCTTCTTGGCTGGTTTTTTACGAGCATCATGTCTTCAGATTCTTTTCATGTGAAAAATCCTTGTGGGCAACTGGTTGTGTCGGCGTCGGTGTTGGACTAAGATTAGGGCGGTGCAAATGAGAAGGAGGAGAGGGGCAACGAGGAAGAGAAGGGTGAAATTTGAGGGGGTGTTTCTGAGCTACATTTTTTGTCGGCATCGGACTGAGATGGTTGAGTCGGTGTCGGTGTAGGACTGAAATGCTTGTGTCGGCGTCGGTGTTGGCATCGAACTGAGGGCAGAGAGACCAGCAAGGAAGAGAAGGTAAAGGACGGTGTTGAGGAAGATAAGGCTAACACGTACGAGGTGATTGTGTTAGGGACTCCGGTCTTACACTAAGGTCCACTAGCTTGCCTTGGTGAAGATGACAACTGAGTGACCTTTCCAACTTGCTTGGCCTTCCACAAAATGATGGTGTTTGAGTGATGGAATGATGATATACTCGGGTAGGCTAAGTGTTTAGGCTAAGGCATATCAATGTGGGTGGCTAGACTTGTTCTTGAGTGAAGTGCCAAAATGATGGAGGCTATGGTTGAATGGATGAGATGGGGTTAGGGTTCGGGTTGGAGGCAACTAGGGTTGCCGTGGACTATAGTGGAAGTAGGGTAGGCGTGGTCTTGGAATATTGGTTTAGGATTATGGGTGCTTGATGCAATGGGAATGACCTAAGGTTTACCCTTGATGTTTGGGCCACTTGGATGGTGATTAAGGTAGGTATAGTGTAGTGTAGCTAGGGTTTTGTGGGGTGGCTCGGGTGGATTTCGAGATTAGCAAGAGATGGCTTAGGGTTTTAGTTTGGGATGATGCTAGGATTTGGGAATGAGATGGAAGAGTGAGGCTAGAGTTTGGTTGGCTTAGGAATGGATATGGTAAGTTTGAAAGATGGAAAGAATCTTTGAGTGAAGAGGGAAATTTGAATTTGAATTAAGATGGCAAGTCAATAGTTGACTTAGAGTGATTGTAGGAAGAGTGATTTAAGGAATTGAAGAGGATTTGCAATTCCTTAAATTAAGGGATTGGATTTGGGATTTGAATTTGAAATTGAATTGGAGGAAGTCAAGACTCTTAAAGGGAAAGAACCACCTTAGGGAGCCTTAAGAGATTTTAGGAATTGGATGAGTGATTGAAGGGATGAAGTGATTCTAGGTGAGTTCCTAAAATTATGGGATTGGATTGGATTGAGTCAACTTTCCTTGAATTAAGGAAGTTGCCAAAGAGGACTCTTGATGGATGGCTAGGTCAAGGGTTAAGATGATGGAGTTAGCGCCACTTGGGTTTAGGGTTTGGTGTTGGGAAAATGATGATGGGCGACTAGGGCTTGTGTTTAGATTTTTGGACTTAAGGTAAGGAGGTGGTCGGCTAGGGTTTATGGTGGATGGCTTAGGATGGCCGAATATGGTAAGTGGGAGTGGAGGCTATGTGTATTTCGGCTAGGGCAAGTTTTGATAAGGCCAACCAATTATAGAAAGTGACAAACTTATGGAAAAAATGACAAACATGGTGGTGGTCGAGTTTGGTGGCTTGGATGGATTGGAAGAGCAAAAATTGTGAAGAACACCAAGAACACTTTGAAGATCACTCAAGAGCAAAAACAATAATACTTAACTACTTGAATGAACCAAAGAACAAACAAGATAATTCAATATTTGATTCACGAATTGCACAAGAATTGAATAAACCTCATTTATTGATAAACGCAACTTGGATTCACGAATTGCACCAAGTTGCAAGAACAAGATAGATGGATTGAATCACACCTATTCAAGAACTGCAAGGTGTGATCCTCTCTTTGGGATTCACGAATTGCACCCAAAAAGTCCAAGTACTTTAGCACCAAAAGATGATCTCAAGAACAAAATAGTCTACCCACTAGGAAATTTGTCAAAAGATATGAATGCAAATACTAAGGGTGCTATTTATAAGGATTACAAGTTGGAAACCCCCAATAGATCCCTTGAAAAATAAATAATTAAATAAAAATTAATAATAAAAAATAACATAGTTGGCATGGGCCAAGTTGACCCATGGCATGCATGAGCCCATAGGTGGGCTAGGCTGGCTGTTTGCATGTGGCTGACAGGGCCTGGGCGCTGGGCATGTTGGGGAGTGCGCGCGCGCGGGGCATGCGTGCTGGGCGCGCTGGGCTGCGCGTGCTGTGCGCGCTGGCCATGCTGAATGGGCTGGTTTGGTCACCAACCTCCTTGGGCATCCTGGGCATGTTAAGGCGAGCCTCATGGCATGTCCGTAGGGCTGTTTTGGAGTTGTCCAACCTTGTCTTGACTTGGCTAGTGGCTTGACCATAAGTCACAAAACTTGGGTTCCTACCAGATTGTCTGTGATAGACTGTATTTCTCTTATAATATTTTATCTTACGTGGCTTGAGATGAATGGAGGGCTGTTTTTGTGAAAAAACCAGCCCGACTGGTGTGAAGAGGCTCTCTTGTCTTTTAGTGCCTGTTTTGTCAAATTAGTCTTGGTCTAATTTTAAACTTTTTACTTCGCTACGCTTTCAAATTTGAGCAAACAGCCCAAACTATTAATAATCTATTAAAAGTTAAAACCATATTGTAAGGGGTTTTTTCCCTTACTTCATAAGCTCATTGGGCATTCGACCGAGAGTAATGGACTTTGTTCTGATACCCAATCCTAGAGCTCAAACTTGCCCACGAAGCAACTCGCTGCAAGGAAAAGTAAATAATGATGGTTGATGGGACGGACAGGCCTGACGCCACTCAGTTACACCCCGTTCATGAGAACTTGTATAGGGCAGAACGGGAAACACCGAGAACCCCTTGATCTTCTGACATGTGAACATCGACGAACCACCGACAACACCAGCAGAGTAAAGCAAATCGAGAAATCACGTTGAATTAATGGCATCACTACCTGAGCAACAAGTCACATTAATGACACCGTCACAAAGGCACGCCGCATTTAAATGACTCTAAAAAAAAAACAGTAAAATGGACATAGGCTCCACAGGGGCATGCACGATCTGTCACTCCCAGACTCACAGTATAAATAAGAATTTCCATGTACGAAAGAACTCTCTGGATTTTAGACTCTTTCATTATTTACAAACTTCTAAAATACTCTACCTATTTTGGCATCGAAGAATCCCAGGCCCAAGGTCGCCCTCTCCTAGCTGTTTTCTTCTTTTTTTTTGCAAGCCCAACTTTGAAGACCTAAATTGCTATAACTTGTCTAAAAAACGTACGAAAGACAGTTAACAGATACAATAACACTGATAATTAGGCATGGCATGCTGTGTAAAATTTGAAAAACAAAAAAATCATTTGCAGAAAATAAAAATTGGGCAACCCAAGGGTGCCTAGGATGCATCCAATCACCACTTGGAATTATCCATTATCCAAAAGAGAAATAATATTTACAATTATAGGATGTGCAGATTTCACGCAATTTTTTTTAAAAGAAAAATAGATAAATCTGAAAATCACATAAAAAAATTAATTTTTTAATAATAGATTTGATTTTTTTAAAAGAAAGTATGTGAAATTTATACATTCTAAAATTATATTTAATATTATTATGTAGCTCGATTGCTCCTGAGCTATGCTTGGGTCACAAATATAGCATTGGCAACGCTTGCATATGCTGTTTTTTTCCCTTCTATTTTGTTTTATAAGTGATTTTTTTTTCTTTCATTTTCAGTTTGTATCATTTATATGACATGCGACGCGCAAACATTAGTGATAATGTTTAAATAATTGTTAAGATGGATAAAAAACAAGTGATGTGATATAGTATTAATGCCCAGATACATATATATATATATATTACAAAATTATAATCCTATTGTATTATTAACAGTATAATATATCAATTTTAATAGTTTAAAGTATAGAATCCAAAAGTTAATACTTCGACAGTGCAAAATATATATATATATGTATATATATATATATATATTATATGGTATCTTGTTTTGTTCACACATATGTGGCTTACGCACGCACGCACGTGTCTTGATCGGTTTTGGTAAGTGGTATTACTTTGTCTTAACAAAATATTAGAACTTTGTTTCTATATAAAAAAAAAAGGAAACGGATCACACCATTTTTTTCCAATTTGTAACAAATAGATAAGAATTCTCCTTCAGCAACTCTATACCGCACATCTATTGAAAGAAAAAAAATAAAAAGATAAAAAATAAAAATAGATATGTAATGTAGGACTGTTGAATAGAATTTTTCAATAAAAAAAGGTTAGCTATGCTAGGGACTCTTTTTATGTATGAATTTGGAGCCTATTTGAATTATCCAAGAGAAATATTTCAATTACAAAGAGATTACATCAAAATAATCTCATAAATTAGCGTGATTTGATGTTGTGCGTTAAATTGTAAAGTTGTATTTATTATAAAATAAATATAATATATCATATAAAGTCATGTCAGTTTATGAGTTTATTTTGTAAGATTTTTTTTTTTTTTTGTAGTCATTCTCTTATCCAAAGACAACTTTAAAAAAAAAATCTAGAAGGTTTAATGTAGTAAGTCATATTGTAAAATTATATTTATTATAAAATAAATATAAGAATCACATAAATTTATGTCATTATGAGTTTACTTTTGTAAAAAAATTTATTTGTAGTCCTTCTCTTATCCAAAGACAAATTTAAAAAAAAAAAATCTATTAAATCGAGTGGGCCGGTCTCATTGTTCATGAACACTATATTACATAGAATTTTGTTACTCATCATCTCTACACATCACATACAACACCTTTTTTTATTCTTCTTAAACAACTTGAATTCTTCTACTCATTATTCAACATCCATATACCATACATTTTGTAAGGAAAAAAATAAAATAAATATGATGTGTGGTGTGTAATAATAATAAATATAATTTTGAGAAATTATAGTTGCAGTTTTAAGTACGTAAGTATCGCATAATTATTTTTAAAAAAATAAATAAATACTAAAGTTATATAAAAAAGTTATTTTTTTAATAATAAATTTTATTATTTTTTAAAATAACTATACGATATTTACACATTTTATGATTATATGTAATATTATTTTATAATTTTTCTACGGCATAATAGTTGCCACATCGTCAGATACTTTTCTCTATCCTTTTTTTTTTTTTGGTTAAAAATCTTGACTACGTTCTTACCAAAAAAGTAGACGAGGAACTCGTTGGCCAAAATCGGCAACGAGTGCGCTGAGCCACGTGGTTCCTTCCAGTCCAGTCCCGAATTATGTCTAGCGACGTGGGACCCAACATCCATGTTGTACTTTTTAAGGATCGTGTTAGCTAGCATTCCATCTACAATCAAATATGACAATCATTAACAAAATATTATTTTTCTTAATTCTCTGGATTTTCTTTAACGAAAATTACTTTTAATTTGACTGTTTATTAAAAAAATTCAGGATTTTAAAAATAAAAATTTTATTAATAGTAATCAAATGTAGTTATTAAATGGAGGGTTAACTATAATTTTTCTTTTTTTAGTACAAACAAAAGTTATTCTTTATCTCAATATTTATAATCTTTAATTATACTAATTGTTGTATTCACGAGGAAAAATTGACAATGAAATTCGTGAATTGGAGGTACCTCATTCCTTTATTTTTCTTAAAAAATCAAAGGTTTCATATCTGATTTTTATCAGAAACCTCATCTTTTCTCTCATTTTCTCATTCTCTCATTCCTCCATTCATCAAAATTGTCTACCAAGATTTATTTTACTTAGTTTTATTTTACTTTTTTTAAGGTTGAAAACGTCAAATCTATAGATTTCTGACAACTCCAGAGAAACACGCATGACACAATCAAATTCATAGGTCAAAAATAGTTTGGAGGAAAGTGGAAGTTTAGAGAAAATCACCGTGTGTGGTTCTCAAGCGCCGCCCACATATATGTGTTCCTCACACACCATCCCTCCTGACAACTTTTCTCCACACATGCGTAGACTACTAGACTTACCGTCATCAGACCTTTCAGATATGACATTTGTGACTTAAAAGAGACAAATATGTTGTCTTCACTGGCCATCATAGATTCCGAAGTCTATTGGAGTTGGTCAAAACTGTAATCCGTCATTTTTCACATCTATCTTACTATTTTCATTTTTTATTTCCTTATTGTTAATTTTAAAAAAAATATTCGTCTCTCGGATGTTTGTCTGTAGAGGTTGAGTCATCTCTTTCTATGAAGTGTGAGATTGAATATTTGTTTAGGTAGACATTGTTATCTCTTTGACATTTGTTTGTAGACAGTATTACCAATAGTCAAGACCATATCAGTTACAAAATGAAATTGTGTATTGGTGGAGCTCTACAGTGGCGGACCTATTAAGGGGCAGGGGCCATGCCCCCCCCAAATGTTTGAAAAAAAAAATATATATTTTTTTAATTTAATAAGATTATATTAATCTTATTGTGTGTTATCCCCCTCTAAAAATTATCTTGGCCCCTTCTACAAAATTATTTTGATTTTATAGATTAATTACTTATAAGTCTAATTTTAAAAAATTATTCTAATTTAAAAATAAAATAAATCTCACATAAAATAAAATGATCTAATAACCTAATTACACGTTTTTACTCTCATTAAAAACAAAAAAGAATTCGAATCGTCTCCTTCACTGCTACTCTACACAGTAGACTGCAGTTCTCTTTTCAAATTCTAAAAATTTAAACTTTTGTCTTGTCTACATATTTGCCAAACAGCCAAAAGCTAGTTTTGAGGCTTACGAGTTATGGGATACATGTTCACACTTTGCAACTGCCAAGGAAAGGGATGCACTTTGAAGCAATTTAAAGTTTTTCGCTAGAGCGTCATCTGCTATATGGTTTGATTTTTTCCAATTTTTTTTTCTCTTTTTTCGATTTTAATGTTCATTCTTATATATAATTATATTGAATCTATTAAATTTGATGCAGTGTTTTTAAAAATTTTTTTTTTTTTACTTTTCCTCTTTTTTCATGTATTGATGCATCATGCAGTTATATTTTTGTTTAATTTTTTTTTCCTTTTTGAAATAGATTGATTACTACTTGGTTTGGCTTATATATAATTATGTCTATTGAATGATTGTTTATTTTGTGCTTAAAGATTAACTTTAAATTCATGTTTCATGAGTAATTGAATTCATATATATTTAACTTTATTTTATATGTTTCAATTTGATTTTAAATTTAGGTTCATGAATTATGTCTAAATTAAGAACTATCGACTCATTCTTCAAAAGAAAAGAAGTTTATATACTCCATAAAATTCTTCTAAAATTCTAAGGATTAAACCTGAGGAAAATCCTGATCTTAACTCTCCAATTGTGGAGTTTGAAGAAATTCATTTTACATCGTCAACTCTTGATTCTAAAGAGATTGATATATTTTCTCTACAACGAAATCCTGGATTACATCCTCCTATGTAGGACTATCCAATCAATCAACGTGATGAAATAAGAAGAGCTTACTTGGAAATGGGTCCATATCAGATACGTCTCTCAAAATATCTATTTTCTGGTTTTGAAAGCATCCTCGCCACTTTCAAGCTTCTTGGTTTGTACAATTTGCATCTTGGCTAGAGTATTCTCTATCAAAAGATGCTGCATATTGTCTACCTTGTTATCTTCTTACAATGAAAGCATCTCAACATTTTGGATGAAATGTATTTACTGTCATAGGATTTAGAAATTGGAAGAAGATTAATGATGGAAAACATTGTGCCTTTTTGAATCATATTGGGGAGGATCCTTACTCTTGTTATAATAATACTGTGAAAGCTTGTGATAATTTATTAAAACAATCACAGCATATTGATAAAGTAATGAATACACAAAGTTCCGAGCAAATTCTCAACAATCGACTCCAAGTAAAAACATCTATTGATGTTGTTCGATGGCTTGCATTTCAAGGATTTGCCTTTAGAGGTCATGATGAGACCCCTGATTCAAAAAATCGAGGTAATTTTCTTGAGATGCTTAAACTCTTGGTTTCGTATAATGACAAGGTTGGAAAACTTGTTTTAGAAAATGCTCCTAAATCTTCAAAGTATACTTCACCTAAAATTCAAAAAGAGATTTTGGAAGTTCTTGCAAAGAAAGTGAGAAATAAAATTCGTGAAGATGTTGGAAATTCTAAATTTTGCATTATTGTTGATGAGGCACGAGATGAGTTTAAGAGGCTAGAGCAAATGACTATAATCTTGAGATTTGTTGATGATGATGGTTTTATACAAGAACGATTTTTTGATCTTGTACATGTTAAAGATATATTGGCATTGACTCTAAAGAATGAAATATCTGCTGTTATTTCTCATCATTGTCTTGATATTCAAAATATTTATGGGCAAGGATATGATGGTGCTAGTAATATGCGTGGTGAATGGAAAGAATTGCAAGCATTATTTTTTAAAGATTGCCCATATGCATACTATGTTCATTGTTTTGCTCACCGATTACAGATAGCATTAGTTGTTACATCTAGAGAGGTAGTTTCTGTTCATGAGTTTTTCTCAAATTTGAATTTCATTATTAACGTGGTGGGCACTTCATGTAAACGTCATGATGAACTGTAAGCTGCTCAGGCAATACAAATTGCACATATGATAGCTATTGATGAACTTGAAAGTGGAAAAGGAATTAACCAAATTGGCACTGTCAAACGAGCAGGTGATTCTCGTTGGGGTTCTCATTTTTATTCTATTTGCAGTCTACTACAAATGTTTGGAGCCACTTGCTTGGTGCTTGAAAACATAATAAAAGAATGATCCACTTACTCTCAACGCGGGGATGCGAATGCTGCTTATAAAATGATTACATCATTCCAATTTATATTTATTTTATATTTAATGAAGGAAATCATAGGTATTACTGATGTTCTTAGTCAAGTTTTGCAATAAAAATCTCAAGACATCTTGAATGCCATGAATATGATTTCTACTATAAAAGGACTCATTCAAAAATTGAGAAATGAAGGCTGGGAAAATCTACTTGAGAATTTTGTCTCTTTCTCCAAGAAATTTGATATTGACATTCCAGAATTGAGCTCTCGTTATGTACAAGGTCGTGGTCATTATCAACGAGATCACATTACGATAGAACATCATTATCATTTTGAAATATTTAATGCTACTATAGATTTTCATATGCAAGAACTTGACAGTAGGCTTGGTGAAGGAGAAACAAAGCTTTTAGCCCTTAGCTCAGCTTTGGATCCAAATGATGCTTATAGATCCTTTAATATTGATGATATCTGTTGTCTGGCAGAAAAGTATTATTCTCTTGATTTTTCTGAGAACGAGAAAATTAATTTAAGATTTCAATTGAAGTATTTTAAAGTTGATGTGCTTACTAATCCGAAGTTTCAGAGTTTGTCATCCATTGCAGATTTATGTCGAAGATTGTTAGAGACAGAGAAATAAAAAACATACTATCTTATTAATAGGTTGATTCGTCTTGTTTTGACTCTTCTAGTATCTACAACGACCAGTGAACGAGCATTTTCAGCTATAAAGATTGTTAAAATAAGTTGAAGATGAGTTTCTAGCAAATAATTTAGTTGTCTATATTGAAAAAGAAATAACAAAGAATTTTGATTTAGATTCAACACTTGATGATTTTGTTTCTTTCAAAGAACGTAAGTTACAATTTTAAACATTCTGTGTTTCTTTTATTTGATATATTTGTACGAGTGTCTTTATGTTATTTTAAGGATATATTATTCTTGACATATCATATACTTTTTTAATACATAGGTTTTATTATTTTATTTTTATTTTAGATCTTACTATCAGATTATTCTATACTGCAGAAAAAATTGTATAGAAATACAACAAAAAATATTTTATTATAGTTTGAGCTTTGCTTGGTCCCCTCTAAAACAAATTTCTGGTTCCGCCACTGGAGCTCTAAATGCATTATTTTGGTTTATGATGTCATGTTTGATATGGAGATATCCCATAATATATTCGGTCATGAATGTAAATTTTTTTTTATAAATGAATGATAACAATTTTTCTTTAAAAAATTATACTACTTGATGTGAGATATTATAAATAATTATATATTAAAGTGATAAATATAAGAATTTATTTAAAATAGAATAAAATAATAAATATAAGTAAGAATAATAAAATTTATAGTAAAAAACATGAGCCATCAATTAAGTGCATGATTGAGTGTGTAATCGAGTTGGAGGAGATTCCAATATATAATCTGTCTGTGTCTTAACACAATTTTATCAACGAACAAGTTGTTTTCAAAAAAAGAAAAAAAGTGCATGATATGTCAAAGTTGGTGAAGGTCTCCACCATGGGTGAGTCAGTTGGAGTCGGATCCAAGATTTTCTATTCCAAGTGTGAGTAAGATAATATATCAATATTCCCTCTCTCATGGTCATGCATATCTTCTTAAAAAGGTGACTTGGGTGAGCCACGATTTATATCTTTCTTTAATGCTAAAAATTATTTCTATGGATATTATTAGATTGGATGATGATTTTTTTATAATTCTTTCCGAATTTTAGATTTATAATACGTATTAATTAAGTAGTCGACATTTTTTTAATAAATTATTAAAACAATAATAAACATTATGAAATTTACTTCATATAACTTTAATAAAATCTGGATAAAAATACTAAAAATCATTTATGGGACAAACCTCGTACACTTAAAACATTTTCCTCGACAAAAAAAAAAAAAAAAAAAAAAAAGAAAAGAGTTGTTTTGCAATGATATTTACCGATAAAGGGGATTTATCGTCGACCAATGTTAAGGGATGCGTAGTAGAGTCTTTATCTCGGATAATTTTGATCAGAATAACGGCGAGACTTTAATAAATCAGGGTTGAGAATAAATGAATAAAAAATATGAAAGGCTAATAGATAACAGGCAAAAAGGACCGAGAAATTGAAGAAAAGATGGAAGATTCTCTCTTTCTTGGTAGGAAGATTTGATAGGACACGTCATTGATTCTGATGTTTGATTTCAAATATTGCCAATGACATCTTCTCGCCACGTGTTGGCTAGTCAAAGAAAAGAAAAGGACAATAATTGATGTCTGACCACCCTTGAATCAGCCATAGCACACGTAGCCCGCTTTAAGTTCTCTCTCTTTATAAATAAATATAATATATATATAGTAATGCTCAGTATATTTCACGAGGTAAACTTTACCTGCTCATTTTGAAAATTAGGAAAATTTTACTTTTATATTTATTTTTTTTGTGTGATATTTATACAATCACAACTAAGGGTGATACCCGCCTCCTACGGGGCAGGATCATCCCTCCTTCACCTCCCGTCTCTGCATATGTAAGAGGTGGGGAATTTCTCCCCAGATCCCGCCCTCGCATACTGGGCCTTTGGCCTAGTATATTTTTCTGGGTCCTAAATGGCCCAGAATCGATTTTTGGGCCACTTTGGGCCCAAAATTCGTTTTTGGGCCATTTGAGCCTATTATTTAGATTAAAAAGTATATAGATTTAAAAAAAGAAAATATATATATATATATATATTTATATATAGAATCATAGATTGAACTATTACGTTATTAACTAATTAAGTAGTAATCATCACTAAGGCAGTAAGGCACTATACTAAAATATTTTTTTTACAATTATACAAATTAAGAGAACTAATAAACTATTACACTATTACAAACTCCTCTAAAAGAAATAAATATTACAAATTGTACAATTAACTATTGTAGCAACATTACAATTAATTATAAATTAACAAGATCATAATTTTTCAATTTGATCAATTTGATTTTGGGGTGGAGCCGTATCGGTGAGTTCACTGAGTGGTGAGTTATGTCGATTGCTGTGAGACTGAAAATCAAGATCATAAAAGTCAATAAGTTATAAAACCTGAAATATTAATAAGTTAAAAATAAAACAAATTAGAATTAAAAAGTTATAAAGATGAAACAAAATTTTAAATGCAAAAAACAATTATGGAAGAAATTGTGCAAACCATGACAATGGTGGGTCCAATACAAAGTCATACTGCATCGAAGGTAGCCGTAGACGTCGTCTCATGTATCACTATAAGTATTAAATTTGAAATCAAATTAATGAATATCAATTAAATGAAAATAAATAAATTAAAATAAGAAATTATAAAATGAAATTAAAATAAATATCAGATCCAAACTGATCATCACTATCCTCCTCGACGTCGGCCTTCTCATACTCAAGAACATCCGGAACATGAATTGGAGTTCCTTTGATCCAATTCTGCATGCAAATCAAAGCCTCCACAGTGGCAGGAGCTAATTAACTCCGAAATGAATCTAATACACGTCCTCCCTTGCTAAAGGCCGACTCTGAGGCTATTGTGCTAACAGGGATGGCCAAAAGTGTGCGGGCTATCTCTCCAAGGATGGGATACTTCACGACATTCACCTTCCACCAACTTAATATATCAAAATCTCGTGAAAATAGTAGAATCTCTGCTGCTAAGTATATGTCTATCTCTGGCTGAGCCTCTACAGAACTCCGAAGCAAGGGGGTCTGCTCATACCTCTCACCCCACTCCAATCTACGTCTTTTCCTAACCTCGACTTCAGGAAACTGTGAGCTTGAGGTTGAGGGGGTAGGTGTAGGTGCCGCAATATTACCACCCCGCAGGGTGGAAAACTCATCAAATAATCTAGTAAGGGTTTCTCGAACCCTTGCTGCAATAAGCTCTGCCCATACTTGCCCGTACGCAAGGCCCAATCCAAATATCATGCCATCCAACTTATACATCGGGTCAAAAACGACAGCTACATATAACAAAATATTAGCCTTCGTTAAATCTCCCCAATACTTGTCGTACTTTGTCCTCATAATCAATGACATCTCCCGCATCCTAATGTGACCACCCGCGACCATGTCATCTAATTCTTCTTTACCCTACATATTTGCTGACATACAATATTGGATGTAGGGTACAAAGTTCCAGATAGCCTCATGGTGACATCGTAAAAAAGCCTCAAAAACTCTACAAAATTAGTTACAATTTCCCAAGCATCCTCTACGGGTTTCCCCAATCCCCCGTGATCATCAAAATATTTAACATATTGGATGTCTTCGTCACCCAATATGTAAATGCCAGCTTATATTCTAGGGCCGCCTCCAACATCAGAAATGTTGAGTTCCATCGTGTAGGCATATCAGTACAAAGGCCCCTCTTAGATGTTAGGCCCGCAGATCTCGCAGCAACCTTGAATTTGTCCAACCTCGAAGGAGAAGATCTCACCCATCTCACAGCAGTCCTAACCCGAGCAATCGAGTCATGAATATCTCTCAAACCATCAGTGACAATCAGATTCAGAATATGTGCCGCACATCTCACATGCAGACACTCACCACCCATGAGTGTCTTATTTGCTTCTCTAAGATAGGTCTTTAGATGTCCCAATGCAACATCGTTAGACGAGGCATTATCGACTGTGACTGTAACCACTCGGGTCAAACCCCCACTCCTTTATTGCGGCCTCCAAGGCCTTTCCAATTGTCTCACCCTTATGATCGGTGATTTTACAAAATTTTATAATTTTCTTTTGCAATGTCCAATGACAATCAATAAAATGCACAGTCAAAGACATATAATTAAAATTTTGGATCGATGTCCAAGTGTCAGTGGTGAGACAAACAAATTGATCCGCCAATTGACCCATCAACTTCTCCTTTTCAATGTAATAATGTTTTTTTTACATCCTTTGCCACCGTGTGACGAGAAGGAATATTAAACCTTGGTTCCAAGTAGCGAGAATACGCTTGGAACCCTTTCCCATAAACAATTTGAAAAGGTAGATCGTCCATTATGACCATACGAGCTAGGTGTCTTCTACACTCATCGGGATCATACTTAGTATACCCCTTCAAAGTTGCACCCCCACTAGTCTCATCCGCCATTTTTTTAAGTCCAATTTCTAGCCTAGATTGACTTTTGTCTTGTAATGATCTTAATATTGGACTTTTTTTGCATTGCTCTTCTAAGTGCACCTTTAATTGTGAGGTGCCATGTTTCCTATAGTGACATCCATAAATTTTTCCACAATAGTTACACTTGGCTTGGGGGTTACTTGAGTCACCACCCTCTAGTTTGGTGAAATGACTCCAAACTATTGAAGCAGGTTTCTTGCTCGGCTTGGGGGCGGGGCAATGTGCCGTAGGGCTAGGGGTAGGGGTTTGAGTAGGAGGGGTAGGTGTAGGTGTAGGTGTAGGTGTAGGGGTAGGGGTAGGGGTGCCCTCGGCCTGGAAATGAGAGCTCGCACTAGAATCTGCTGGCATATCCATGAACTCAAGCAAACAACAAATCTGAAATTATAGAAAACATAGCAAATATATAATGAACATAAAAAAAAAAAAAATTAGAATAAAAAATTAGACCATATAATTCATCTAACAATTGTAAAAAATTTAAAGTCATAAATTTTAGGCATTAAAAAGACACATTAATTATTCAAGTTATAAAAAGACTTGTAGTGGTTTTAGTTATTTTTATTGTACTATTTTAATTATTTCCCCGAACTCAAAACAGACAAATTTGAACCAACATATTAAGAAAAATGATCACATCCGAGCATATTAAATTAAATAAAGAAATTAAATACAATATAATAAAAATGAAACGTCTAAAAATCAACTCAAAACAATGGATGAGATGTTGATATGAATGGATAATAATGATTATGGTCGCTTTACAAAAGGATGGATGTCCATATCGATAATGGGCATGCACCATAATTATTGTGTTAGTATGAATGTTCCAAATTTGTTGAGGGCTTTGTCTTGTCACCCTAAATGCTTTCTTTTTACTAAAACAACATGTTTATGCAAATTCTCTTTTGTGTTCAAATGAATTTGACATTCATAATATATATATATATATATTTATAACTTGAAAGACTATAAGGCATAAGTATAGCAACTATATAAATTATAATGAACATAAAAAAAAAAGTAGAATAAAAAAAAGTACCACTTGACATTCATAATTTCATATATATATATATAAATATATATATATATATATATTTCATCTTAATTCATTATATTGAATTTCGAAATACCCTAGTGCATTCTTTTTTTTTTTTTTTTGTTCAATTTGGTAGGGAA
This sequence comes from Juglans microcarpa x Juglans regia, assembly GCF_004785595.1. Lineage (NCBI taxonomy): Eukaryota > Viridiplantae > Streptophyta > Magnoliopsida > Fagales > Juglandaceae > Juglans > Juglans microcarpa x Juglans regia. The sequence goes on along the minus strand of NC_054598.1, from coordinate 10,565,024 downwards.
CATCAAATTCTGTTTTTAAACCCCTAAATTAATTTTTTAAACCCCTAGTGCATAGCAATTTTAAAGATTAAACCCCTAAATTAATTTAGGGTTTTCAATCTTTGAAACCCCTAAATTAATTTAGGATATTTCGAAACCTAAATTAATTTAGGGGTTTCAAAGATTAAAACCCCTAAATTAATTTAGGGTTTCGGATTGGAGCCCTAAATTAATTTAGGGCTCCAATCCGAATTAATTAGACACAATAATATTGAAATTCAGTGATTTACACACATTATATAATGCAAAAAAAAAAAAAAACAATTCACAGCACACAATTCACGGGTCACGGGAGCTATTCAAAATTTCAAAGATCAAACCACATGCACAATCTAAACTCCACAGCACACAATTCACAAAATCTCATCCTCCATCTCCGATAAACCCCATCCTTCCTCCAATCTCCATTAAATATGTAAATCACAAAAAAATTAAAGTGTCGAATTTGGATTTCTTACCTTCGGAGATGAAGAGAGAGGAATCGAGTGCGAGTCCGAGTCGTGCGACGGGGATGGCGATGCAGATAGATGGACCGGGCGGCGGCTCACGGCTGCGAGAAGTAACTCAGAGAGAGAGAGAGAGAGGCGAGAGCGAGAGTGAGAAGAACTGAAGAACAAATCGGGGCTGGGCAGAGGCGAGAAGGGGGGCTGGGTAACTAGGGTTTCAGTTTTAAGTCTGGGAATTCGTTTCATGCCTGGGTTTTTTTTTTTAATATATATGTAAATAACGTATATAATATAATTATATATAATTATAATTATATATATAATAATATTCCGGGCGGGCGGGGCGGGGTATATCCGGGGCGGGGGTCACCCCAGCCTGCCCCCGCCCCCGGATGTTGCCCCGCCGCCCGCATCTAACGGGCAGGGTGATCCGCCCCGCCTAACGGAGGCGGGGCGGAACCGGGGCGGGGCAGCGGGGGCGGGGCCCCGTTGCCCACCCCTAATCACAACTATAAATATTATTTCTTATATATATATAAGAGCTAATTTATGTTTTTTTATTACATAAATTAAAGTGACATACTTAAATAATTTTATATTTATTTATATAATACAATAATAAAATTTAAATTGAAAATGAAAATATATTTTTACCTATATAACATGTTTTTATACAATTTTTAAGTTATAGTGTTGAAATCAAGTTTTCGTTGCGTTTAAAATTCAAAGCATCACGCTACACATGTTTGGTTAGAGAGGATTTTTACAAAATTTTCAGTTTTTTATTTAATTTGAGATACTTTTGTATTAAATTTAGTTTGGATAAAAGTTTTGTGATTGGTAATGATTAGATAGATTTTTTTTTTTTAAATAGAAATCCTTTGATATTTAAAAAAAAATGTTGGATGGAAGTTGAAATTTAAAAACCATTTTGTGAATAAAAATGTTTAATATGTAAAAAGATTTAAAAAAATCATATTTTTTTTAATAGTAAAATTTCTAAACTGATGTGATTTATTATGTTGCATTAAATTAAAAAATTATTTTTAAATATTTTTCTTATAAATTTAACACAATAAATGTTCGAAAACATCTCATCCTCAATTTATTAAATAAAGAGGTTGGCATTAAATTTGATAACAGCCATTTGTGAGAAGTTTGGGATACGAGAGATTATCATCCTCCTCATCGTACACTTGCAATTAATATTAAAAAAAATCTAATTATAAACGATTCTGCTTATTAATATGCGCACATATTTAATATAATTAGTTAAAAAATAAATTTTATTAAAATTAATACTAATTTAAATTTAGAATATAAAGATAACAATAATAATATATAGATTAATATATAAACTTACTTATACATAATAAAACTCTTACTATTATATTATACATAATAAAACTCTTACTATTATATTGACATCAATGGAGAGCGTCAAGCATATGAATCATGATGGGAAGCTCATTTTCAAACAACAGAGATTTGATTCTCTCTCCCTGCTTGGTGTACACGTGCTGTGTTAGAGCATTGGATATTATTGTGTCTAAAGTCTGGCATTAATGTCCAAAAATTAGAAACTGAATCAGTAAAATGCAATGGTTCAAGACAGAAAAACATAAATGATATTTGTAGGGCTCCGTTTAAATTGTGAGATGAGATAAATTTAGATGATTTATGAATAATAGTGAAATTTATAAATTGAGATAAGTTGAGATAATTTTTAAAAATTTTATGTTTAAATTAGAAGTGGAATGAGATGATTTTAAGTTGTTAGAGAGGAGATAGATGTAGGTCCCATAAATGATTATATAATATTTGTAATGATTTTGTTTTATTTATAAATAAGTAATAATGATTTTTAATGGGAAATGGCCAATTTGTTTTTATAATAATAGAAATCAATAGAAACAAAATAAACCATCTCAAAGTTAGATAAAAGAGTATTTGAATTAGAGAGTGTTTCTTAATTCAAACGGAGCTAAGTATTGTGTATTATTTTTGAAAATAAAAACAGATAAATTTAAAAGAGAAATGACAGATTTACCGAGGAATTCAATCGACATTTTGTACTGAATTCTCATTTTATTTTATTTTTATTTTTTACTTAATAGTTAAAAAATAAAGTTTTTAACGAGTATGTATTTTTTTAAAATTTTTTAAATAGATTTAAAAATGTTTGAAAAAAACAGAAACAAAAATAAATAAAAAAAGTTTACAATGTTCGGTAGAAAAAAAGTGTAGAAGTCTCTGCAGTCCTAGCACCACTCAATTTAAAATTTATATAATTTTTTTTTTTTTTTAATTCTAGATCATATTTTTTTGAAAATAAATATGCATACATAACCATGACTGTTTATGGATGAAGTTGGACAGAATTTCGCAAAGAATTGTATTCAGGCGACATAGCCCAATCCAACTATGACTGTTTGTTTAACGCAGATCGTGGTGAAAACTTGGGCCCGGTCCAAGGAAGTATTTATTCTACTCAGAAAAGGGACGAAAACGATTTGTAAGAGATGGAGCTCCCGGCGAGGATCGAACTCGCGACCTTTCGCTTACGAAGCGAACGCACTACCACTATGCTACGGAAGCATCCGCCAGTGTCAATCCTAAAGTTATTATATATTGTTTGTTACATGAAAAGTTCTATTATCTCGCATCCATTTTTATTTTTATTTTTTTTCTTACAGCATTTTATGAAGAATAAAATTAAAAAAAAACTTTAAGAAATTAAAAAAAAAAAAATTGTAATACGTAATGTATGAGATTTATGAATAACAAAGTAGATAATTACATGTATAAATAAATTTTGGACGCATATGATTTGAGTAATGCTATTTATTATTTTAATTTTTATTGTATTTTTATTATTTTATGATATGGTATTAAATAATTAAAAATTATTTATAATATTTTATTTATAAATTTATTTTTTAATACGACGTTTGGCCTTTGGGAGTTTAGGACGATGAATAGATTTCCGCAGGGTTTAGGGGTAAGTGAGCTGTGAAGGGCGAACGCGCACAAACCCAGAGCGAGGGAGGAATTAGGAGAGATGTGTGGAATTGCTTTGATTATCTCAGGCATTCGTATCTGTAAAGCGTCATCTCTGTTTCTCGAGTCGGTACCTCCAGCCTCTTCGCCCAAGGCTGAGCAAGTAAAAGCTTTCCATCTCTTCGCGTCTGCGATTTTCTCATTTTCTTTTATTGCTTTCTTTCTTCTTATTCATTAAGTGTAACCAGAACGTACTTTACTGAGAATGATTCTTGTTTAGTGTTGTCCAAATCTTCTTCTGTATTTGAAAACTATACAGAAAAAGGGTCTTAAGTCATTACCGGGGGAAGCCGTTTACGGATTATATTATAATACTATTTGTTGCCGGGACTTGAAATGTTATTTAGTTAGAAAGGGGTTATTTGGGTTAAGATCTCTCTCAATAATCAAGGTTATTTCTGTTGAATTTTGATTCTGTATGAACTATTGTATAATCCTTACTAATACAATTAATTTGTATTGGTTCACCAGCTGGTGTTCTCCATTGATGATCTTAAAGCAGCTCTGCGGGGAAGGGGTCCCGATAGCTTGCGTAGCAAGAAGGTTTTCCTTTATCCAAACACTTCAAGCACCGTCGAGGAACAAGAAATTATATCTTTTATTGAAGGAGAAGAAGAAAAAGAAAGGGACCTGGCATACTTGCAACGTTTCGAGAAGAAAAATAAATGCTTATTTGGTGCAGATGGAGAAGCGCATGAGCTAGAAAATGGTTTTCCTAAGTTTGCAGCAGAACTTCACTTTGTTGGCGCCACATTACAGCTCAGGGGGATTAATCCTATTGTACAGCCCTTGGTGGATATATCTGGGAATATTCTTGTATATAATGGTATGTTTAAGATGTCTCTGCTTGCGTCAAACCAATGGGCTTGTGCTTGATCATGAATTGACCCTTCTCCTGCATCTATTTCTTTCACTCTTTTAGTCTAGTTTGTCACCTCAGTTTTTTTTTTTTTGGATCAGGGTTCTACTGGTGTTTCTTGTTGGCAGTTGTACTTGAGTTCATTTATTATGCTAATTTTTTTTTCAATTTTAGTTTTCTACAATTATTTAATGGGGAATATGGCAATGTTCTTCAGGTAAATCTATGTCAATTCAGTGACCAGATGCATTTGACTTTAAACTAAGGCCCTAGTTTGACGTTTAAAACTGGTGTCTTCAACTCCATTCATATAGTTTTCTTTCTGATAGATTTTATATTTTTCTAATGTTATGTTCCGCTTTTGAAGGTGAAATATTTGGAGGAATTTACATTAACAGTGATAGCAATGATACTGAAATTCTTCTGCAAGCCCTGGGAAAGTGCTGCTCCTCTAATTCCCATTTATGCACAATAACAGACTCTTGTGATGAAAAAAGACAAAGTTCCATTCCAGGTGTTCTTTCTGCAATTAAGGGTCCTTGGGCTGTCATCTATTGGCAGGTAACTGGTAAGTTACTATTTGTTTCGATTGCATATGTGCGAATATATCGTATTTTCCAGCATCTTATTCCTTAAGTTTACAATGTAATGTGCAGGAGAGTTCAAAAACCCTGTGGTTTGGTCGAGATGCAATTGGTAGGCGGAGCCTTCTTGTTCACTGGCCAACTTTGGAGGATGATCGCTTCATGCTATCTTCCGTATCACCAGTTTCTTCCATTGAGCAGAGCTCTGGTATAATGCTTGGTAGAGCTTATTTCTTTCGTTCTTCTGGTTCAAACCTTTTTTTACAGTGTCTTGTAAAGCCAATTTGTTAATTACTCTTTATGGAGAAGGAAAATAACTTATTGGGCAAGACTTTTAACACATGCACCTTTGGCAAATTGAGCTGCTCCACATAATTTCCCTATTTTGCATTGCTGTTTCTTTTTATCATTGTTTTTTTTTTTTTGGCTTTCAAATCTGAGGTGGAAATATTGATAATAACATATTTCCGTCAGATAAGATATTCTAGTATTTTTGTCGACGCTCTTCCTATATTTTAAATCATCAAACACTTCTATAAAAACATTTTAAAACGTCAATGACAGTGTACCCTGAAAATAATTCCTTCCTTTCCGATACAAAAAGAAAAAGAAAAAGTGTACCCTGAAAATAATTCACTTCCACTTAATGCCTTATATTATTGTTTTGGCTTTTAATATACTATTTGCATAAGTTTTACATATGTTGCATTAACCTGCAAGCTCCTTTCATTTTTCCTTTCAGTTTTTCCAATTGTTGACTCTTGAAACCAGTGATATGTAATATCAAGTGATGTCAAATGTACCCCAGGTTTTGAAGCTGAAAATGGATTTAATGTACCCCAGGTTTTGAAGCTGAAAATGGATTTAACAAACTCAAATTCTGGGAAGAGCTTCCATGTGGGATATACAGTAGATGTTTTGGTTCTCATAAATCAGATGGGTTTATTTTTGGTGAAGTCAGAAAACATGAATGGAAAAATGCCATGGTAAAAGAACTGCTTGATTGGGAGAGAGTTTCTGTTGAACCCAAACCTGAAGATGCAAAGCTCTCTCATTGTAAGGTTGCTAGAGAGCAGCATGGTATGCATTCAGCTCATTCAAATATATTTCCATCCAAATCAGGTGAATACCATATCATCATGTAGAAAAGCTACCAGTAGAAATTCCAAACTTTACTTACAAAATACGATCTACTTTCATTTTGACTCGTGAAGAGATGATTGCTGAATCTAATTGTATGTTTTTTTGTTTCCTTTGGTTTGTTATTTTAATGATGCTCAAAATGTGGTTTTATATTGTGAGTAGGGCCTGCACAAGCTTCAATTTCAGGGCCAGCAAAGACTGTGCTGATTGCTTTAAAGGAATCTGTGATGCGCCGCACTTCACTGCATACAATTTTTCAGGTTTCTGATTGAGCTTAATTACAATTGTACTCAGTTTCATCCTATGGAGTAGTGGGAGACGTGTATTTTTGCTTGAGCACTTTATTGAGGGGTAGAAAAATTGCGATTATCTTGCAGTTTAACCTTGAGTAAGCTTTTGGTTTTGCGATTTTTCGGCTTTTGTATTAATAATTTTCTTTTGATATGAAATGCATAGGCAGTTACCTGTGATATAAGACAAGAGGCACATGCACCAGTGGCAGTTCTCTTCTCTGGTGGATTGGATTCAATGATACTTGCAGCATTACTGGATGAATGCCTAGATCAGAGCTGTAAGTGTTGCAGAAAAGCCACTTTATTGGAGTTGAAACTGGGGTCAAGAGAATTACTTGTATTTCTTTTATATCTGTAAACAAAATTTTTATTACTGATATTGATAGGCATAGGCCAAGTACATGGGACATATACAAGAGCAACACCTAAGCATGAGTGTCTAGTGATACAAGGATGTCACGGATATTCAAGCCATTAAAATCTATTACATGTATTATAAAATCCTTCTGTGAATTCAATTGATAAGCTCACGGCTATCACATTTCATTGACAGATGAGATTGATCTGCTTAATGTGAGCTTTGATGGTCAGTCTGCTCCCGATAGAATTTCTGCTAAGGCGGGAGTAAAAGAGCTGAGAAGAATTGCACCCTCGAGAAGGTATGCTCTATGGAAAGGAACTTTGTATGGAGAATTATGCACATACAACCTTTTTCACAACCCTGTTTTAAATGAGGAGTTTTTTTGTAAAATAACTTAATAAAAGTAACATCGTTTTACAAAAATACCCTTAATTTAAAACATAGTTGTATAAAGTGTTGTATGTGTATCATTACTCCTTTTGTATGAATTGGTCTTTGGTATTTCAAAACATTTTATAGGTAAGACAGTTTTTGAAAGAAGAAAAAGGGTGTTTCACCAGTGCACATAAAGTATACAAGATATCCACCTAACAAATAAAAGGAAAAGTGCTAAAAGTAGAAAAAAAGCTACCCTAGTTTGGACCATTGTCCAATGGAAAAGTGTATTAAGGAAAGATAACTTGAGCTCCGACATCTACTATTCAGAATCTTCAAAACTTCTCTCATTTCTTTTCTCCAAATATGCCACAAGTGTGACGGGGTCTTCCTTCACAATAGTGTGCATTGCTATCAAACTGCCCTTTCCAACATGCTAGTAGGTCTACCACTTGAGAAGGCATAACTCAGTATTTTCCAAATAGGCCAAAAACCATAATCCAAAGTGCTAGCACCTTGCACAATGAAATAGAACGTGATCTAGGGGTGATAAACGGTCCGGTCGGACCGAATGGACCGACCGTTTCGGTCCGGACCGAGACTTGGTCTGGTCGGTCTCGGTCCACATTTTAGAGGACCGAAACTTTTCGGTCCGGTCCACTGTCCAGGGTTTTTCCGGACCGGACTGCACCGAATGAAAAAGAAAAAATTATATATATATTTTTTATATAATAATTGTACAATTAACAATATAAAATTTTAAATATGTTATTAATACTTGTTAATATTCTATAAATTAACAATATTTAATATATATCTTCATCTAACCTATCACTATTAACAATATAAAATTTTAAATATGTTATTAACACTTGTTAATATTCTATGAATTAACTAATATATAATATCAATTAGTTAATTATATAGTAATTATATAAATTAATAATATAATTTTCATCTAATTTATTATCATTGACCATATAAAATATTTTTTTATTGAGTTTGTTACTTAATCCACATTAATAAGTCATTTAATTTAATTTAGTATTTTAAATAATTTTTTTATTAATTATTTAAAAAAAAAAAAAAAAAGGCCGGACCGACTGGACCGGACCGGACCGATATCGGTCCGGTCCGGTCCCTTTGGATGTTCGGTCTGGTCCGGTCCGGCGATGGACCGAAAATATTCGGCCCATCGCCGGACCGGACCGGACCATTTGCACCCCTAACGTGGTTCACAACTTCCCTATTCTTGTTGCGAATGCAACACTGGTTAAATACTATAATATCCACTTCCCAATGTTATATAGGGTAAGAATCTTCCCTAACGCCGTTGTACAAATGAAGGAATTCACTATGTAGTCTAGGGAAACCCTTTTCCTCCAAGTAAGTTTCCAAGGGAACCCACCCGTGGGTAGCCCAAGTGGTAAGGGCGAACTTGTGTGCATGTGTCCCATGTCACAGGTTTGATTCCCCCTGGGATCAAACTGCGATTTAAGTGGGAGGCCATGGCGGTGGGTTGCTGTGCTAGTTTCCTCGAGGGTTTAGGTTCCATGGGTGAGTCTTAAGGGCTCTATTGTGGAGTGGTTCCCCCATCATTAAAAAAAAAAAAAAAAAAATCCAAGGGAAAAGATCTCTATCTTTGAGCACACAACACATTGCAAAATTGCTTGAACTCAAACATTCGTTTGCTGTATGGGCCCCAAACCATTTCATCTTCACCAATATGTCCCGCTCAACTTGACTACAACTAGTCAAAGAACAACATGAAGAGATACACCACTGAATGATGCATAGTTGATAATAGTGATCTAAGACATAAGTGTCCTTAAAACGAGCAATTACGAATTACTTAGGAAGGCATTTTTTCAAGGATTTGATTACCACACCACACATCTCGCCAAAAACCGGTCTTGGACCCGTTACCCTGACAAATCTAGTAAAGCCTCCCCCAAATCCCATTTGATGCTTTTCTAGAGGCCAACCTTGAAAGACATGTTTACTTCATGGGATGACCAACTACCGCCCCAGCTTCCATACTTTGTGTCCACTAGCATCCTCCAAAAGCTTTTTTCTCTTTTGTAGGCATAATGTCATTGCTATACTTTTTATGTTGTGTGTTTTATAAGGAACTTGTTTTTCACATACCCACCCGTGGGTAGCCCAAGTGGTAAGGGTGAACTTGTGTACATGAGCCCCATGCCACAGGTTTGATTCCCTCTGGGATCAAACTGCAATTTAAGTGGGAGGACATGGTGGTGGGTTGTTGTGCTAGTCTTCCCGGGGGTTTAGGTTCCATGGGTGAGTCCTAAGGGCTCTGCTGTGGGGTGGTTCCCCTGTCATTAAAAAAAAAGTAACTTGTTTTTCACCTTTGTCTTGATGTCATGTTCTCTATAATTATCTTGCTTGTGCTATTTCTTATGGATTCACATTGTATTGGAAATGCAGGTGGAAACTGGTGGAGATTGATGCTGATTTATCGAAATTGGACCTTGAAACAAAGCATGTTATGTCGCTAATAAATCCTGCAAATACTTACATGGTCAGTTTCCTTTTATAGACTAGTGCCGTTTGTCTTATTTCGTGATATGCCGTGCATATAGCATCAATGTAATCGTGTAAATGGTCACATATTCTTATGGCTTTCTAGCCGATACGAAATTCCTGACATCATGGCATAACGTTATTGAGACTCTTAATTATTTGAGTAGCATGTTTTTTATTTTGTGTGTTCTTTTAGCAAGTTTACAGTGTAATTCGCCTTTAGTTCTTATAAGGTACCTTATAATCTCTAAAATTACTTTCTTCTATTTTTTTTTTTTTCGCCCCATGAAAACCATAAATAAGAAGCAAATTTTCTAATCCCAGATCCCTCTTCTTCTCATTTAATACAACATTTCCACTATCACATTTATCTACATGGACAGAATATCACATTTCAATAAAATTGCAGGATCTCAATATAGGAATAGCTTTATGGCTGGCCGCTAGAGGCAGTGGTTGTGTGTATGAAGGTAATAACAATGATATTGATGAGGATCTTGAATGTGTTGAATACAAGTCCAAGGCCAGGATTGTCCTTGTTGGTTCTGGTGCCGATGAGCAATGTGCTGGCTATGGTAGGCATAAAACAAAATACAGACAGGGAAGGTATTCATTTTTCACGAATAAATGGATTAGTCTTGTGACCTGTTTATTTGCATGTCTGTAAACTAATTTGTGTGCGCCCATGTTGTTTGACTGTTCACATCTATACTGTAATGTAGCAATCTTTTGCCAATATCGGTGTATATCATGTAATGTTTGAAGTTGCCTTACTACATGTTTTCATGGTCGTTGAAAAGGGGATGCACATAGGTAGGTGGGTTTTCCTCTAGGGAAAGAAATAAACTTACACTTTTTTCTATGATATGGAACCTCACCAAGGCTGGGTCCTTTGGACACACCCCTGAGGAGTAAACCCGGATATACAATCCACCCCCACAACTGTGTATCTGGTAATCCAGGGGAACTTCTAGCCTGGAATCAAACCTAGGATGTTTGAGTCTACAACTCGTCTCAAGTCCATCTTTTGACCACTAGGTTGCACCCTGACAGGTAAGTTTGATGCACTCTTGCAAAAAAAAAAAAAAATGGTAACATTGAAGTTAACTGCATAATACAGGTTGGCAAGTTGATTCACAAGCAGGTTAAGTTGTAGAATTGGCCCCTAGCCTATAGGGTTATGGTCTGGTTACGAGAAAGATTGGCCAATGGTCTTTGTAGGAAATGGCATTTCCTTCTCCCTAAAAGACTTGGAGGGTGAGATCACTGGTTCATTGCCATATATATGCTGTATTTTTCTAATAAAGAAACAGGGAGAGAAAAATGGGCTGGGGGCAGGTGGCTTCAAAATTTATCTTCTTGAGATAGACTGATCCCTGTATGCGTATGGTTGTGTCTGTATGTTTTTCGGATCAAAGCCTTCATCATTGTTTAGATGCTTGTGCACGTGTGCATGCATATGGTTGTCTCTGAATTTTGTTTCAGAGTCTACCAAGATTAAGTGCATGCCATTCTCATAATTATGGGCTGACTCTACAGTTACAGCAGCCCTGCATCTGGTGGAATTGCATTCATGTGTTGTACATGTTAATCTTAATATGCATGTTGCACGAACTTGGTAATTCGGTATTCTGATTTTATTTCTAAATTTTACAAGGAAAACTCTGTATATCACACATCATCCCACTCTTATCCCACTATGATGGGGTGACATTGTCCATCAACCCTTAAATTTTTTTCCTAAAACAAGAGACGATCCAAGGGTGATGGAAAGTGTCACATTTCAAAGTGGGATGAAAGTGGGATAATGATGTGGTATATAAGACTGTTTACAATAGAAGATGTATTGGTGCTAAACTCATTAAAAAAATGGCCTGCTTCTTACGCATTAATGTGTTAGCACCTGATATTTATCCTGTTTAGAGCCACCGTGATACAGTATAATGTCTGGCCTATTACTAAACAACAAAACAAAGCATTGGTAGATTGTGGAGTGATATATGTTTGTTATGTGCCTACTCAATCTGGTGGTCTAATATGCTTTCATCACTCATCAGTTGGCTTGGACTACACGAGGAAATGAAATTGGACATGCAGAGAATTTGGAAGAGAAACCTAGGAAGAGATGATAGATGTATTGCTGATAATGGGAAAGAGGTATTGTTAAAGTCTCAGACAAAGATGATTCCTTAGGTCATTTACTTGTCTCATGTGGTAAGCATCTAATTCTTCCCTGTTTTTGTCATTATTATTTTTTCCCAAAAGGCTAGATTTCCTTTCTTGGATGAAGATGTTATAAGGACTTTGCTCGATATTCCTTTGTGGGAGGTTGCCAACCTTGATCAACCTAGTGGAACCGGTGATAAGAAAATTCTGAGAGAGGTCAGTACTATATCTTTTATTTAGCTACTTTCTCTGTCATGCCATACTATGTGACAGAGCATTTTTTCCTGGGCTTTTATGCATGATATTTACAATTGTTAGTTTCAGTACATAATGTAATGGTACGTGAAGTCAATCATATGTATTAATCAGTATCTGAGAAATCAGCAGAGTTCTACAAGAATAACATTACCTCAATTAACAAATTGAAGCTGCATGTGGTGCAAAGTTCTGTTGGAAAAAAAAAAAAGAAAAAAGACATCCTGCTCAACAGGATTTAACTATGAACAGAGCTCCATGGAATGAAGTGGATGCTCTAATGTAGCCTCTGAAGATGAGGGAGTCCCAGAATGGTAGGTGGGGTTGGGGCTAAAAACGAAACATTTTTATCTAATCTAGGTTGAAGTTTCTCGAGGTTCACTCCATCCCACATCATCTGGCATTGTTCAGTTGGTGTACATAGACATCTCTTTTGCTGCTAAGGTTCACTTGAGAGGGAATTTCAATTGCTTTAGCACCAAGTACTTGGGCTATGCCTATTCCTGTTAATATAATCTTTTTACTTATAAAAAAAAATTGCCTTATATGTCCATATTTGATTTTGCACTTCATTACTAAATCATTTGCTATCGTCAGTCTTACTAATTCATGTGGTGAGTGCTGGCCAGAAATTATATCCATTCTCTACCTATCCTATTTAGATTATTATTTTATTTATTTTGTTTTTAATATTCAGTATTTAATATAGATATCATTATGTTTGTGAAGGTTGCTCAATTGCTTGGTTTATATGAAGCATCAGTTCTGCCTAAAAGAGCAATTCAGGTGTGCTGATTTACTTATTCATTTGAGTGTTATGACATTCAAAAGCCTGTATTCATATGCTTTGATTTTATGCAGAACTTAGCATTATGCGTTCTTTATCATTTTGTTTGTAGATAGCAGTATTATTTCCCCATGGGGATGCCACAGTACTTGAAATTCATATTTTACATATACATATATGTTAATGTCAATTTGTCTGTTTATGCTATAATCAGGACTATATATCATATTGAACAATGATTAAATCAATAATATCAGTTTTGAAAATTTTTCCAGTTGAAAAATCCATGACACAACTACAAAAGAAAATGAAGCATACTTGATTTAATCGCAATGGCAGTTACCTAGATGAACTTTGAGTTTAGTTTCAAGCAAAAGCACTTGAAAGCTTCGCTGATGCTTAATCTGGAAGAAGGTTCTATTGCTAAGCACTGTTTAATTATGAGGGGATTTTAATATTTCTTCTTTACTGGTGTAGTTCGGTACAAGAATTGCACGGGAATCAAATCGAAAGAATTTTGGTAGTAACCGTGCAGCAAATCAGGCATCGGCAGGAAGTGCAGCAATTCACATGCCATCAAATTTGACTTGAGACTGCCCTTGCTTAATCCCTGGCATGTGTCCCTCTCTTTCCTTCAAGAATTCCATGTGCTTGGGGTCTGGAGTTCCTATTTTTGGTCCTGGCTCTGAAATTAAACGAGGACAATGGTGACATTGTTTTGGTGCACAGGGGCACGTTATGTTCTGCTGGCATCATAAAATCTTTCCATTTTTCCCTACAAATTTGAGTGTGTTTTGTTGTATTAATTGGGATTTGAGAAGATTATAGTTGCTGTAGCTGATCCTTGTGTCAAATTTTTTTTTTTCCAGTTGGGACGTCTGTTGGCAGCCGTGGTTATGGTTTGTCTGCTATAGTAAATCAATAGGGTTTTTTTTTTTAAAGAAGAGGATAGTACCTCAATTTATTGATAGCCTTTACTTTTGGCGGAGAAAAATCATGGTTACAACCAGACATTTGGGAGTTACAAATAAGCATAAAGACCAAAACTCAGGTATAAAAAACCGAAAGACCCAATCACAAACTAAGAAAGTCAAAAAATTACAAACTAAATAGAAAGAACAATCTTAAAAAATCAACCTGCAAGAAATCATACATAAGAAAATAGAAAAGAGACGAGAAGTAAAAATCAAGTACCTCACTTTGATAACCTGAAATAAGGAAAATCAATTTTGTCTATGCAAAGAATGCCTTTTAACTAACTCGATAAATTATCTCTATCATCAATTCATTCCATATTAAACTTCCAACATCCTACTTAGCAAGAAAATTAGCTACAACATTACTTTTGCGATAGATATGAGTAATTTTATAGTCCATACAACGAAGGCAAGCTTCGATCTCATCATACCAAATCTTACAAATACTCTTAGTAACCCAGTTGACTAGAAGTTGAGAGTCTGTCTCAATATGAACCCAATAAAAGCCAAGCCGATAGCACCTCCTAAATTTTTTCAATAAATTTCTCATTTCGGCAAAATTATTAGAGCATTGGCCTAAGAACACAGAGTAAGTCACACGCAACTTACCACTAGCATCCCGAATAACACTCCCGGCACTAGCCGGACTTGGATTATCCAAATTACTGCTATTAGTATTAAGCTTCACCCAATCTTGCTGAGGCTGAAGCCACTTTATCAAAGTAATCTTATTAGCTTTAGGAGTTAAAATCGGAATATCCAACCTCTTTAAAATAGCAACATCCTGCTTAGGGAGCCTTAAAGATTTTATAGACACTTGAATAACACGATGGATCTAGAATTTAATAACATGTCAAACCGATTCAACCGTATCAACCTTACCTCAATACCAGGTTTTGCAACGTCTATCCTATAGCTTCCAAGAAACAATAGACAGGAAGGAGACTAAAGACAGTTTGAATGTGAGATGAATGCCCTTCACAACGAAACTATAAATTAACTTGCTCCTGCTAGGTGCGAAAAGACCCATATGCACACCTAATTGAACCGCTACCAAACGCTATATTTGTTTAGCAAAATCGCCCGTACAAATAATGTGATTAAGATCTTCAAGATGACTAACAGAGCAACAATTACATTTAGAGACCATAAGAATGCCAACCATTTTAATCTCCTCATCCACACTTAAATAGTTATTGGTAGCTTATTTCTATGCTACCTTTGATTAATTATTACATTTTACAAATAGACCAGCAAACGCAAAATTATGCAATTCATAATTACTTGACTACTTACTCCAGAAGTGTTTTTCATTACGGTTCTTGTAAATGATGTCAATCTATAAATTTCATTCAAGTGTCAAACTTTCATCTTTACAATTCCAACATGAGCAAATGTTATTCATGTTGAAATCCGAATAAATTTTAAAAAATAATTAATATTCTATTAAAAAATTGTGTAAAAGTTGTATATATTTGTGACATTGTGTATCAGTAACTAATACAGTAGAGAATGTAATCCAGTAAGATGCTTTCTCTCGTCTCTCACATAAATAACCTTTTATGATGTTAATCTTATGGGTGGCACTGGAGCAGTGTCTGTATGTATGTAAACTCTGTTATTACTAGTTGCAGTGAAATAAGTCCCATTTTACAAAGTGCCTTGTGGGTGATGAGGTAAGTTGAAAGCAACCCCATCTCAAGAAATCAGACATTTTTTGCAACTACACAATACAATTATATATATATATATATTAAAAAAAATATTCAAAACATTAAAATAAAATAAAAAAGTCAAAAAAGCTTTTTTAAAAAAACTAAGATTTACTCATTATTTGTACAAAAATTATATACAAGTTGTCTCTTAATCATTTATAATATACTATATTCTAATTGAGTAATGTTACGTACAGTTCTGGAGTATGCAAGCGTTGTGCAATCGCTTTGAAAAAAAGTAGAGTCTACTATTAAAAAATTAATTTTTTTTTCATGTGAATCCTATATTTATTAACTTCTTCAAAATAATTACGCGATGTTTACGCACTCACGACTGCAAATATCATTTGTCATTCTAATTTCAGTGTGTTCATGTGATACCCGTTTTTCAGTTCTTATATCAAAAGACCAGCAAGACTGGTTCTGAATTCACTATGGTATTTTCTAGTTGGTGTCGTTAATCACAAACAAAGACAACTCATGTCCCAAAGCAGATTCATGAAACAAATACGAAAATCTAAAACTTAAAATATAGACATTATTGCATTATTGCTTGTGGGGTTCAGCTTCAGTACTCCCAATTGTACTTCGTACTTGATCTAATCGCCAACGCTAAAACAGCCATTAAAGACCAAAGCATTTAGCATTAACACAGGAAGACAGGCCGCCCCGCCATCGATGGTCATGTTTATAGAGGCATTCCAATTTCCCCCACCTATAAAGGATAGCCCGGTGGTTAGCCACCAATGCTTGTTGATAGATAGCTGCCGCAGCGGCTAACTGCTGGCAATTTGACTTTAAAAAATAGAAAGAAACCTACACATTTATTATGCATTTCCTCCCACGCGAGATGACCCACCATTTGTTTCCAGTTTGCGCGTGGAATTGACCAAAAAAAAAAAAAAAAAAAAAAAAAAAAGCAAAAAATACTCTGTTTCGTGTTTATGTGCTTGATTTGCTTATTATCTACGATAATAAGAGTGCATATCTCGAGTTCGAATATTTACGTGGAAATTATATTGTCCCAGAATTTCGTAAAAACGACGTTAAGTACTATGTTTCTCTCTCTCATACGTACTGGTTTTTCCATATCTCATATAACCTGGACTCCATGCCTTCCATGAACGTATACTCCCTATTTTTTTCACTTGCAATGCCTCTCTCTCTCTCTCGCATTCTGGTTTTCTAAATTGCATGAGTGTCTGATAGAGTGCATATATCAGAAGGAGACATGTCGGTGAATTTCGGAAAATTTATGAAGCTTGATTAGACTTTCGGAAAATTTTCAGTAATGCTGCTTTTAACACTTCATCTTCACGTAATTTATGAAAGCGACGGATGCGAATTAGTCGTAAAAATATATAAATTTAGAAATCAAGATTGATGGTGCCCCTCTATATTTTAGTCTTAATATTGTACTCTGCTATCCTATCGTATGAATAAAAGTCGTTATTTCAAAAATTCTTGGCAGAAATGGGGAACTCGTGGGCATGTTTCGCTCCCAAGGAGATGAGCTTCACAGGAGAACCCTCCAAACGCTTTCCCAATTCTTCGCGCAAAACCAGAACCAGTTCTTCCCCCAGTAAGAACAAGGGGAAGCTCGATGAAGACGCTTTTATTCAACAGCAGGCCATTGCCGCGGCTCTCCTCTTCCGCCATCATCAGCAGAACGATTCTCTGTCCCTTAACCGGTCCACTTCTCTCGTGTTCCCATCATCTCCTGGTCCTAAAAAGCTTCCAAAGAGTTCGAGTTCTAGGCAGCGGTCACGCTCTGATTCTCTCATTCAGCCTCATCAGCTTGTAATCGACAAGGTTTGTGAAAGTTTCTCCTGGATTTTGACTTCCTATTAAAGGCATGATAATGTTTGTCTTGAACGATGCCAGGCTACAGTTTCTTGATGTTCTGTCTCATAGTTGTGTGCTTCTTTTTTAATGTCACAATCATGTCTTCCCCTGTGAAAAACTGGGTTTCTTCATCAACTCTTCCATCACTATATTTTCTTGGGGGAACTATCTTGTTTGTGGGGCTTTGTGATCTAAAGTTTCTGGAAAATAATAGGAATTATAGTTTTCGTCGATCTCAGTTTCACTCCCTGTATCCTTATGAATAGTGTTTGACTGGGTTGGTCAAATCATTGCAATGGAAAACAGACCAGTTCAAAGTGCATAAATCAATAATATCCTATTCTATTCTAAAGGATTGATTTATTAAGGAATCAAATTACATCACCTTTCTTATTGTTTACGCGACGAGTTTTCATATGTTACAGGACCAAGATATTGCATCATGTCCTGTTTGGCTGAGCATTTTCAACTAATAAAATTAGATGGGTGTAGAGAAATTCCAAGTCTACCTGCAACACTACCACTCTTCCCTATGGAAGAGAGATCCATAAACGTCGACGAATCGATGAGCATATTGTTCACCGGAGTTCAGGTGTTTAACCGAGTAGGGACCTTTCCCAACTCTACAGCCCAATCTAACAAAAGATTTAAGTGCTAGTTTGGGTAGTACTATTTATTATTTTATTATTATTTTTTATCTACTTTTTATTATTATTTATTACTATTTTATATTTTATCATTACTTTTTTATTATTATTCACAAAATATCTCAGATCATCTCACGACCCAAACGCAATCTCAAAAAAAAGAAAAAGTAGAAATTCTCTAAACCTGAAGGCTTTAAGCCTTGGGGTTTAATGATGATTATTTGCCATCCAAGAAAGTAAAAGTTTCAACTTATATATCAGCCATCATCTTATTTTGCCCATTATTGTCCTTCCTTAGGATCCAAACGTTAATGCTCTGGAAACCAATCATTTTGTCCTTGTTCATGGAGGGGGCTTTGGTGCTTGGTGTTGGTATAAAATTATGACACTTTTGGAAGAAGGCGGATACAGAGTTGATGCAGTTGACTTAACCGGTGCTGGAATTCATTCATTTGACACAAACAGCATTGCGAGTCTTGCACAGTATGTAAAGCCACTTACTGATTTTCTAGACAAACTTGGAGATGGAGAAAAGGTTTTTGCTCTCTCTCTCTCTCTCTCTCTCTCTCTCTCTCTCTCTCCACCCTTGTAGTATGTGTCATAAAAAAAAAAATCAGTGCTTCAGCTGCCTCTATAAAATATTAAAATTTAGAAACTTTATAACCATGCGGTGGAATAATTGAATAAATTCAGCATTGATCACAGTAAACCTGTAATGTTTCATTTGAATGTGATAGAACTAAAACTTGTACCCTAAATGCAGGTGATCTTGGCAGGACATGATTTTGGTGGTGCATGTATTTCGTATGCAATGGAGTTGTTTCCATCAAAGATCTCAAAAGCCATTTTTATAGCTGCAGCAATGTTGAGTAGTGGGCAGAGTACCCTTGATATGTTTTCCCAACAGGTTGGCCTCCACACTCAAGTTTATATTAAATAGGCTGTGTATCTCTGCTATTTAATTGAGTTTGACTAGGAAACTCTTGAAGTCTCATTTCTTACTGGCTTATTAAAGGATCGCCTATGCTATTACAGGCAGACTCAAATGATCTAATGCGGCAGGCTCAGATATTTTTGTATGCCAATGGGAAAGATCAGGCTCCAACTGCTATTGATCTTGACAAAACATTGGTTAAAGACCTATTATTCAATCAAAGTCCTGCTAAGGTATGTCCACAATACTCTCATAACCTCTTGAGTTGGAACATACTTGGAGCAGGTGTAATTTGACAGTGTTATATCAGGATATTACATTGGCATTGGTTTCAATGAGGCCAATCCCTCTTGCGCCGGTGATGGAGAAGCTCTCGCTCTCTGATAAGGACTACGGCTCCGTTCGGCGATTTTATATAGTAACTCAAGAAGATAGTGCCATACCCGTTTCTTTGCAGGAGAGCATGATAAAAATAAATCCACCAGAGCAGGTGTTTTGGCTAAAAGGTTCCGATCATGCACCTTTCTTCTCGAGGCCTCAGTCCCTACACAAAATGCTTGTAGAGATAGCACAAATTCCATCAAAGCAAGTCTGAATCATAGTACTCCATAGCCTGGCATGGTAAAATAGCTGTGAAAGGCATTTAGTCAGCAGCATCATGCATGTCTGGTCAGACTCAACCACCACAATTTATCATGCCCATGTGCATGCATATGCTATTGTTCCCCTTGTGTGGATGTAATTCATGGTGTGATACCATACCTTTTGGCATCTTCCAATCTGTGTATAGCGTTGTCATGTGTGCTTGTGAGCCTCTGATATGGTGCAGATCATTTGTAGTTTCATCCTACACATCTTAGAAAATAAGGTACTCAACTGACGCATTTCAGATCTGTATCTCTTCATCCTACATATTTAGAAAATAAGGCACTCAGGAGAAGATATAGATGAACTTGAACTTGTGTAAAGATGGAACATTGCAGCTGTACTCCTTTGTGCCATGACATGGCACACTATGATTGGTGAGAGACCCTAATCAAATTAAGAGTGGGACTATCCCAGTAATGCTACAGTAATGCTACGTACAGTCGTAGAGTGCACAAACGCCATATAATTACTTTGAAAAAGAGTGAGATCCACTATTAAAAAATTAGTTTTTTCATGTAAATCTTATATTTACTCACTTTTTCAAATAGATTGTGCAGTATTTGCGCACTCCATGATTGTAAATATCATTTATCTTAAGAAAATATTAAAGTGGCTCGATGAGGGTAAGGGCAATGCTTCCTAATTATATAGATGATAGTAAATTCTAGAATAATTATTATTGCATCGGAGATTTTTTAGATAATATTAAATATTTAATTAATATTATGTATTTTATTTTATTTATTTATATTTATACTGTTTAAGATTGTAAATATCATTTAATTGTTTTAATATGCTTAAATTTTGATAAATTTAAGAATGTTGATATAATAATTTTAAATTTTTAAAAATATTGCCCTTTTGAAAATTTTATAATTTTTCTCGACCATCTATATCAAGTGATACCATTCCATCGATATCGATTCTGATGGGACCTTTTTAATTTGACCATTCTAAGAATAACCAAATATTTAAAAAAGGTAACGCTTACATAAATAGCTAAAATATCATGGTCGTGCTGATGGGTTTAATCACTAGTTGATTTTCTTTTTTTAATATTAAAAGAAAACACAAATTTATTAGTAATATTTTTTTAATATATGTTAGTGAATTTATTTTGTATATACAACTAGGGGTGTAATCGGTCCAGTCCAGTCCGATTTTAAACAAAATTTAGGATCGAACCGATATGGACCAATTTTACATTTTCGAAAATTAATTACGCACTAGATACTCTTTTAAACCAGTACCTTCGATTTTATCAATTCCGGTCTGGTTCGATCCAATTTTCTTATTTTAATAAAATACAAATTTATTATAAAAAGTTTGATTATTAAAAAAATATTGCTTTAAAAAAATTTGTTTTATTAAAAATATGTTACTATTTACAAAAAACTGCTTTATAAAAAAAATTTGTTATGTAAAAAAAATCTGCTATAAAACAAATAAAAAAACTGTTATAAAATGTTATTAATATATATATTTTATGTTTAAAGTATATGATCAAATAAGTTTTTATGTTTAAGACTAAAATTTTATATTATAAATTATAATAACATTATCTTATATATAATTATAATCTATATTATATATAAATTTTATATAATATAAAAAATATTATATATAATATTAAAAAAATTAATTTAAAATATATAACATAGTGAACCAGTTCGGTCTGATCCTGAAAAGCATAAAATCGGAACTGGACCGGTACCAACCGGTTTTAGAAATAAGAGAACCGGTTCACCAGTTCGGACCGGTCAGGTCCAATTTTTCAAATTTTCGATTAATTTTTACACCTCTATATATAGTACCATACCTTTAACAATTTCACTAAAAATATATAAAGAGGGTTTTAAAAAAATAAATATGAATTTGAGTGTTATAAATAATCACATCAATTATTTAAAGATTAATTAAAAAATTAATACTTAAAATTTTAAGCTTTTGACAGATTGAAATCTAAGTTTTTAACTTTTGGAAAAATTAATATTTAAATTTTAAAAATTTACAATTAAATATTTTCGTCAATTTCTTATTAAATTATAAATCTTTTTAAATTCAAGTACTCATTTATAAAAACTAAGAATCTATAAGTGAGAATGCAGGTACAATTAATCCATAATTCTAACAATTAAGAAAAATTAATATTTATTATTTAATCCATAATTCTAACATTTAACGGGGAAAGTGATCTGGTTAAAAGCAAATAAAGACGTGGAAACTTCAAAACCGTTGAATCTGTCTCATTCTTCACGTCACCACCTCCACAGTACAGTACACACGCTCTCCACAATAAATAACTCAAAATAAATTTCACTCTCCCTCACCACACTCTCGCTGCCGTCACGTTCTCCTGCTTCAGAGCTTCTCTCCAGATCTGATCCCAGCAACAGGGTAACATTCCAAACCCTACCACTCGATCTCTGTTCCTTTTTGCTCGCTTTCTTTGGGTTTCAATCGCAACCTTTTTTCCCTCGTGAAGATTCACGCTGCCTCTTACTGCTTAACTGTCACTGATTCGATTTTTTTTTTTTTTTTTCTAAATCTCGTTTTCGCTTCCTTGAATGAAAGTTTTGATGTTCAATCTAAGCAGGTTTTAGTGGTCTTTTGGTGGTATTACTGGTAATTGATGTAATGATCTGCATTTCTATTTTTTTGGTCAGATCTAATTTTCTCTCCTCTTTTTTATTTTTTATTTTTATAACTATGGCAGTGTGTGATCCGAATTTTTTTCTTGCTTTGATTTGATTGGTCTTTCTTCACTGTGGAATCAAAATGATTGTGGATCTGATATTCTTATGGGATTTATAACATTTTTCTACTAAACCTCAATCGCCCTGCCCCTGCGTTGGAAATGGAATAGTTTATCTTACTGGCCTAATGCCTTCGCTCTTACAAAAAAAAAAAAAAAAAAAAAAAAAAAAGAATGGAAGAATGAGCTATTCTGATTTCAACAGAGGAAAATAAAGGGTTAGGAAGGAAAGCCACACTTTATTCTGGCAAGTCCAGCAACACAGCAATCTATTGCAAATAATATGAAAAATAGTTGCATTTTGGAGACATTGGAAGAACGCGATGCAGGGTTGAAGATGGTGCGTTAACTTGAATAGTCATATTTCTGGTGCTTCATTGATTTTCTGTTTCTTTGCTTTCTGTTGTCTTAGATGAATAAGCATGTGAACTTTGGTCCTGCCGTTTCCAGCTAGGCTGCTGGCTTTGTTTACTTTTACTGGTTGAATTATGTTTTGTTTTTATTGAATAAGATTTTGCCATCCATCTAATAAAAAGAGAGAAAGAAAGAAAATTAGTAGCGGTTGAAAAGTGGACGAATCTTTTGAGAACATGATTGGAACTAAACTAATAATCTGGGAAAGAAGTGTTACTTGGATCTCACTTTTGTGTTGAGCCACGAACTTCAGGGTTGAGCCTTGAAGCTGTTTCTGTAGCCTTGCTTTGAAACAGAAGCCTACTTATTTTGGATGAAGCCCAATGTAAGGCATCAAAGAGTGCCACATTTAAGTTTGAGAATCAAGTTGAGGGTAAAGGTTTTAGGATTTGGTCTCTTTATTATTGTTTCTTGATGTTAAGAAAAAAGTGGTCTGATATATTGTATAATTCACTCACTTTTGTAAGAGAAGCATATATATCATGCAGTGGTTGGAGAGGATGAGACTAATTTTGATTTATTTTCATGCTTTCTCAATGGTGTTTGCATGACTCATGCCATCTTTAAGTTGCACCCACCTCTTTTGCTTTTTTGTTTATTTGCTTTGATGTCAGGTTTTCGAGTTCTTTGTTTTATCACAACTGCAGAGCATGGGTCGAGGAGTTAGTAGTGGTGGAGGACAAAGTTCGTTGGGCTATCTGTTTGGGAGTGGAGAGGCTCCAAAGCCTGCCCCAACTAATGCTGAAGCTGCTCCAAGTGAAGTGCCGGCTGTGAATAATGTGCCTGCCACTAAACCTGCTGCTGCTCCTCAACCAGTAGATATTAGCAAGCAGGTTCCTGCTGGTATCAATAGTACTTCTACAAATAACTATATGCGGGCAGATGGGCAAAACACTGGGAATTTTATCACGGTATTGATATGCTCTTGGTTTAGTTGCTCCTCCCAATGCAATTGGAACATAGATTTTGGCATTTTAAAAAATTCCAATTTTTGTAACATTAAAAGACTGTAGGATTAATCTTTCTTTTTTTTTTTTTTTTTTTTATTGAATAAGACTGTAGGATTAATCTAGGTAGACTAATACCGAAGGAGGAACAGCAAAAATACCTGAACACACACACACACACGGTGTTCCTGAACCATGGTGTTAATGGAAAAGCTAGAAGTTGATACCCATATGACAAAGGCCATTTTAAACGTCCACTTTTAAGACAATAATAGTGGTTCATATAAAAACATGAAAATTAAATTGGGACCTTGTATTCCAGCATAATGTTCTAATGACATTTCAGCACATTATGCTGAAAAAAGACATTTGAAAAAAGACATTTCATTAGTCGCTTGCAATCCACACTAAGTTCGTTCATTATTTCTGATTGTGTGAACGTATCAAAGATTCTCTGCTCTGCCAAAGAATTCTAGGTAGCATTTAAAGTTTTCACTGAGATTGTATTTTGGTAACGGCAGTTATAGAGGTTTGGTTGGCATAAAAGACAAAGGTTGCAGTTATGAGTGTTAATTTTTGTTGCCGCTTGTTTTGGTGCTTTAGACAGTAAAATTCTTTGCATGCGTTGGCCCTTGCATTTGCATTGTTACTGTAGTTGAGTTTTTAAAGGATGTCTTAGGAATGTAAATTGAAAGCATGGCAAGAATACTAGATACATCATTTTCCTATATATATATATATATATATATATATAATGCAGAAGCCGACACAAAATCTCATATATCTAGCATTTTGTGTCAGCTTCTGCGTTATACAATGCATCATTACTCAAAAGGATATCATTTAACTTGGCTTTATCTTTGTTTCACCGTGCACGATTACTTTATTGGTTATGTGTGTGTGTGTGTGTACGATATATATTATTTATCTTTTTTTTTTTTTGGAGGGGGGGGGGGATGGGTATTAATTTGTAGCATGAGTGGGCACATATTACATAAGAAAAAAATTGATGGGACAGTTTTGAGATAAAGATCTAGAAAGCATATTGCCTTTTTAAGCTGTTAAGCATTTGAGGTTTGAGATGACATTTTCTTTTCCCAAGTATCGAACATCATCTATTTTAGAGTTAAGATTTAGCAAAAGGTAAGTACTAGATACCGCCATTGTGAAATCTTTGGGGACATGATGAAGTTGAGAGAAAGGAATTGAAACGGATTTGAGTAATATTACTCTCAAGGCATGTTTGGGTAATGAGATGAGATGAGAATTCTGTAAGTAGTAGCGAAATGGTTTGAGTTAAGATGTTTTATTAGATTTTGAGAAATGAGAAAGAAAAAGTTGAATAAAAATATTATAAAGTTAAAATATTATTAGAATATTATTTTTTTAATATTATTTTTGTTTTGAAATTTGAAAAAGTTGTAGGTTTTTTTTTTTTTTTTTTTTGTAAGTTGTAATGATTAATTAGGTAATGATTAGATGAAAAAGTTAAAGATTTGAAATTGAAAAGTGTTTGTGTTTAAGAGATGTTTGGGAATGAAATTATGAGAAGTTTTGAGATGCGATGATCATCTCACTTCCCAAACAAGCCCTTAATATTATATTTTTCATCCTGTCATACTAGCTGATGTGGTGATTTTTAGGTGGCTTCCTATGTCAACTACTTAAAACGGAAAGCCACTTGAAATGCGCAATATCAATTGGTGTGACTTATAATGGAAAAATTCAAGATGAAGAGTAGCATTGTTCTAGAAATTGAGATGATTGATCAATATTTTCCGAGTAACAAATAGATATAAAGATTAATAAAGAATAGGTAGCTAACATTGATACACTTGGAGATTGATATTTTTTCTTTATGGATGCAGGATCGACCCTCTACTAAGGTCCACGCTGCCCCTGGTGGTGGATCTTCTTTGGGTTACCTCTTTGGCAGTGGACCTGGTGGTAACTGAGATATGTTGTCACATCTGGAAAATGAAAGTACTGTTTGTTGATTTTTGTGGAACCTGTATTTTGGATGAAGCAACGCTGTTATCTTTTTATATAGACAATGGAAACTTGCTGGATAATGTGATGTAATATATTGGTTTTCTGGTTGTTTGAATCGTCCGTGAAAACTTCCCTATTTTAAATGCATAAACGTCCGAAACAAAGTTCAGTCTGTCAAGTTGGAAATACATTTTAATGCATAATATTTTTTTTCTTACCATGTTTTTCGAGCAGTATCTTCAGTTTGACTGGGAGATTTGAAGATTTTCGTTCATTGATTTCTACTTCTGCTTCGTCTCTCTCCGATTACCCCCGAATGTTCTCTTTTGTGTGTTTTTTTAAACCTACTGGATTGTTATGAACAATAGTGCAGGCTAATGATTTTCTTTTCTATATAATGTTTGCTAGGGTGTTGATTACAGTAAATGCAACACCATATTTGGTTTCTTCAACCTCTTCTTTTGCCCTCTGCTGCCATTCTTGACCGTGCATGAGGCTCATGCACTATCACATCCTGGCAAGTCTCGTGGTCCGCCTATACGTGGCCTTTCCACCACTCTTTCCCCGCATAGCCGCTGGTGTTCATGTGATTTGTGCTTGTGCAAAAACGTCCCAAAGATTTACATCAGGGAAAGCCGTTTGGTCTACTGACTGTGACATCCTCGCCTAGTTTTCTTCTTCTTGCCCGATCCTGGCATATAACAAACTAAGTACTCAGTTTTCAACATAGAAAGCACTGTCCAAGTTTACCTTGATTTTGATCCCACCCAATTTCACCACTAAGTGGCAACAACATCCCCGGACCCGAATGATCAAACCGCCTAAGGTGGTTTCTACCCTCTCTCTGCCACGTGAGAGGTTTGTCTTTCCTGGCCTTTCAGCCAACTGTTGGTTTGGACCTTAGACCCACTTTAGGCAAGCCACGCAGATCAGATCAATCCTTGTACTTGCTCATGAAGATGTGTGGATATCCCCCTGATATCCTTGAGCCCTGAAGCACATTACGATGGCAATGTGCGACAGTCAGTCACAGACAACGGGTTCTTACCAAATTGTTTCTTTGGTAGCTTCTCCCATTTTTAATCCTTAAATTGCTATATGGATGCAATTAGCGTACTTGTCCTATCCATGAAATTAAAGGATTCTTGAAGGGGGGTTAACACCCCGTTCTTGTGAGTCGCAAGTCTTCAACATTTACCATATTGACAGGTTAATCGTTGTGGCAACAGTGCTGTTATTGCATGATCGGAACCCACATTATGTTGCCCTCGGGGCATTTGCATGACTTGTGCAGAACATAATATTTTGCTATAAACTTTGTCAGGTTCTACCTCACGAATCCTTTTTTTAATTGGTAAACAAAACTTTATTGATCATGAGAATAGGCGAGAGCCCAAGTATACGAGAGAGATACAAGAGGTTGTGTTACTTTAAGGTTTTGCCTCACCAATCATTTCATACTAGAACACAAGTACTACGGCGGGACAACTTAAAAACCCAGCATGGTGTCTTGTCTAGCCTACTGCTGCTCAAGTAACATTTTGTTTAGGGGGAATAGGAGCAGGAATTATCCCCCATTTCCTCCTAACATCTTCCAAATCCTCGTGAAAGTGCTGTTCATAGTATATGCACATTAGATCTGTGCACTGCATGCCAGCCTGGATGGCCCACGGGAAGTAGTGCTGAAAGAACAATTTCCTCTGCTTCTCGTTGAATCTTGCGGTGCCTCCTATAACAGACAGCAGGCACATGGGAAGGTACATTTGATTAAACTCTATCACCTTGAGTGCTGACTCGCCAATTAAGTTGGTGGGGAGGCCAAAAAGGGTGTGCCATAAGTCATGCACCTCACGGGCCCGCATGGCCACATATGCCAGTTCGTCTGTGTCCATGAACCGCACTGGTGGTCGTTCATCTGGTGAGAAGTTCCTGGATCCCATGAACTTTGCATAGGCAGCCCCGAATGTGTTCGGTGGTAGTTCCCACGCATGCCCCACATTTACAGATATCACACGTGGTTGATCCAACAAAACTGCCTGTCAAGGAACACTGGTGTTAGTTATAAACAATTTAACCAAAGCCAACCCTTGCAGCCCAAGGAGTATTCAAGTTCAGCAAAAAAAAAAAAAAAAAAAAAAAATGGGTACAAGACAAAAGCAGTAGCTAGCTGGAAATGCCAAAGGTTCTCATTCCCTCAGCAAATGAAAGAATAATAAAGGATTGATCATGGACTGATCAGCATTAGCATGGTTCATACTGAAGCATCATGGGGAACAAATCTGCAATCAAATGGCACTGAGAGAGGAAAAGAATCAGTTCCCATTGCAAGAACAGAAACAACCAAGGACCAAAATCGAAAAGAAAAATCTTGGCATCTTAGCAGTATCGTATGGTATTTAACCAGTTATTCCAAAAGGAACCAATGCAAGTTTCTATAGAACATATCAGCCACTAAAATCAACCCACAGACTGGACAAGTCGTATGAAACTTTGGAGCCGAACAACTTTTATTGTCACAACAAAAGAAGAACAAAAACAGGTTAATCAGATAAAAAACGGCCACACCTGTGAATAACACAATCAATGAAGATTTGAATAGAAAGACTAACAGGCCGTCTAATCAGTTCAATGTCACCACCATTAATCAACAAGTTATGATATATCATATAACCACTAGTATGTGTGGAGAATAGTCTCACTCTGCCTTCTGAGCTTCTCTTCATTCTTTCTAGCACTCTTTCAAAAGCTGGCTTTCCAGTAGTCTCCCCAAGGGCTGCTATTAGATCTGCTCTTCGTGGGTCTAGTAATGCACCAACCGCCGAACCAACTGCAACGGCCGCCTGCTGCCACCTATTAAGCCGGATACGTCCACCTTCTATCATCTCAACTACCACCTCACAATCAAATTCTGACCAAACCCAAATCAAACAAGAAGGAAAAAAACAAAAAAAAGTAAAAAATAAATTCAGTGCACCAATAACAGGAATAATCTATTATCGGATCAGATTAAAAAAAAATCTTCGGGAATTTGTAAGAAAACAAACTAAAAAAAATAAAAATCACATGATTGGACAGACAAAGTTAAAACTCTATCAAGCATTTTAACAATCACATTTCTATGTGGCAGGGAGAAAAACGAAATAAGATCACCATAAAGTGTCATTGGTTAACATATACAAAGGCGAGAACAACGTATCCTCATATGATTAACGTTAACAATCGCCAAAATCTACGCTGCAGTTTCAAAAAGTACTATATACAATAATGTCAATAAATATCTCGAATTTCGTAAAAACTGGTAATATCACGTTTTCATGCATCGTCCTACACTCTCAATGAACCCAGCACGAATGGACAAAACTTTTACCATAATGAAAGTTGAAGATCAATCCGACTGCAGGGAAATTGTGTCAAAGTATGAGAAAGTTTGGAACTAATTTAATATTTAAGGTTATAAAAATTTTATACAAGGTTGAAATAGCCGGAGTTTTATCTATTTTTCGCCAATTTTCTATGAAATCAGACAAAGAGCTTCATTGGGATTTCGTATTACCTGTAGTTGGCTGAATAGACAATACGACCTACTCTTTCGACAGCTGAAAGAACACAAAATTCCCACAGGTAGAGAGAGAGAGAGAGAGAGAGAGAGAGCGAGCAAATTACGACAGGCAAAACCGCCAATTTTGTTTGGGTCTCTACAACTAGCCTTGGCCCTTAATGGTGTTAGAAGCTGCTAAAGCCCAGTCCAACCTTTTCTGCAGGCCATTTTACTAAATTTTGTTTATCGAATATTACAAGAGCCCAAGGATACTTTTTTCTGGATTTCTAATGAAACGTATTTAATTCAGACTAGATCGGATCCACGGTAAAGCTTTTAGCGCTGGATTAAATAGTGAGATAAAATGAAATGAGATAATTTTAGATGAATTAAAAAAAATATTATTTTTTAATACTATTATTATTTTAAAATTTAAAAAAATTAAATTGTTTGCTATATTTTGTACGAGAATTTAAAAAAAAATATAATAATGAAATGAGATGAGACGAGATATGATTAGTTAAGAGTGTTTCTATATCAACAGAGCCTTATACTGTTAATGAAGAGAGAACATAAGATGATCGGTCGAGGAGGAAGGAAACATCAATACACCACATTTAGAACTTTCATTTTTTGTTATAAATCGCGACCCCAACACATTACAGTCAAAAAATCATACGTGTTTATTTATATATGAATTATTTTTTTCTCAGGTTGGTGTATAAAACATATAATTCATATAATTTTAAATTTTAAATGATAAAATTAAATTTATAATATTCAAATTTTAAAATGAGAAAAACTATTTATAAATCTTGTTTTTTACACACCTAACATACCATTGAAATTATTGATATTTTGTTTTTTTAAAGTTATAATGGATTACACTATAAGTGGTGTATTAAGACACCGGCTTATATGTAACAAAACATTTTTAAAATTTATTTTTAAAGTAATACTAGATACAGTTATAGATTGTGCAAATGCCGCACATTCTTTTTAAAAAAGACTGAAGTTTACTATTAAAAATTTAATTTTTTTATTTAGATTTTTTTATTTATTCATTTAAAAAAAATACACGATACTTGCGCATCTATCACTATAAATATCATTCATCATTCAGTCAAATAAATAATAAAACTCATTTCTTTAGACTGGCACGATTCAGATCTCGTTTGTTTTCACAAATGAGATGAGATTAATTGATATTAAAGTTATAAGTTGAATAAAATATTATTAAAATATATTTTTTTAATATTGGGCCGGTTCGATGGCTCTATACGAATTAGCGGTTTTTGATCCCTCTGACCCTGTTCTTATATTAAAATTTAAAAAATTTGAATTTTTTATTTTATTTGGTGTAAAAATTTGAAAAAATTATAAAAATTAAATGAGATAAAATGGAATGAATTAAAAAGAATTTGTAAAAATAAACCAGCGCTCAGCTATTAATAAATTATAATGGGACTTTTAATATTTAAAGCCAGGAAAGCCCAAGAAGACCGCAATGTTTTTACCCTTGGCAGGTGCATGCCAGAATTTGGTGTGGGCCGACTCAGCTGATCCAAACAGATTCGGCCCATTGAGATCTTCGCTTGCTGGCTCTGCTCTGGCACTCTGGCAGTTTCCTTCATACTTTCGGTTCCAAACTTCCACTTCGGAGTCGCTCACTCCGAGAAATGGATCCGAGCTCCGCCTATCGCCGGACCCGCAGCCCCCGGACCAAGTCTGATCTCTACTCCACCGTCGTCATTCACGGAGACGAAGATGCCTCCGATTCCGACTCCGAAAAACAACAAAACGAAAAGCAAAAGCGACGCAAACCCCAAAGCAAAGCACAGACACGGGAACAACAACAAGAAGAAGACCTTTACGCTACAATGGTTTACAAGGACCAAGAGGAAGAAGAAGAAGACGACGAAGACTACTCCTCTCTTCCCCCACTCCTAAAACGCCTCCCCAAGGACTTCGGCGGCGGAGCCTCAATCGACTATGACGACGACCACGATAGCGCAGATTTCGACACAGTGATCGTCAAGACCGATCGCACTCGCTCCCGCAACCTGTCTTCTTCGTCTTCCTACTTCTCCTCGAAGCCCCGGAGCTCGCCACTCTCGGAATACTATTCTGCGAGCCCTGGAAATAGAATGATCGGTGGTGATGACGTTGAGGGTGATGGGGACGGCGACGGGTTTTCAACGTTTGTGGTGAGGTCTACCCTGAGGGCGAGCGAGAGGGAGTCGTTGAGCGGGACCGTGTTGAGGAGGACCGGTGGTGGTAAGGGGACGGGGGACTCGACGATGGGGCGGGCCGTGGCCAGTATGCAAGCGGTTGGGGAATTAGGGTTTGGGAAGCAGAGGAAGGGGAGCGGGTCTTCACAGGGTGGGGAGGAAGTTCGGCAGCTCACGACCAAGGTCTCTTCGAGTTCGATTCCGGAGAGTGTTACCAGGGAAGATCCTACGACCAAGTACGAATTGCTCAATGAGCTTGGTATGCTTTTTAAAATTTGAGTTTGATTTTGCACCTTCACTGCATATTGGATGAGAATTTTGCTTACTTTTGGTATTTGTGTTACTAAATAGTGCTAGTTTGATGCGTTCTTGGTGAATAAGTTGGCTGTAGGATTATGTTGTATTTAGCTGATTTAGGGGGATTCTGTGTGGTTATCTTACCGTGCTGAGTGAGTTTGCTTTTTGGGGATGGCAGGGAAAGGGTCATATGGGGCCGTTTACAAAGCTAGGGATATAAGAACTTCGGAGCTGGTCGCTATCAAAGTCATATCGTTATGTGAAGGGGTGGGTTTCCTTATGCTTCTTGAATTTATGCGATCTTGTGTATGAACTTTTTCGCAATGAATGAAAATCTTCATCCGTGTTTAGGAGGAGGGATATGAAGAAATTCGTGGTGAGATTGAGATGTTGCAGCAGTGTAGTCATCCAAATGTTGTTCGTTACCTTGGAAGCTACCAAGGGGAGGAATATCTTTGGGTAAGAAAGAGTTTGATTTATATGCTAAACTAACTTCATTGAGTTTTTAAGTTGGGGATTACTATTTTCAGTATCTTGGCAGATAGTGATGGAATACTGTGGGGGTGGAAGTGTTGCTGACTTGATGAACGTGACAGAGGAGCCTTTGGAGGAGTATCAAATAGCATATATTTGTAGGGAAGCATTGAAGGTAAGGTTAACTCTGATTGGTTTGAATTGTAGAATTAATGAGGCTAATCAATTTAAATTATTATGCCTGCAGAAAACTTTGTTAAATTTTGTGGAAGAAAACTCAAAGTGTATCTTTTTGCCGTTGTTTACATGAAGTAAATGCTTTCTTGGCTTTTATGTACTTTGTAGTCAATATTTTGTTTATTTATCAATATTCTTTTTACATGTAGGGCCTTGCTTATTTGCACTCAATTTTCAAGGTCCATAGAGATATTAAGGGTGGGAATATTTTGTTAACTGAGCAAGGAGATGTCAAGTTGGGTGAGTAAACTTCATGTATATTTACGTAGAACAAATTAGTCTCAATACTGTGAATCATGAACCTTATTTTAATCTGTTTGACGTCGTTGATACTTGATACTTGTTTCATCATGCGCGAGAACCTTTCTGGTCTAACCTTTGATAATCATCTCTTTTAATTTTATCTCAGCCCTTGCTTATTCTTATATTTTTGTATTGGTGCATATTTTTCTGGTTCTGATTTATATCTTTGTATCTTAGAGATGCGAGATAATAATTGAAAAAACTTCCTTCCTGAAAGTGTGGTGTAAACTGTTTCTAAAAGGGTTTTTAGTAATCGAAGGGAAAATGAAAGTTTGGTTTCTATATCTTTATTAACTCACATTATTGCTTGACAGTTCAAATCATTGTTTAAACCTCCACACACCATAAAACTAGACAAACATGAAATAACCATTCTATAAAAATGAGAAATCAGTCTAATTCTATTGCTGGAAAAATTCACAGAAGGCAAATTAACACTCTTAGGCTTATCAAAAAAATTAACACTCTTAAAAATATTCTTCTTCATTCTTTAGCTATTGTAAATCACTAATGCTGGACCAGTGTTTGTTTGCCTAGAGTTTCTAGGATTTTATGAGTAGTTGTTTTGTGATGGGGTCGAGTAGGAATGTTGTTATTGATAAAAAATGTTTTGAGATTATGAAGACAAATGCAAGGTGATGGAGAATCACCGAGAGCAGTTGTCGTGCGGTGAATCACATCTTCATTGAGAAAGACTCCTTGGGGTGGCTGGCTGGCATGGTAGAGGAAGGTTTAGTTTCAGAGGGCCCCTCTGTTTTCATTTGGTCGCATAGAATTGGTTCTCACGTGTTGGTGATTCAGAGACAACGCAACTCTTATGGGAGTTTCTTCTCCTTATTAGAGTTCAATCAAGAGAAACGGTGCAGCTTGTGATTCCGGAAGGGAGGAAAGGTGTTGGTTGGAGGAATTTTGGTGAGTTGTTGAAGGAAATTGCTGCAATTGCAACCGCAACCTCCTCTGTTTTGGGAAGGGATAATAGAGGGAACCCCATGGACGCTGCCTCCTCCACTACCCTAGGGGCATGAAGTTTTTTCTTCGTACAAGGAGGCTCTGTCTGGAGCTCCAAAACCTGCAGAGGGGTCAGGTCCTCTGGTGAAGACGCGGCCCTGTGAAGAAGCAAGTGTACGCAGGCCTTTGTCGGGGCCAAGTTTGGAAACTTTGTTACTGGCGTTGGCAGAGATGGAGAAGCAAGCGGGTGGGTTAATTCTTAATATGGGTGTATTAAAACACTGCGTTGAGGAGGGACTTCAGAGGGAGAAGATTTTTGTGGGGGTCCAGGGTGAAGGCTTCGTTAACGGGCCTGTGTTTGAGTATGGGCTTAAGGGGAAGGGAACCGTTTTTGGTGGGCCTCATTTGCAAGCCAAGTCTACCCAGCAGCCCATCGATTTAGCTAAGCCCGTAGCCCATGGCTTGAAGCCTGCGTGGAGATGCAGGGAAGCCCACGGAGCTAGCCCAGTGTCGTTGCTACCGTTGGTGGCGGGACAGGCCTCCTCGCCGGTGGAGGCGTGTTCGACGGTGGCGGTGGTGGGCCCGCCGGTGAGTTCTGTGCTACCTAAGGTGGTGTCGGTAGGTTGCAGAGTTGATGATCCGATTCTTAGTATTGCAGGAATCCTCGCGTCGGCGACTCAAACGTCGGCATCCCTGAAACAGAACCCGACGACTCAAATGCCGGCAGCCACTGATACGCTTACTTTCACTACGGAAGCCCTCGATGAAGCCAGTGGCTCTGCGCAAGCCTCGTTGGAACATGGGGTCTTTGGGTAGCCTGAATTCTCACTGAAACAGAACCCGACGATGTCCCTCGCAACGGTGACTCTAAAGTCGGCAGCCACTGATACGCCAACCCAATCCATGGAAGTCCTCGATGAAGTCAGCGGCCCTGCACAAGCTTTGTTGGAACACGGGGTGCTTTCAGAGGGGCCGCCACCTTCTGTGGTGGCACAGACTTCGCCGCCGGTATGTCCTGGCCTACTTCTCGAGCCTCTGGTGACGAATACTCTACCGGTGCCGTCTCATAATCATTTGTTGGATGTAGTTGAACTTTCGGGCCTAGCAGTGGCACAAATAGAGACGCCAGCTCCTTCTGGGGTGTTTTCTGTTCCCCTAGCTGCGAAAACAGTAGCTATTGCGTCGGAAAAGGTGGTAGAAGAGTCCGATTTTCTCGAAAATACTGGTTCTTTGGTTCTGTTTACGGCTATCAGGGATGGGGAGGATGAACCTACTCCACTCTATTCCTTTCATCCCAATGTGTCAGACTGGGTTATCCGGAGAGCAATGGACATTAAGCACATGGTCGGAATTTCTTATGGGGATTTTGAAGCTGAATTTATGGCCTTACTTACAGCCGTAAAGGCAGTCAATGCCCAAGCAAAGTCCGACCAATCCTTGGCTTCGGCCAAAAAAAGGGAAAGGGAACTCAAAAGGCTAGATTGGGCAATGAAAGAGGATGGAGGTGAGAAGAGCTCTACTCGGGAGCGTAGTAAGGGGAGGGGGAAGATGGTTGTCCCATGAAGCCAAAAATAATTTCATGGAATGTGAGGGGGCTGCATGATCCTAATAAGCGGCTCCAAGTTAGAAATTTACTTCGCCAGTGGAAAGGGGACATCATATGCTTACAAGAGACTAAATTGGAAGTTATTACTAGACAAGTAATTCGCAGTTTATGGAGAGGACAACATATTGGGTGGTCCTACCTACCTTCAAAAGGTGCTTCCGGGGGAGTTTTAATTATGTTTGACACAAGGGTGGTGGAAAGGGTGGAGGAGTGTGTGGGTGATTTCTCGGTGTCATGCTCTTTTGTTAACATAGAAGACGGCTTTAAGTGGGCTTTTGCAGGGGTTTATGGCCCTAATCTGGATTCAGAGAGACGATTTTTGTGGGAAGAACTAGCGGGAGTCATTAGTTGGTGGGAGCTACCAAGTTGCATAAGGGGTGACTTTAATACTTCTCGCTTTCCAAGCGAGAGGTCGGGATCTTCTCACATCACTCCAGCCATGAGAGATTTCTCTGATTTTATTTCAGAACAGGAGCTCATGGACATTCCATTATCAGGAGGCACTTTTACCTGGTCCAACAACCGTGACTGCCCATCATGGTCGAGGATTGATAGATTTTTGCTAACACCCGATTGAGAGTCACACTTTCCAGATGTGGCTCAAAGAAGATTACCCTGTTTAAGGATGGGGACAAATGCACGAAATTCTTCCACAGGATGGCTAACTCTCACAGGAGGAATAATGCTATTAATACATTGATAGTAGATGGGGCAGCTTCTTCGGATCAGACGGTTATCAAAAACCACATTCAACAATACTATCAACAATTATTATCAGAATAGCATAATTGGAGACCGAGAGTGGATGGGTTGCCTTTTACCACTTTAGATCAGCACAGTGCAGGGTGGTTAGAAAGGCCTTTTACAGAAGAGGAAGTGGGCAATGTTATCAGAAGTATGGCCAGTGATAAGGCACCCGGTCTGGATGGGTTTACCCTGGGTTTTTTTCAAGCTTGTTGGGAGGTGGTCAAGGAAGATATTATGCAAGCTTTTCTTGAATTTCATTCTAATGCTAGATTTGAAAAGAGCCTCAATGCTACCTTTTTAGCCCTCATTCCTAAAAAGGTGGGATCTTGGGATGTGAGGGACTATCGCCCCATTAGTCTCGTGAACGGGATGTACAAGATTCTTTCCAAAGTGCTAGCAAATAGACTAAGCTTAGTGGTGGAAAAACTAATCTCGAAGCTACAAAATGCGTTTGTCAAAGGTAGACAAATCCTTGACTTGGTTCTTATTGCAAATGAAGTATTGGATGGTCGGCTTAAGTCTAGAGAGTTCCTTCTTTATTTACTTAAAAGAAGTGGTTTTGGGGGGAAATGGCAGAAATTGGTAGAATTTTGTATCATTTCAGCTCGTTTCTCCATCTTGGTAAATGGCTCTCCGGTGGGTTTCTTAAACTCTTCTCGTGGCTTGAGACAGGGAGATCCGCTCTCCCTCTACTTTTTTTATTTGTCATGGAAGCTCTCAGCAAGATGATTGAGAGGATGGTGGATGGTGGGTTACTCCATGGTTTTTTGGTAGGGAATGGCGATCTTAACATTTCTCATTTGTTATTTGCTGATGACACACTTATTTTTTGTGGTGCACACCTCAGTCAAGTCCAAGACTTGAGGGCGTTACTCCTTTGCTTTGCGGTCGTGTCAGGATTGAGCATTAACCTCGCTAAGTCGGAAATAGTGCCAGTGGGGGCTGCCCCCGATGTGGAGATTTTTGCTTCTACCTTGGGTTGTAAGATATCTTCGCTTCCTATGAAGTATCTTGGTTTACCGTTGGGTGCCTCTTTTAAATCTGAAAGGATTTGGAATGATGTAGTCGAAAGGGTGGAGCGCAGATTGGCTGCTTGGAAGAGGCTTTACTTGTCGAAAGGTGGTAGGTTGACTTTGATTAAAAGCACTCTTTCTAACTTACCCACCTATTTCTTGTCTTTGTTCCCGCTTCCCACAAAGGTGGCTAATAGAATTGAGAAGTTACAAAGGGATTTCTTATGGAATGGATTGGGGGAAGAGTTCAAATTCCACCTGGTTAATTGGTCTATAGTTTGTACCCCAATTTCTGGGGGAGGTTTGGGGATTCACCACTTGCTGAAATTTAATCAAGCTCTTTTGGGTAAGTGGTTGTGGAGGTACCAAAATGAAATGGAGGCTTTTTGGAGGGCGGTCATAGATTCTTAGTTTGGGGAAGCTTGGGGAGGATGGTGTTCGAATGAGGTACGAGGCACTTATGGAGTGGGTTTATGGAAAAACATTAGGAGTCTTTGGGGGACATTCCGAGAACATGAACATTTTGTTGTAGGCGATGGTTCGCGTGTCCATTTTTGGTTTGATATGTGGTGTGGTAACCATTGTCTACGAGATACTTTCCCTGCCATCTTTGCACTTGCAAGAGTTAAGGAGGCATCGATTGCCTTTCTTAATTCTTCAGCAAATGGCACTCTTCAATGGAATATTGACTTCATTAGGGCAGCCCAAGATTGGGAATTGGAGTCTTTTACAGAGTTCTTTGCGGCTTTATATTCCGCAAGTATTCCAGGGGGCTCCGGTGATAAGTTGCTTTGGAATCATTCTAAGAAAGGTATCTTCTCGGTCAGTTCTTTTTATCAAAAGCTCACGAACTCCGGTTTGTCTATATTCCCGTGGAAGAGTATATGGAAGACGAAAGCTCCTTCAAAAGCAGCCTTCTTTGTCTGGACAGCTTCTTTGGACAAGATTCTCACCATAGATAATTTGAGGAAACGACGGGTCATTATCCTAGATTGGTGTTATATGTGTAAGAAGCAGGGGGAGTTTGTTGATCATCTGCTTTTACACTGTGAGGTGGCTAAGGCTGTATGGGATGATGTCTTCTCAAGAGTCGGACTGTCTTGGGTTATGCCTTGGAGATTGGTGGATTTCCTCGTAAGCTGGACAGGACTACACGGAGATTCTCAGGTAGCGGCAATTTGGAGATTGGTACCAATATGCTTGTGTTGGTGCATTTGGAGGGAGATAAATACTAGATGTTTTGATGATCAAGAGAGAACAAGGGATGAGCTTAAAGTTTTCTTTTTTAAGATTTTGTTCCTATGGGCGGGGGCTATAGTTTGTAACGGACGTAGTGTCCATGATCTTCTTCTTTCTATTGTTTCCTCTAGCTAGGCGTGTTTTCATGTATACTTCCTGTGTACCTGGACTATGCCTATTTCTATGAATATATTACCTTTGATTATCGATCAAAAAAAATTTAATGAAATTACACTATAGGATTGAATCTATGTGCTTACCTAATAGGGTTTCGATCAAAACCCTAGAAAAATCACCAAGAGTGGCTAGGTACCGAGTTCTTGATGAATAGTATTGAAGATTGGATTTTGCATGGATTTTCATGACAAAAACAATTCAAGAACGGTGTAGATTTTTTTTATAAGAAGGATGGTTGCAACACGAGGACTTCCTAGGAGGTCACCCATCCTAGTACTGCTCTCACCCATGCACGCTTAATTGTAGAGTTTTGATGGGCTACGGTGCACCGTGCATTAGCAAATTAGAAGGCTATTTCAAAATAATAAAAAAAAATATATTAGAAGGTTGGTAGATATTTAAACTTGAACCATGACGAAAAGAATTGAGAAAACTTTAAGAAAATTCGCCGAAATGACCAAAGGGACCCATAAATAGGGGTTTTTCTCCAAGGGAGGAGAAGGGCTGCGATTTTAGGATATTTTTAAAGTTGTAGGGGCTGAAAAAGGGGCAACAAGAAGGAAGACTTGTGATTGGGTTGAGATAATAACGTTTAGTGTCATTTTTATAATAAAAGTTAGGGTTTTCTTGGTACATCAAGGGTGACAAAAGTAGGATTTTTAACTCTTTATAAGAATTTGTTTTCTTAAAATCTACTGGTATTCCTAAAAGATAGAGCTGGCTGCAGAATGACATTCCTAGCTGGAGGAATTGATTTTCCTTATAATTTTTTTTTTTGATAAGTAAGAAATTATATTAATCCACGTAAAAAGGCAATGCCCAAGTACACGGGAAGTGTACAAGAAAAAACCTGATTACAAACTACGCACTACGGAAAGTAGCGTAAAAGTCATTAAAATTCCTCCCATTCAATACAATAGAAAAAGGCCCTAAAACTATCCGGAGAGTGTTCCTTATTTTCAAAACATCGGCCATTTCTTTCATTCCATGTGCACCACATTAAACATAGAGGTACCATCTTCCAAACAGCTGCAATGTGACAATTGCCCCTAATCCCTTTCCAACATGACAATAAATCCAAGACCCTCCTGGGCATCACCCATGCAATACCAAGCCTAGTGAAAATGTCGTCCCATAAAGCCTTGACTACATCGCAGTGGAGAAGTAGATGGTCTTCTGATTCGCTGCTGTGTTTGCACATAAAGCACCAATTGGTTAAATAAAGGCCTTGCTTTTTCAGTTTATCTATAGTCAATATCTTCCCATGGGATGCCAACCAGCCAACAAAGGCAACTTTAAGGGGTGCATTGCTCCTCTAAATGCTCTTCCAAGGAAATGCATTGGTGGGATGAACCGTCAAAAACTTGTAATAAGAGCGGACTGAAAATTTCTTGTTCCCGGTGAGTGTCCATATTAGTCCGTCTTCCCTATCTGCTTGTACCTTCAACGCATATAAAACATTGTAGAAATCAACAATGTCATTCACCTCCCAGTCCTGTACAGCTCTAGAAAAACTCACTGACCAATGAATAGAATTTGCGGAGATGCTCATATTATCAGCCACAGAAGCATCCTTGTCTGACACAATCCTATAAAGCGAGGGGAAAGCATTTTCCAAGGCCACATCGCCACACCAGATTTTCCTTATAAAAAATTTGAAACAATTTTAACTCTTCTAGGAAAAATTTAGCAGCGTAATCTTATGAAATGCTACCTTGAAATAGGCCTCATCACTATAAATTATGAAGTGACAGATTTGAGTGGTCAAGAGGAATTCTATCCGACAATGATTCCTAGTTTTTCTTGGATTCAATTGGCTATTCCTATTAAAACATGGATTGGGCCTGTTACCCTTTAACAATAAATAGACTTACATAATGCATTTTTAAGCCCATAATATAGACCTACATAAATAATAATAACAATAACAAAATTCACATTTTACCCTTTAATTAAGTCTCAGTGTGACGTAATTATTTTTACACAAATGCCTATACATTGGCTTTCCTGTTCCATTTTTGTTTTGACGTCTAAATTTAACGTTTGATATTGCTTTTGATTTTTGAGAAACACGCGTACTTATCAAAAAATAAAATTGAGGAACACACCATTCACTACCTCATGAAATGTTGAGTCATGAGCAGGTGATTTCGGGGTTGCAGCGCAGCTGACAAGGACCATGTCAAAGCGCAATACGGTACAGTATTTGTTTAACTTAAACACCTATACTGTAGTTGACACAATTTTTTTTTTCTTTTCTTTTTGCTTCTCTTTCTCTGCTGCACTTCCTTTAAATTTTTGTTCAATGGGCCAGAATTTGCTAGTACCATACTCAGTGGTTTCCTGGTGATGCCTAGGTGATTTGGGATCCTAGATTAGAAAACTTGGGTAGAAGAGTGGGCAAGGTTTTATGGTAAACATGAACACTTATTTAGTTTTCAATACGATCTCATTTCTCCTGGTGAAATTAGAAAGCAAAGAGTTTAAGAGACGGAAGATTAAAATATAGCTGAATGCAAAATATGAAATAAAGAGCAGTGAAATGAAGTTTTATTTTTTTGCTTTAAATCACCTATTTTATCAATTTGTAATAGAAGGTTAATTACATATAATTCTAGTAACAGTGACAAATGGGATAAGGTGACATTGACAACAACAGATGAGCATTGCATGTGCTTGTGCATCACTCAGAAATTACAAAGTATTTTACTTTCTTTTTTTAAAAACAAAAATAAGTAAAACTGATTTTATTAATACAAAACTTTTGATATTAAGAGGTCTATAATTGGTATCTTATCAAAATTCTCTTCCATGAAAAGTAAGTCACCTTTGCTAAGATGCTGCTATGCGACCAACTTTTCAGGGACATCAGATTGCCCCATAAACAGATGCTATATAGAAGTTTTTGATTGAGGAGGCAGCTCCATATGAACAAAGCTCCACAAATGTATCTTGACAAATTGGCCAATACCTGGACCTGTTGGATATTGCAAGTTTTGTCTTGCAGGTTTCAATCAAACACCTGACTCTGCAGTTGCCTCTATCTAGAAAATATTGACAAGTTGAAAATATATTTCGAACATAAATTTGGGATAGTGTCACAAAAGGAACCTACCCTATGGCTTAACCAGCCAATGTTTGAATTTCTTGATGTCGCAGATATGAACTCAATTTCATCACAAATGTACTAACTGCAGCTATAAGGGCCTTGAGACAATTAGAGGCTCTTCATCCTTTCAAAGGCCCACAGTTGGCTACCATAAT
Source organism: Juglans microcarpa x Juglans regia (assembly GCF_004785595.1). Classification (NCBI taxonomy): domain Eukaryota; kingdom Viridiplantae; phylum Streptophyta; class Magnoliopsida; order Fagales; family Juglandaceae; genus Juglans; species Juglans microcarpa x Juglans regia. The sequence continues at coordinate 10,523,164 of NC_054598.1, read as the reverse complement.
TTAAAACTAAGGGAAAAAAATCTCTGTTTTTTTTTACGAATGTCAGATGGTGGTGGAAATCCAATCATTTTTCCTCTTCAAAAAGTACACAACCAATTAAGGCATCTGAAACCTTTAGAGGTAGCCTTGATAATATACTGCTTATAAAACCTCTCCTATCTTGGGGGGTTTTTGGGAGAAAAAGATTGCGTTTATGCTTACAGTGAAGTATTCTCACAAAAGCTGGCTTTAAAGTTAATGGCAGTATTTGCTTATAAAACTGAGTTAGTAATAGCATTGGTGAATTGGTAAAGAAAATTCATCAACATGAGCATTCCATCTGGGGATAAGTAATCTGGTCACCAAGTGCTGTCTTTTACCATATGTATCTATTATCTTATCCTAGTTTTGTTCCACTGAAGGACTTAGCAATTTCATCTATCTCAACGTTTTTTCTACTGTCTTTTTAGTTTATTTTGTTTTCATTTTGTTCTTCTACGTCTGCAAATTTATAGGTTCCTTGGAAGGCCATTGCCACTATTTTATTCTCGAGACCATGACATTTGTTGATTGTTTGTTGCTGGTTGATAGTTGGAAATTCGTTTTGACATCTCTCTCTCTCTCTCTCTCTCTTCAGTTCATTGGCACTCCACATTGGATGGCTCCAGAAGTTATTCAAGAAAGTCGCTATGATGGAAAGGTTCGTATTCTTGGTCTCAGTGCATTTACTTCTCTTTTGAGCCTCTTTTCTAATATTTGTGCCCACATTCTGCCTTCTCTCTTCGTGGACTGCTCACCTCCTTAATGAAATTTTGAAACACCTGGTGTGCTTTAGTAAGATTGATTTATTTATCAAAAGGAAAGAATCATGTTGCTAATTTTGAACGAATTGTATTTATGATGACTAAGGACAAGCTTGGGGAGTGACATGAGATGATAATTTTGTGAATAGTAGTGAGATAGTTTGAGTTAATGTTTTATGGGGTTTTGGGAAAGGAGAGAGAAAATGTTGAATAAAAATATTATAAAGTTAAAATATTGTTAGAATATAGTTTTTTAATATTATTTTTATTTAGGAATTTGAAAATGTTGAATTATTTTTTATTTTTTGTTTGAAAGTTTGGGAAAGTTGTAATGATTAGTTTGAAAAATTCGTAATGATTAGTATGAAAATATTTGTGTTTGAGTGATGTTTGGGAAGGAGATGGGATGGGATGAGATGAGAATTTTGGGATGAAATATTTTTCCAAACAAGCCCTAACTAAAATAAGAATCTAGAAAGTTAGGATGATAACGGTAATAATTTAGAGTGAACGTCTTACTTTGTGTGTGTGTGTGTAAGATGCTACACATAGCTATTTTTATTGAGTACCTATACATTGAATATTACACCCTTATTCAAATTCAGGTGTTCAGTAACATATTTAATTTCATTCTTTGGAAGATTGCTGTTTTTTCTAATCAAATTTTGGGTCTTTTTAACTTCATAGTACAATTTATTTTTTTTACAGGTGGATGTGTGGGCTCTTGGTGTGTCGGCCATAGAAATGGCAGAGGTATTTCTTCCATGTACATATGTTGTACAATTCAATGGGCAGCCATCTGCTATGGCTTTTTTGTTTTTGGTGGGGATGGGACTCGTGCCCTAGTTGCCAAAGTTTCTCCTCTTTAGTGTTAAAAGAGCCAATGATATCGCGGGGACTTATGTCACCATTCAGTTTCTAGTATGTATTAAACAAAAAATTATGGCTTAGCTTATGCGAGAAAGGAGTATTTTTGTGTTGAATGCCCATTTCTGTGGATCCTTTTTAAAATGGCATTTGCTTTGGTCTTGGGTTTTTTATGTCTTCAAGTCCTTCATATCTTTTCCTCTGCTTTTCAGGGACTTCCTCCAAGATCGGCAGTACATCCAATGAGGGTTAGCGCACAATTTTCACGCAATTTTGAAATTCACAGGATAGTTTGTTATTTTGTTGTAATTTATATTTTCCTTTGCATTGCTTTAATCCATGTTCATTGTAATTTGTTATTATTTTAGGGCATCCATTCAAGGATCCTTGTATTACGTGCTCTGTACTTTGTAGCATAGAGTTGATTACTAAATTGATATACCTTCTAGGTCATTGATTAAGGATACAGATCCTTAATCACTTACTTTTGGTAAAATGGCCTTCACTGTTTAAGAAAACGCTGTTTTCTAACTTCTGCTTGCAGTTGCATGTTTGGTAGTAGGTGAACATGCGGCATGATTTTGTTTTATACTGTGCTGAGGAAATGTTTTGACTTATTTATTTCATGTCTATAGGTTTTATTCATGATATCCATTGAGCCAGCTCCGATGCTTGAAGATAAAGAGAAATGGTTTGTTTTTTACTCCATTACATCCACATATTCTAGTAGCAGTTATCGTGAGTGGTAACATGCATGTAGCATTCGTTTCAGCCACCTGATATCATGACACTCAATTCATACGATTAAACAAGAACAAAAAATATCCAATGTAATAAACCATATGACACTCTTTCCCTATTATTTCCTTTTAAAACTGGTAGGTATCATATCATTGTTTGCTTTTGTATGCAATCTTTTGGCTGTCAAGGGCATTCCGCCTCTATCCCGAAATTCTTGTTTTGCCTTCCTTTTCAACAAGTCTCGTCTTTTTTAAGGAGAGAATAATTTTGGAATACATATTTTTTTTTATAAGTAATCAAATAATATATTAAGAGAGATAGGCAAAGTCCAAGTACACAAGATGGTATACAAGAGATATGACGTATCTAGGTCGAAGTAAGGGAAACTAAAAAGTCATGAAAATTCAGGCCATAAAAATTTAAAGCAATGGCCCATAGAAATAAAGTACTAAAAAATAGAGTTCTAAGTTCCTCCGGAGACCGCTCCTTGTCTTCGAAGGTCCGATCATTGCGCTCTTGCCATATACACCACATAATACAAATCGGGATCATTTTCCACACTGCCTTGATTTGTTGAACTCCTCTTGGAAGTGTCCAGTAGGACAAAAGATCTACCACAGATGTAGGCATAACAAAGGATAACTCTATCCGGCTAAAGACTTCCACCCACAAGGCTCTAGCTGTCTCGCAATGTAGCAAGAGGTGTTCCACTGTTCTAGCCAGAGGTGTTCCACTGTTCTAGCAAGAGGTGTTCCACTGTTCTAGTATAACTAACCGGCGCTTCCTGAGATTGTCGGTAGTCAAAATCTTCCCCAACGCTGCTGTCCATGTAAAGAAGACAGCTTTTGGAGGCGCCTTATTGCTCCAAATTCTCTTTCATGGGAATGGGTTATGTGCGGCTTGGGAAAGGGACTTATAAAAGGAATACATACATGCAAGCATGCATGCATGTGCTATTTCAAACTAAGACAAATTAACATTTGCATGATTACTGGAACAATGAAGGGTTCTATCACTTCTTCGTCCCAAGTCTGTAAAGCGAAAACTAACAGTGCTTGTATTTTAATACCGTGGGACAACTGTGTAGTAGTTGGTTGACATTGTTATAACTAAGCGTACCTCTTAAGACAATATTCTCAACCTATGTTCTTAATGTTTTCAGGCATGGCTAAGTAGGGTGTTTGGTTGTTGTGGGTCGAACTTTTTTTCTCAATTCCATGATCTTTTTATAAGTATTATTCCAGGAATGTTAGAAAAGGTCATGAAACACAAACACAAACACACATGCACATGCATGTGCAACACACAAAAACAAACACAGAATGGTCTTCCTCTCCTATAGCAACGATGAGTAGGAAAGTTATTGCAGGACATCTCTGGCATCTCTGTTTTGGACATATCCTAGAAGTTTATGGTTCAAAGCTGTCCAAAGTTTTAAGAACAGATGTAATTTCTTCAACCTCATTTGTGGGTCTTGGTGACTGTCTTGAGTGGATTTTTTTTTTTCTTCTATTGGTTCCCTCACTGAGAGATCTGGACTTGGCACACCACCCTAAAACTTTCCTGCACGGCAATTTGGTCCTGAAGAAAAGGGCGAGTATTTTTTTATTGGTAAGGTAACATGCAATTTCCATCAGACTAAGAGTGGCAAAAATGTTGGGGAGAGAGAGAGAGAGAGATTTGTGTTATTTAACTTCTGTTTCATCTAGGCCTGAGCTTTTTACTATGTTATGGCATTTCTTTCTTTCTTAAACCATGCATTGATTAATATCATAACTATAGTTTTCAGACCCAAGTTTTCTCCTTTGTCAGGTCTCTTGTGTTCCATGATTTTGTTGCAAAGTGCCTAACAAAAGAGCCTCGTTTACGCCCGACTGCATCTGAGATGTTGAAAGTACGTTAATTAGCATCTCTACTTGTCTAGTGAAAAATACACATTTTGAAAATTTTTGGTGCAATATATTAATGTACTAATTGTCTGATCTCTAAGGCCTTCTTTTAAATGGTACTCTGGCTTTACATTTTTGCTCAGCTGCATAAGTAATTCAGATATTTTATTTATTTTTTTCTGATTTATTATGCATATATTTTGTAATGTCTCATGGGAGGCCCAAACCACATCTAGGCCTATACTTCAAAAGAACTAGTCAATAATACTATTAGAGCGCTGTTGGAACCATTATAAAGAGCAAGAACTTCTCATTCCCAAGCAATGTGGGATCCCATACACCACCTACCCTTATCACTTATCAGTTAGTATGGATTATCACAATCTTCCCACTTAAAATCTCAACGTCCTTATCGAGCCAGCCATCTTAGGTGGCACAGCTAAAGTCCCACATTTCTGGTTGGGATAGCCTTTGATATCATTTGTAACGCCAAAAGGGAGGTCCAAGCCACATCTGGGCTTATACTCCAAAATGACTAATCAATGATACAATTGGAGCCCCATTCGAACCATTATAAAGAGCAATAATTTCTCTTTCCCGAGCAATAACTTCTCCTTCCCAAGCAATGTGAGATCCCATATACCACCTACCCTTATCACTTATCAGTCAGTATGGGGTATCACATATTTCTTGCTTGATACCACTAGAATACGAATTAATCTAGCATTGTGTACAGTCAGTCCAATGTGAAGCATGGATGATATATATGATTGTCAGATATTTATGAAGATTTCCATAATAATTTTTATGTTCAATTACTTGTTATATTCTCTGATAATGAGAAAGAGATATGCGGACTTGAGCCGTGCTAATTGTGCCGGTTCAAGTTCAAACACATACACTCTCTCTGTTTTGGTTTTATTTTAATAACCAATTGTTTTTTGTTACCTTGTATGCATATTCGTTAAGTTCATGTATTTTTATTCTGACTTGAGTGACCTTTTCTGTATTTAAAACATAGCACAAATTCATTGAGAAATGCAAATATGGACCCTCTGCAATGTTCCCAAAGATTGACAAGGCCAGGAAACTTAGGGCCTCCATGGCTCTGCAAGTACAAAGTCTTGCTCCAGCCTTGACAGAAGATGATGTATGTTGAAAATTCTCTTTTTGAATTTCTCCCCCCCCCCCCCCCCCCCCCAAAAACAAAAAAAGAAAGAAAACAGACCCCGTGTCTCTTTTAATGAGAAATATTTTATCTTCTCTTGACTGTTGGTAATTTGAAACAGCCACAGGAAACTCCAAAACAGAATGAAGATTATGGAGATACTGTTCCATCAAGGCCTTATAATATTGGGCTTCAAGTTGCAAATGAAGTACCTACAGCTAGCACTTTGAGGAAGCAGAACATATCAGATGCTGGGAAACCGGTTGGGGAAAGTATGTATATCTTGCATTTTATATTGTTTAGTTGGAATTGAATTCTTGTAGAATTACAAATACTTGCTGATGTTATGTTTTTGTTCAATAACTGTAGACTAAGTTCTAACATGATATTTTCAAAGATAATGGCGGATTAGATTTGATGCTGTCGTGTATTCGTGGTAGTGAATGTCACCATCAATTTGAACATGACAATGTGTAACCTAATTTATAAATAAACCTTGAACAATCTGTCAATACTTAAGAAAGTATTCATTTGGTGTAAAACCGGCATTATTTTGTAAAGACATAAAACCGATATCTGTGAAGGGCATTTATAATTTTTTATTTTTTTAGCTGTGGCAAATCTCCGTCAATGTCTTGATTGAATGCTTTTTTTGTGGGACAAGTTAGGTCTTGATTGCATGCTTCAACTTGCCACCATAAGCATTAATAGTTGATAATTGCTAGTCTGCTGTGTGATGGTAATATCATCTTTGGGTTCCAAGACAGGACACCGGGTGTGTTATTTTGAAACTGTGTTGTCTTTTATCTATAAATTGATTAAACATACCAAAAATCTGAAGTGCACTTGTCTAGTAGTAGTCCATGGTCATCTTAGGATAGTATGTAATTTGATAATTATAGTTGTAATTTACATTTTAAGGACTACTCAACGATATTTCTCACTGCTATACAGAGATCAATGAATACAATTATAGAGTGAAATTACCTATAAAAAAACAATTTATAGAGTGAAATTGTGTCATTTACTTTTTGAGCAAGGAAATCCTTAGATATTGCCATATTTCCTGTACTTGTCAAAAAATATCTAAGAGCCAGCAGTTTATTACGTCTTGCTAAATGAAACTGCTTGTACCTAGCGACTATGGTTTCTAATGTATGCGGATTTAATGTATGACAGGTAACTTTGACACTGTAATAGTTCATGGTGGAGACAAGATGGAAAATACAGCCAAGCAGACACAAGTTTCCAATGATAGAGAACCCTCACCTTCTCTTGAACATGTTGAAAGCCTTTCTATGAATGACACAGGAGGGCAATCGGCTGTGCTCCTGTACGTCCCTTACTATTTTTGTCTTTATATCTGATGTCAAGTCCTTCACTTTATCTAACACTTGAATTATGATAACTGTTGCCAATTTAAAGCATTTTTTTTTAACTTTTCTCCAAATTTCTTGGGCTTAATTCGCAGGATGGAGAATAGTAAAGATATTGATGTAAACAACACTTTAGTTGGAGAGCCAAATGAGGAGAGCCTCAAAACAAAAGTTTTTTCTCAGGCGGAGCTTGGAGGTGGCAGTGGTATAAGCAGTGGCACGTTGAACAATGATACTGTTAGCCGAAAAGCTTTTGCATTGCAAGATAAGGTGATGCTTGTTCTGAGTTCTATATTCACCCACATTATAAATGAGTCGTATTTTTTATGCTATAAACTGCTTTATGAGTAAACAATTGAAACTTCATTCAACCTTATTTTATGATACAAATGTACTGAGACCATAAATTGTAACACCTGAGTCCCATATTGGGAATTTCAATAAACTTTATAGAGTGGGTAAATTATAAAAGATAGTCATGGGTGTTAAGTCTCACATTAGCTACTTATTAGGTGATTGAGCTTCCTAAATAATTCCAGTGAAGCTTTAAAATTCAGATATATTAGTCTTTTGGGGTTTATAGCGGAGTGAACTTTTTATAAGGATTTGAGTTATTGTGAACATTGGGGTTTGATATTTTTTTTTTATGAGTAATCAAAGATGTTGTATTCATAGAAATAGGCAAGGCCCAGGTACACAGAAAGTATACATGAAAAAGGCCTAGCTAGAGGTTACAAAAGAAAGAAGAAGATCATGGACACTAAATCCGTTACAAACTATAGCCCCCGCCCATAGGAACAATGACTTAAAAAAGAAAGCTTTAAGCTCATCCAAAGTTCTCTCTTGATCATCAAAACATCTAGCATTTCTCTTACTCCAAATACAGCAACACATGCATATTGGTACTAGTCTTCAAATTGCCGCTACCTGAGAATCTCCATGAAGTCCTCTCCAGCTTGCAAGGAAGTACAATAGAAGTTTAGACCGTGCATAGCTTAGGATTTCTTGTCTAGAGACTAATGATGGCTTACTTGTCTTGCTTTTATTTTGTATCATTTGGTATGAAAATAGCTCACTTCTCATGCAGTTGGATTCTGTTTATTTTTTGTTTGACTTCTTGCCCATTTGACTAGGCTTTTTTGGTCTCCTTTTAGACCCTTTGAAAATGCTTATTGCCGTGGCTGGAAATTAGGGCCTGTTAACTAGTTGTAAATGTCATTGCAGCTTTGGTCCATATATGCAGCTGGTAATACAGTGCCGATTCCGTTCTTAAGGGCAACCGATATATCCCCTATTGCTCTTCTGTCAGACAATGTGCTTGGAGGCATGCAGTGGGATAATGGTGGAACTGTAGCCATAGAGGCATTGCAGGAGCTCTTTACTGGTGATGGACAGTCTAGAAAGGGTCGAAGAGGTCAAAATGAGGTTACAGCTCTCTCTCTCTCTCTCTCTCTCTCTCTCTCTCTCTCTCTCTCTCCAATATGGATTTTTACCCATTTGATGTGGTGCAGATGCCCCTTCCTCCAAGCGTTTACCAAAGGCTCACTTCAAGCTCTACCCTACTGAATTTGGCACAGGCTTTAGCATACCACAAAATGTATGGCTTCTCGTGTCCAATTATATTATATTTTCTTGCTGATTACTTGCAGCCTGTTATTTGGTCCAAGTGACTTCCAGCAGCTCAATCATACACTCAATTTCTAGGACTGCATGTGTTCATTAGTTATTTGATTTTGATATATATTCTTTTTCCTTCGTTTGTGTTGGAATTTAAACCTTCGGATTGCATAAATCGCCAATTTTCTTGTTGCGCTACTGTATGCAGGTGTTACGAAGATATGCCACTTCAGGAGTTGCAGGCAACACAGGAGCAGCAGACCATTCAAAATATTTCTGATACTCTTAGAACTATTCTACGGTTGTAGGTTCGCAAATTCTGCGGTCCGTTTGGCTGTTTGGTTTGTTTCCTTCATTTATGTATTTGTGTGGTGTCTTGTGCTTTCTCAAATTTCGAAAAGCAAAAACTCGCTGGTAGTAGCCAGTAGCTTTTCCCTATTATTTAAGACATTATAATTCAAAGCTGATTTTTTTTTTCCTCTATTCAAGTGTTACCGCAAGAGCATCATATCCTTGCACATTGGGTACTAGGAATACTTTATTATTATTTATTATTTTATTATTATTTTTTACATAATTTTCACTATTCAATATTCTATAATTATTTTTTCACTATTATTTACAGAATACTTAAGAATACCTCACTAAAACGCAACTTAAGTCTCGTCTCTTTATAATTATTGATCATGAAAACTCATAATTCATAACCTCACACACCTTCCAAATCTCATGGAGTGAGCTTTATCACTGAGCCAACATTCCCGTGATGTTAAGGGGATTTTTTTTTTTTTTTGAAATTTTTTGGTATGTATATAAAAGAGTACTTATTAGCTGGCAGGTACAAATTATAATATATATATATATATATATATATATATATATATATATATATATTGAAGCAATAACTCTACTCTCATTCAGCTATAATGTAGTACTTCATCAAAGGGTTGAAGTTTAGCTATAAGCCTATAATGTAATTACTAATTAAGTAATAATAATAAGCGGTGCTACTCTGTCAGTGCATCATTCTATCTTACCGCTAGTTTAAAATTTTGTTTCTATTTTTCTTCAATTTTTTTATTTATATTTTTTTATCATTTTAAAGCATTTTAAAAAATATAAAGAAAATATCGATACACTAATAGTTGTTTTCTTAACTATTAAATAAAAAAAATTTTAAAAAATAAAATATACGAGGTGTCAAAATGAAGTAGGCAAAGTAACATTTTTCAATAATAAAAGGAGTCTTGATCTTTTTCCTGCCCACAATTGTTACAAACGAAGAAGTGCTCCCACTTACTAGTTAGGGAAAGGTGTGGTTTCACTTGAGAGCCTAATAAGAGAAATATTAATTATTATAAATATAGGTAGAATGAAGAGAAAACCTTCCAATTGGATGCGGTGTGAAGTGTTATTTTTACATCCTCTAATAAAAAACGCTCACGTAGGCACTATATGTATTATGTATTCGCGGTGGCATTGATTTGATGAAATAATCTCCCCCCCCCCTCTCTCTCTCAACTCTCCTCTCCCTTTCTACTTGTAGCTCTATCTCTCTCTCATCTCAAACCAGTCGTCTCTCTATGAAAAAGTAACATACTTAAGAAATGAGAATCATAATATCAACCCTTATATCATCAAGTCCTATATTTTACCAGATTCACAACATTAGTCTGTAAAATATTGTTTCTCTTTGAAAGCAACAAAAATATACATGGCTTATTTACAGAGCAATCGGTCGACGGAGATGTCCAAATCAAGTCCAATATATCCCCATCTTAGATCTGTCAGTGGGCTTGAGGGGGGAGAGAGGGAGAGTAACTGAGGGGTGAGAGAAAATGAGAGTTTTGGCTTGAGGAGAGAGAGCAACTTGGGAGAGAGTTGTATTGAATTTGTTTACAGGCACTCGATTATATTATTCACTTGTTAGATGACATACACATCACAACAATATTGGAAGGTGTAAATCCCATATTAACATTGAGTCCGATCTCCAACGTCTCCTTAAAATGAAAGGAGGAGAAGATGTCAAGCCAAGATGGGGTTCATGGTTCCTGATTCACCCCAAAAGGAGTAAACAAGCTAGGAACCCATCATATACATCAAGCTTTGATAATGCTTGGATTCCTCAATATGGGGTAGGAAGTTTTTATTTGTCATGATGTGGGGGGTTTTGATTTGGTGGTATTAGGCTTTATGAGTAACGTTAAATGTAGTCATGGGTTGTGTAAGCGTACCTCATTTTTTTTAAAAGAATTATGGTCGATTATTAAAAAAAATTAATTTTTTCACGTAATTTTCATAATTATTTATTTTTAAAAAAAAATATACGATACTTATACATTCTATAACTATAAATATTATTTGTCGATTTATATATCTTACTTTTTACTTGACCCCGCCCGCCGCCGGCCCCCCCCCCCCCCGCGTGGGGGCAAACTTTCTTTTCACTGTTGCGTGCTTATGATATCGAGAGATTCTTAACTCACTCTCTCTTGACACGTTGCTTTCTATTTTCTACGTACGTGGAGGTTGGAGAAAAGTTGGTTTCTATAATTAAGAAATGTAGGCCCAAAGATTGAACAAAACAATATGGCTAAGCCTATGGCAATTTAAGGGATTGGAAAATGAGTCTCGCTTGCTGTAGAGATCCTTAAGAATCTTATGCGGACAAGTGACAGATAACGGGCACTGACTGTACTCTTACACAACATACATGTTAGAGAAAAAAATAAAAAAATAAAAAATGAAAATCCAGGTCAACAAGTATCCAGACGATGAGTAAAACAATTCTTATAATTTAGTAAAAATAAAATAAAAATAAAAAATAAAAAAATCAAGTGTAGTATAGTGTACGATACATAAATTATAAGTAGAAGAGTTCATTTTATTATAAGCCCTTATTAATCCAAAGTAAACAAAAAAAAAAATGTCAATTTTAATTAGTGTATCTATGATTAAAGAGAAAAAAAAAAGCCGAAGATCCAGTACAAGAAACAGATAAATTACAAGAATTTTGCCACATATAAATTGGTATGCTAGCATAATACTTATATAGTGAGATCTATTATAATCTTAAAAAATTAAAACATCAAAGATGAGTTATCAACGTAAAAAAAAAAAAAAGATTTCAAAATAAATTTTCTCAAATTAAAAACTAAATTAAATGCCACTAGCCTGAATAGGATGGATGATCCAAGCAAGACCCACAGAACTATTTGTTGTCCATGTTTCAGCGTCAGCTTGGGGCAGGTGTCTGTCCGCTTGCCAACTGCTTCCATTACTCTTCTCTTATGCAAAATTTTCTATTTCCCATCCCAACGATAAACAAAACTGCCTTATAAATATTTCTAACTTGCCAACTGCAAAATTTAATTACTTTTTGTTTTCTTTCTGCAGAATTATGACTCAACAAGATTTATATGTATTTATTGAACTTTTATTTTTCTTTGTTTTTGTCTCAGATGTTTATGCAGAGATCTAGAATTGAAGAATTTTCTCATCTTTTAAGAAAGATAAATATCTTAATTACAAAAAAATTATATAAAAATAAATTTATAAATTGAAGTGAGTCTGTGAATTAATTTTTATATAATCATTTTATATTTACAGCAGTTCAAGAAAAGCACAGAGAGTGTGTGCGCGCGTGTATTATGTCGCGGTCATTGGACGCACGTGGAAGCCCAAAAGGTAAAAATTCTTCTCAACGACTTGCGAAAGGTTTTGTTACAATCTGAGTTTAATGGATTATAGAATAATGTTCCTGTGTAGCATTATTTATAGTGATTTCTTGTTCGTACCAATCTTCCACCTTCATCGGTTTTTTCTTCTCTTGCCATAGGCCTTCTCCTTCTTCTTCCTTGTAAGCATTTCGCTTTTATTGTGTTTTTGTTCTGCGACAAGCGTTGTTTAGTGTCTTAGACTCTTAGATTGCATGGGATTTTTTTTTTTCTAAATTGTATATTTTGATTTCTTGGTGTAATGGGGTTGCGACTTGAAAATGTTTTATGATCCTGCTATATCTATATTTGCTGAGAAATATTTCTGTTCGACTCGATTTCAGTTCCTTTTGTTGGATTTGCAGAAATATGTCTATAAAGACAGAGTGAGTTGTGTTACCACATGTTCATTATTCCCAAAATCTTCTTTTGGAAAAGAAAATCATTCAGTCATGGATTCTGTAGAATCTAAATGATCTAGACTTTTACATTCCCCTGTATAATCCGATATCTACGAGCTGCAAGGAGGGTGATGTTTCTGTTCTGGTCCATTTTCTTCGAAGCAATTATACAATGTTCTTTTCTTAGGATTGATGTCATATTGCTTGCTTCTTACTTATCTTTATATTTAAACCGAGAAACTGTAGGCGAAATTGTATTCGTGGAAGGGAAAAAAGAGAACAAGAAAAATGGAACCAATCTGAATTTTGGTCTTCTTGTCGTTCTCCTGTTTCTAGGATAGAGCTGATAACTTGTTGCAAGCATGGCTGTCTCTGGGGCTCGTGACGATAGAGGGGAGGTGAGAATCCATGAAAGTTTGGATGAGCTTAGCACCAATTTGGCAGACTATATTGCTGAATTATCAGAGGCATCGGTGAAGGAGCGGGGTGTCTTTGCCATTGCGTTGTCCGGTGGTTCTCTCGTTGGCTTAATAGGGTAATCAAAACCTTCCTTTTGCTGTCTGATTTCTTTAGTTTACGATTTTGGTGCTTTGGTTTAAAAATAAGGTGAAAAACAGGAAACTCTGTGAAGCTCCGTACAACAAGACTGTGGACTGGTCCAAATGGTATATATTTTGGGCTGATGAGCGTGTTGTGGCCAAAAATCATACTGACAGCAATTATAAGCAAGCAAAGGATGGCCTATTGTCCAAGGTTTGTTCCTCCACTTCATATATTCTTCTGTCTTTAGTACTTACACTTCAACATTCTTATACTTCCATTGCTTTCTTCTTCTTGAGTGATTAGAAGATTCACACTGGGCATGCCTTTTCTTCTATTAAGAAAGAAAAGATTCACGAGATCTTCTGGATTTTCTAGTAGATAGAAAATACTAAAGGCTTCAGCCCTTTAATTATTAGTTGCATTCAAAATGTGCAACTGGAAGTAAAAGGAACTTATTGCATTTACCTAGTCAATTTTAGACTACCTGGAAACTTGCTACCTAATGCTCAAATTCCTGGTTTCCTTAAGATTACGATGTCGTATTTACAGCCATCCTATGTTTGTTAGAGTTGTCTTCTTTTGTGGACTTTCAAGTTTGTAAAACTGGCTCTTAATTGATTGTAAAAGTGGTGGGAAAGACTTTAGGCAAATATCATTTTGGTGGTTATGTAGTCATTTTGTCCTCTATTTTTTATTCAGTTCAAATTCTGAAATAACTTTCCAATAGCTACATCAGGTACACCACATTTTTCTAGAAAAAGTGTTGCCTTGTGTATTATTGTTCGCTTGTTTTTACAGAGTTTAATTAAGGCACTTCCATTCAACTTAATTCATTGTTTTAAATGTAAACTACAAGGGGTTGGCAATAAATATCCTGTTTCACTTTCATTTTTCATCCAGTCCTCTGTGCGTGTTGTATTTCGGATATATGTCAACAACTATATCGTTCCTGTCATCAATTGGCATTGCCTTTAATTGTTGATCTCTGGAAAACAAAGATATGATGGTAAACATGGAAGAACAAATTGGATCTGAAATAGCAGCAAAAATAAAAATAACAAGTAAAAATAAATAGTAAATAATAAAAAAACCCTTAGATCTAGAAGAAATGTCCCGGAATGGTGGAATAAATAATAAGTAATAATAAGTACAAGCCAAAATCTTCTCGCTTTAGTCACTGACGAGATGCAGTCTACCAATATCACCATGTAAATGTTGTTTTGAGTGTCGATTAGAGTTCCATGTAAGTCTCTTGATATAGACAGGAGGCCTAGGATCAAAATCCTACTTATAGCATAGGGTTGGAGATACCTACCTGCCATTGATTGGCTTCTAGGTCGAATGGGTCTAAGGTCTCTGATGGGCTAAAAAAAAAAGATTGAGATTTGAAGACCCTTTGGGTCATAATGGAATTGCGGGTTGATAGATTACATGTGCTAGTTTATTCATAAAATCTTAGATTGCATATCAATGTTAAAGGATGTGTGTAGTTTCTCATCAGATCACCTTGATTTTATGTTCTCAGGTGCCTATAGTTCCCAGTCATGTGCATTCTATTAATTACTCAGTGTCGGCTGAGGAGGCTGCTGATGAGTACAAGTTTTCCATTCGTCAATTAGTGAAAACTCGTGTAGTCAGTGTGTCCGAGATTGGTGACTGCCCAAAGTTTGACCTTATTCTCCTTGGAATGGGCCCTGATGGCCATATTGCCTCACTATTCCCTAACAACTCGGTGCTCAACGAAAGCGATGAGTGGGTAACTTTTATTACAGACTCTCCCGAACCCCCACTGGAGAGAATCACATTCACTTTGCCTGTCATCAACTCAGCCTCCAATGTAGCCATGGTTGTAACAGGTGACAGCAAAGCAGAGGCTGTGCACTTTGCAATTGACAATGTGGGACGTGACTGCCCGTCACCTCCCGCGAGGATGGTCCAGCCAATGAAAGGGAAGTTGGTATGGTTTTTGGACAAGCCAGCTGCATCAAAACTTGACCGTTCTCAATTTTCTGAGTAGGTTTGAGCGTGGGTATGCTTATATGTAGTGGTGGGATTAGACCCCTTTGGATTATCCTCTCTCTCATTTTTGCCTTTTCCTCTTCTGGTTAAATTCTCCATTTTGCCTTTTCTTGCTCTCTTATTCAGCAAGGCTTGGAGAAGTGTGATTATCCTTTCTTTTTTTTCCTGTAATAAGAGGTGTTAATAAGATTGGAGCCTCAATTCCAAAGCATTTTGTTCTGGTTCCTTAGTTTGATGAGTAAGCTTTGGAATAAAATAATTGTGCTTATATATTTACTTTCTCCTCTTGAATTTAGAGCAAGGATTATATTTTATGGAAGGAGAACACACCCTGCTCAGTTGAGAAAATAAAATAAATATTTTTGTATAAAACAAAAACACTTGTTATCATCTTAGAGAATTGAATTTTAAATTTATTTTACAAATCAAATTTTGCACTGACACAAGACTCCCAGATTTCAAAGAATAGTTTCTTCACCCCAAGAAGTGCTATATACTATCCTTTTTGTCACAATCCCTCAAGTCTTAACTCTAATGCGGCAATAAAGGATTGAAGAATTATTTATCTTCCATTACTCATAATCCAATCATTGGATGCCATGTAAGAAAATGGCGATTAAGAGGTCGTGGATATAATTTTTCTTCTTCACCCACCCTCAATTTCATAAACTGTAGCTTTCTAAAAGTAATTGACACTGCCATGCTGACAAATATATATCGCACCTTTCATTTTAGAATGACGTGTCATTGACCCCATTGTATGAAAGTCATTGATCCCATTGTATGAAAGGTTGCAAGTGGAATCTCTCTATATATATATGCTAGATTAGTGCATTGATTCTTAGTGCCATCCATTGTGCATTGATAATTGGGAGGAGGGGGTCCTCTTAATGGCCATTATCCGGTGGTTGAGAAACCTTTGATTAAGATTAAAGAGTGTCACATTGATCATGAGTAGGATATTCCTCTTTTGGAACGCCTAGTAGGTCAAAGCAGATGATCTGGTTCAATTCTTTGCTAGTTGTAAGGAGGGACAAGATGTTTTAATCTGGTTGAAAGATACCTATAGTAAATTTACTACTAAAAGTGCTTGGGATTGTATTAGGGTTCGGGCGCTACTTTTATCTTGGGCTCATTGGATTTGGCACACCAACCTTCCTAAGATAATTTCCATTATGATGTGGAAGGTTTCTAATAATTGTTTGAGTGTAGATGAAAAGATTAAAATGGTTGGCATCCCCATGGCTTCTAAATGTAATTGTTGTGCTACGGGTCATATTGAAGATCTTAATCATGTGCTTTGTATTGGTGATTTTGCTCGCCAAATTTGGCGTTTGGCTGCGGTTCAGTTAGATGTGCATATGGGTAATTTTCGTACATAGCAGGAGCAAATTAATTTTTATTTTCATCGTGCTGGAAAGTCTTCTCAGTTACGGACTGTTTTTGGTCTTCTTCCGTCAATCGCTTCTTGGAAGCTTTGGGAGAAGCGTTGTAAAGCCAAGTTTGAAGATAAGTTTGACACGGTTGAGTTTGTTTGGCATGTTATCAAATTATGGCTTCTTCGGATTATGCATATGATCATGAAAGTTTTCAGGCTACCAAATCAGGATGTTGCTATTTTAAATAGGTTGGAGATCCAGATCTTACATCCTAAACCTAAGAAGGTTCGTGTGGTGAGCTGGACTAGGCCTCAACAAGGTTGGTTAAATTAAATACGGATGGTAGTAGTTTTGGAAATCCTAGACCGATTGGAGCCTGGGGTGTTATTCATGATGTCTATGGTAATTTGTGTGCAGCTTATTCTGTGTTCTTGAGCTATGGTTCTAATAATTTTGTTGAAATGCAGAGTTTGCTGGAAGGGATTTGGAGGTGCTATCGGCTTGGATTCAATCGGGTAGAAATTGAGACTGATTCCCAAATCCTTATTAACTAGATCACTATGAGTGATTGTAACATTTGGTATTTAGAGAATTTTTGAGATGAGGTACATGTTTATTTTACTTCCATGGAGTACCGTGTGAATCATGTTTTTAAGGAAGGTAATGCAGTGACTAATTTTCTCGCCAAGCGTGGAGTTAGGGGTTTAAATATGGATTGGACTGGTGATAGAGATAGGCTGCCCAACAATTTAAGAGGCATTCTCCGCATGGATAGAATTGGTCTTCCTTACTTGCAAATCTCGTCGTGTTGTTCCTAGTAAGCTACATTTGGTTTATTTGCTTACTTTATTTGCATACGTTTCTTCTTGTTTCTCTTGCAGGTTTTTACTCTAGTTCTTTTCTATTGGATTGTTTTGTCTTGTTTTGGTCTTTTGAGTTACTTGTTCTTTTTGGGCATTTTGTATTGTGGTTGGAAGTTTTAGGTTTTTTTGATATTTGGGTTTGGGCTTTTTTGATAATTTGTATATTTTAGGTATCTATGTTGTAACCACGGTTTTTCTTCTCCATAAGTGAAAGCTTTCAATAAAATTGGGATATCGTTCTTTTTTTTAAAAAAAAAAAAGAAAAGTAAAACCAATATGCATCCATCCTTAGTAAACGACCAAAAGGAGAAAATGCAATCTCTCCAAAACAAAAGAAAGCATCTTTTGGTTTACCGTTGAGCCAGAAAGATATGGGTCTCTCAAAGGTGCATAATGCAAGAACAGGGGATGGGGGGAATCGGGACTCAGAGACAGGATCTTTGCCACTAAAGGGACCGACCTGTGAATTCCAACTTTCCGGCTTTGATCATAAATGAGATCCGTACAATACAAAATTGGTGTTATTAGCAACGTCCAGAATCCCCCACCAGTTTAGGAAGGAAATAATCAAGCAGAGCCCCTTATAGGGGAAGAATTTTTTTCTCCATCCGTCTATGCCGTGCAACAGTGAATTATATTAATCAGTGCAATCACCTTAATCAACTTACAGGCTTTAGTGTTCGGTATTCCATTTCCGTTATCGACCTAATGCCATTTGGATCAGGGACCACTTCTTCTTCCATATCTTCTTTAGGTGGGAAGCCACGCACTTGCCCAAGCAGCCATTGGTCTATGACCCCACATTCAATTGCATACTTGATTGTGTGCTCTATGTATCCTTTGTCAGTTATTAGATCAGGCTGAACCGTCAACATTCTCATGAGAGCTGGAGTTGTCAGAAAACAGAATTTAAAAGTAAGGTGGAGTTGAAGTGAAAGATCAAGGTTCATCTAGCAAACTATAGATCATCTGAAATCAAAGCGTGAATAAAACCATGTGAAGCTAAGTATATGTATGCATTGATGATGCCAAAGAATAAAAAACATAACAAGAGCATCCAAGTGACTAGAAAAAAGAAACTAGTTGGTATTAATTACTTCCAAATGGTGCACCATATTGACGGCTGGAATATACACCTTTCAACACAGCACTTCACCTATTATGAGAATGGGCTAGTACAACACTATTGGGCTGTCGCATTTCTAGTGTAAGCCAGTACTCCACTAGATAATAGGTTCCAGTGAATGGCCAGTGGCTGTCACAAAAATGCAGGCTAACCAGGCCCCACACACATCATTTCCAGCAATAACATTGACAAATATGCATGTTTACAAGACTTTACCTGCAACAATGCCATCCCCTGATGCTGACATATCGCAAGTGAAAGGGGTAATCGGGACATCCTCCATCCCACTAACAGCGCCATTGTGCTCCTTAGTGTAATAATGTACCTTAGAAGTCCCATTTGTCACAAACAAAACCTTAAGATTTTCATGCCAAAGAGGTGTAACCAATTCCGGATTATAATGGACAAATTTTGAGCTCGCATTATTTTTAGTGTCGAATTCCTCCGATGGCTTGATCCCACATAGGAACTCAAGCTCTTGCTTAGTAACCTCAATAATATCTGCTAGATTCCACACCTGTTGAATAAACATCTTTGTCTCTTCGACAGACTTCCATAGTGGCAATGGAAGGTTCACATCATAGAAAAGGACTCCTCCCAGTTTCTTTGAGATCTTGATAGCCTGCAGTGTAGTCGATCTCATATTTCGATCAAGCAGGGAATGTGTGCTGACGTAGAACATCTTTGCCTGTATAATAGATCACTAAAGACTATAAGCCATCAAGCTAATCAAATTTGAACAATCTAAAAAACAGCATGGGTTGCACTCAGAGTCTACATAGTATAAAGTAAGATGACTTAGAAGAGTTTTATTACAGTCAATACTTCTTTGGATGGCAATTCAATGGGAGAAGGTATGCAAAATGCTGATGGAAATCAATACAATTCAATATACAATACCCCAGCCATGGAACCCATACCCAAAAAAAAAAAAGTCAATAGCAAACTCTTCATCTGAAAGCGCATAATAAGATGTCAGTAGCGTCCAACAGACAAAACTCCTATGAAGATAATTTTTCAGAAAATCAAATCGTCAAAATAACAACACGCTCCAAAAGGTTTTTGTGATTCACTTAAGATTCAATCTCACCTACAACATTTTGATACAAGTGAATGATTTGAAATTCACCAATACCCACATAAATAGACATGGAATCATTCATTTCATTTTCCATATACGAAGAAAACTTGGATTTTCTCCTGTGTACATGGGCTAAGCCTATTTCATTTTTATATATAATATTTATCTCTTACTTATCAAAAAAAAAAAAAAAAAAAAGAAAACTTGGATTTTCTTGTGTAAGGAGCAAAGCGTATCTGAAATCAAGCTAAAAATATTGTCATACCACCAACGGACAGGAGTGAGGTATAATAACTAAAATCAAGCACTGTAAAGTGTGAGCCAAATTATCTTTCTACACAAGACCAAACTACTATACCTCCTTTAGCACGTCAATATTGATCTCAGACTTTGATAAGGAATCCTCTGCACAGGGTTTGGCACAAGTCATTCTCAAGTTACCCCTCTTGCCAATCTTCATCTGTGATATCGCTGTCGCTCTTTTACTATCAATGTGAACTGAACGGGTTTGAACATTGTTCACATTCATATAATATAGCATGGCCTTACCATAGTCATCATCTCCCAGTTTTCCCATGAAAGCGACCTTACCACCCAAGCTTGCAAGAGCAATTGCAACACTGCCTGCAGATCCCCCAGGAGCCCTAAAATATTTTTCAGGCGCCCATAGTGTATCCTTCATTGATTTATGGATTTCATAGTCTATAAGTCTGTTGGCAGGCCTTCCTGAGGGCACAAAAGCATGCTGTGCAGCTCCGAAGCAACAAACAAGAGGGGCCAACCATATGTGTAGCTAATATCCTCTCCCTCCATCATTCCCAACTCCAGGTCCTCAATCTCAACCTCCACATTTGCAATAAATGGAGACTCCTCATGATCAGTAACTTCTGCTTCACTGCCCTGATCTTCGACATCTCTATCATCTTTCTTCCTGGTCCTCCTCCTCACCTTCGTCTCAGTTTTCTCTTCCTCCAAGCTAGTAGAAGCAGACACAGCTATAAATATAAGTCAGTCCCCATCAGGAATGAAAGTAATGCTATAAAGCATTTGGAACGGAACCAAACACCATGTAGCTAGTATGGGAAATACCTTTCTTTCGAGTTCTTCGCCGTGTTTTCTTGGAATCATCACTTAGTGCAGAAATGATGCTTTCATCACTCGTGGCATCACTAGCTACCACCAATTCAGGCTTCTCCTCCGTAATATCAGACATAGATTTCTTTCTAGCCGGCCTACCAGCCCGTTTCCTAGTTGTCTTCTTCTTTACAACAGCCCCATTTTCATCAGCCGGTTCTTCGCCAAAACTCTCAGCAGCTTTCTTCCTGGAAGCAGCTGCAATGCCCGATTTACTGTGTAATCTAATGTCCTGAAGCTGCATAAAGTTAAGTGAAGGATAACACGGCCAACTCGAATTGCACCTGCATAGTTGAAGGGCCAAATTACTGGCATAACCATTGCTGAGGAGTTGGTGAGAAAGACGACCATAGTTGGTCTATGGAGTGCATTTTATTTATAATTCTTTTTTACGTTTCTAACAGAGAGTTGAGATTCATTTCGATATATCCCCCACTAGAAACATTAAACAAAAAATATATATCGAACACAATACCCAGTTAACCTTTATTTTTTTCAAATTAAACAGCTTGCTTAATTTACAGTCAATTAGGACAATACAGGCTTCGTTTATCTACGCTGTCCCACCTTGTAGCGCATGAAAAACAAAAAAAAAATCGGTTTTAGAAGTGTAATCAATATGTATAAAGATTATACCTACATGAAGAGAGAGAGACAGAGGGAAAACCTGGGGAATAAAAGAAACCGAGTGAAAGACAGAGATGCCGCCATAGAAAAGAGCTTCAAAACAGGTCCCAATTCCAGTTGAGAAGTTCCGAATACTGGGAGTTCGAGTTTGTGTTGGAGGTAGTGTTAGCCACGGGTTTAACAGTGTAAGTGGATGAGGCCTGTTTTTCTGGGGTTTTGGCTTTCCAGTGTTCCCTTGCTCCGGTTTTTACAGGGTAACATGTACAAATTTAAAATCCAAAGGTCAATATTCTGACACGTCATTCATCTCTAAAATTCTTAGTTTATTTTCTCTCTTCTTCCTCCCGCGCCTCTTCTTCCTTGTCTCTCTTCCCCAGGCCAGCCCGTTGTCACCGCTTCTGGAACGCCGAGGTCACTGCCTCCGTATCCCACATGCCGAGGTCTTCGACAGATCGTAGTCTCTTTGGTTTCCACCGATCTCCGCAAAGCGCTCTCCCCGCCTTCTCGACTTCTGCAAGATGGTACTCCCGCTGCTGTTCAATTTCGTGCGACACCCCGTCATGGATTTGAGAGTTTGGGAGTCGGTGTGGTCTTGGAATAGGAATTAGGGGCCGGATGAAGAGCTCTCATTCCCTTCATATTTTTTTGTTTGTACGCTGTATTTTCATTTTTAGGAGATATAAGGTGAAATATAGGCCAAATACGAGGGAGTTGTAAATTTTGTAAAAGGATGCAGCCTGAGCAAAACCCCGTTTTCCTTCTGGGTCTAGGGTACTCCAAATTCATTCACTATGTTTGTCCGTCTTGGGAACTCCAAATTCTCTCCGACCCTTGCAATCTGTTTACCTTTGGATCTAATTTTTTAGCAAGTGTCCATCCCTCTAAAAACTGGTCTAAATCGGTGCAAAGGGGACTGGAGCATTGCAGAACCGAACTTCTGCTTTTGTCAACTGAGCTTAAAAGCAGCGAGCGAGCAAGCAAGCAACTCTCAACTTGTTGGGAGCGGGAAGATCCTATTATCAAGAGGGAGCGTTTTGAAGTCGCAACAGAAAAACCCACGAGTTCCGATTGTGCTCAGTCCATTTTATGCTTTAAACGCATTATATGTACCAACCTCAATAAGCTTTTCTTGTTCTCTTATTGATACGTTAACTATGTGTATAATTTTCTGAAGCTTTTTTTGTGCATCTGATTCTTTCGAATTTTGTTTTCTTTCATCTCTCCAACTTTTGCTCCTTGAATTCCAAATTCTGGGTTTATTCACTCTTCCTTCAGAAGGCACCTTTCTTGAAGGGACTGGGAAAGAAGTAATTGATATTGATCGAACTCCCTAGCTCTTACATCTGTGAACAATCCTTCGAGGCCAAGTACGTTGTTTAAACGAGCACGTGTTTGCTCTCTCTCTCTCTCTCTCTCTCTCTCTCTCTCACGTACCAATACCAAAGTCTCCATCCTTTAGCTTTGGCTGCTATATACTGTGCAAACAAAAATTTGCAACTGCTATTTTATGGCTTTCTCCCTTTTATCGCCTTTATTGATGAATGGGAACTCTTCTGATTTTAAGTTTTCATGAAATGCCTTCTTTTCACGCATTATATAAACCCTGCAGACTGAAAAGGAATGGAATATTTACTTCAAACTTCACGTTGTTGACAAGCCACTCCCGATATGAATACTTTGAAGCAGTTCGTGCCCAGCAAGAAATGGTTTAGAGGTGATGTAAATTCAGATTGCGTTTGGATGTTAAAGTGAGTTGAGTTGAGTTGAGATGATAAAATATTATTAAAATATTATTTTTTAATATTATTATTATTTTGAGATTTGAAAAAATTGAATTGTTTATTATATTTTGTGTTGGAATTTGAAACAATTGTAATGATGAGTTGAGATGATTATTGATTTCTTGATTTTTCAACAACTTAACATCTGAATTGGGTGAAGTTATGGTTTTTTAATTGAATGCCACTTAGACCACTTAATCCTGATTACCGAAATCAGCTCTCAGGGATTACTGTGGCATATAGGACATAACCTATGGTTACTAGTGATCCTCTTGAGTAGAAAAAACTTACATAAGCCCCCTTCTTTTTTGGGGGAATTTATCTGGGCCAGTTTGTATATACTCATTCCATTTTTTCTGCAGCACTGCGATCTTCCTATCACCATTCATCACTGAATGCCTCTGTTGAGTTCATTCTCGAGAGCAGGTAGTAGCTATTGCTTCAGGAAACAAGTGGGTGACAGACTACATAATTTCAACAACGACTTGGAGTTGATGGAAAGATCGGGCATAAATATTACAAGGCATGCTTGTTTGTATGAAACAGCTCCAGCCTATGTGATCAATCAGCCTCACTTCAACTCTGCAGTTAGAGCTGTCACTGAACTAGGCCCCATGAATTATTGGGAGTGCTCAAGAAAATAGAAACAGACATGGGCGGTACTAATGGTATAAGGTATGGTCCAAGACCCATTGACTTGGATATATTGTTCTATGGGAAGTTCAAGGTGCACTCTGATATTCTAACTATACCCCATGAAAGAATTTGGGAGAGGCCATTTGTAATGGCCCCACTAATGGATTTGCTGGGATCAGTTGCAGATTGTGATACAGTTACTAGTTGGCATTCCTTCTCCCTGCATACTGGTGGACTTTCTGAGTTACGGGAGAAAATGGGTGGTGAATCACTTATTGGGAAGGAAGGCATGAAAAGGGTTATAACCATTAAAAACGGTTTATGGGACTGGTCACAGAGAACCTCTGTCATGGGTATTCTTAATGTGACCCCAGATAGTTTTAGTGATTGTGGAAAGCTTGTCTCTGTGGAGTCAGCCCTTTCTCAGGTCCGTTTGATGATTTCTGAGGGGGCTGATATAATTGATATTGGTGCTCAGTCTACAAGGCCAATGGCCTCTTGGATTTCCACTGAAGAAGAATTAGATAGGCTTATCCCTGTTTTGGAAGCTGTTGTAGTAGGGATGCCTGAGGCAGAGGGAAAGCTCATATCAGTGGATATTTTCTATTCAGAAGTTGCTTCAGAAGCAATTGGTAAAGGGCTCATCTCGTGAATGATGTGTCTGCTGGGCAGTTAGATTCTAACATGTTCAGAGTCGTTGCAGGCCTTAAGGTTCCATATGTTGCAACGCACTTGAGGGGGAGCCCATCCACAATGCAGAACTCCGAAAACGTGCAGTATGATGATGTTTGTAAGCAGATAGCTTCTGAGTTATACTCGAGGGTTAAGGAAGCAGAATTATCAGTTATTCCTGCTTGGAGGATAATGATTGACCCTGGCATTGGATTCTCCAAAAGACCTGAACATAATTTGGATATCCTAAGGGATTACCAAGCATTCGTGCAGAGATTGCTAGGAAAAGTTTTGGCTGTCTCATGCCCAAATATTTATTGGACTCTCCAGAAAGAGGTTTTTAGGTGACATTTGCTCTCGAACTGCTGCAGATGAGAGAGGTTCTGCCACTATTGCCTCTGTCACGGTGAGCGTTTTAGGAGCAAACATTGTTAAGAGTACATAATGTAAAGAGATAACCTTGACGCTGTGAAGGTCTGTGATGCAATGCTAAAGCAGAGGAGTTCTTGCATCCTTCCGTGATTAAGGGAATAATAGATAATGTCTATTCTATTAGTTCTTTTCTTTTCACTGGAAATCTCGATATTTTTTTCTTCTGCACTCCTTGTCTCTGAATCGGTTGTAGAAGATCATAAGGCTCTCATGAGAAACATTTGTTTTGTGAGATGTTCAAGTGGTTAACACACTGACGTCACCTTACAGAGGTGCATTGCATTTCCTAGATTCTTTTCTTTTTTCTTCTGATTTTCACCAACCCTCAGTACCCAAACTTCGTCAAAATTTTGTTATATTGTTATTGCTCATCAGTAAGCTTTGGTGGATTGAACTATATTCTCATTGCTTTGTCAATAGGCTCCAAGTGGAAGGCACCATGGACTGACTAACTGCCATGGTAAAAATTGTAAATGGCGAAGAAGTTTGGGTAGCTTCAAAGTAGTCGAAAGATGCAATAACTGAGATTTGAGTTCTTCCCAAAATGGGTCAACATCTGGGAAGAGAAGGCATTTACTGGTCAATTTGGATATCTAATTATCTGCCTGTTACCTAGCAAAGTTGCTCAGTTTTCAGCTTTTTTGTGACACTGCCTGTGAAAACCACATCTAAGATCAAACGCTAAACTAAAAATGAGAACCGATATGACCAAGGTGTGAACTTAAAATTACTATCATGGACCATTGTCCAGTATGAGTCATAAAGTCTACCAGGGTAGGTATCCATGAAGGCAGAAGTTGTGAAATCAAAATATAACCAATCATATCAACTTATTTAAAATAAAAATAAAAATCAGATCATTCCACCAGCTTAATCAAAGAAGTGCTCATCTACACGAATAGAAGTATTCATTCCAGACGCAATGTTCCACACCGAGGCTGTGACAGATTACAGAGATATGATGTAAACAAAAAAAAAAAAAAAAGTAGGACTTTAAGCATTTCCCTCCTCAAATGCGGGCTTTGGTAGCCGAGAACTAATTGTTCTGTTCCAAAACCTCTGCTTCAGCCCTAGCCATGGGATCATCTTTGATCTCTATTTCATCTTCCTTTTCCCCTTCTCGCTCTTGGGCCAATTTCTTTCGATGCAAGTCCTCTGCAGCCTGCATTGTAGCCCGATTCTCTGCCTGAATACGCTGCATTTCTTCTTCTTGCTGCTGCCTTTCAAACCATGTGTCCGCATCGGCCCAAACTAAAATATTAAAGAAAAAAGAAAACAGAATCAATCAAATGAGCATAAAATTATTCCAGGGGCTTTACCACCAATAATGTATTACAACCATCAACCCTACTGAGAACCTGATACGTGCATTGATAAATATGGATAAGTTGAAGGACCCAAATAGTAGCACATATCATTTGACATCTGAAAGAATAAAGATCTGGTCGAACTATCCTAAAACAATGGAACAGGTGTCTTGGTGTTGTCGCTTATCATGTCATCTACACTTTGCAGATCTCCGGATTGAGAATGTCCATGAGTCTTGGAGAACAAAAAAAGAAATTCAAAGTAATTACTCTCTTTTATTATATGTGATCTGACCCCATCTCAGAGAGGTTGTTCAGTCGTTAGGAAACAACACTCCAACACAAAAAAATAAAGATATCATGCTTTTCTATTTTCTTTCAATTCTATTATGTTTTCCATCGTTAAGATGAAACCTTCCAACACTAACCAGAGTTGCTTACCGCATCTAGAGTCTAACATACAAATTGTTCAGAAGTAGTTAAATTTCATCAGAGTATCTAGAAATCTTATGTAGCATCTACACCTATCAAAAACGAAATGTAGCAGTTCTGGAAGCAACCCTCGCATGTATTGCAGGTTTAACATAAAACTGTATCCGAAATTAGGGAATCCAATTCATGGCATTGAGGGAGTGAATGTAGCATGGAAACGCTTTGAACTCGTTGAGTCAAACATTGCGAATCAACTTAAATTTCTGGCTGCCAGAATTTTAGAGCGTCAAAGAAAAACTCAAAAGGAAGTTTCGTGGTCTGGCATTTATTCAACAAACAATTGTTGATACATGTTGCGCTTGTGAATAGTAATGATTTCATTCTCAATGAAAAGTTTGTACAAGTCTAAGCTGTTGAAAATTATCAGCTATTTAACTAAAAGGTATATAGAATCCTAAAAACCCTAAACCCCAGAGTCACGAATTGCAAGAATACCGTTACAAAAACTGAAGGCCCAAGTCCTCGATTAATAAATAAAATGAAGAAAACCATCCCAAACTGATCAGTATTACCGGAAGAGAGGGAATGAAAAAGGAGAAGAAAAGGGAAGGGAAGGACGTACTGGGGTGGGCGGCCCAGCCCTGCTCGCCACCCTTGATTTTCTCGGGGAGGGCGTAGTTGACGGTGAGGACGCGGCCGTAGAGCTCAGCGCCGTCCATGTTGTCCATGGCGGCCGCAGCGTCATCCTTCTCCAAGAAAGTGACAAAACCGAAGGAGCGGTGCTTCTGGGTGGCCTGGTCGAGCGGGGTCTTGACGTCCTTGATGTCCCCAAAAGGTATGAAGGCGGCATGGAGGATGGACTCGTTCACCTCCTCCGCAAGCCCTCCAACGTACACCGTGTTCTTCTGGACTGCTTGTTGCGCCATTCACTTACTTCTCCTCGTACCTTGTTTCTTTCCCTGTTGTGCTTACAACCAGAACAACATTAATGACTAGCGAAGCAGAGGCAGGAATTCTGGGTGAATCGAGAAAATAATAATAATAATACAAGAATTTCTAAAAATATAATATATGGATCCGAAACATATATCTACAGTATAAATAAAATATTATTTTTTAATATTATTATTGTTTTAAAATTTAAAAAAATTGAATTAAAATTTAAAAAAAATTAAATTATTTATTATATTTTGTATGAAAATTTAAAAAAATTATAATAATTAAATGAGATGAATCAATCTAAACGGAAAGTAAATGTATTTTGGGCCTAAATAAGAAGGAAGACACTGTTAACAGGGTTGATTTTTTTTTTCGAAAGTTTGCAAGGTACTCGAAAATGTTAAGCATATTTGCTTGAAAATCGAAATAATTAGTGAAGTAGTACTCTTGCAAATTAGATAAGCTGAGATCAACCGATTAGATGGTCTGATGAAAAAGATAGAAAGTTTTAAAACTGCTGTAAAGTCAATACTGTCTAAAATAATCTCATGAAAAAACTTGTGTAGATATAGGCATAGGAAGTAGGACTCCTAATGTATATATTTCTCAATAGAATTAGGTCAGGCAATCAGAGAAGACATTCAAACCCAGACCTTGTCTTTTTTTTTTTTCTCATTTCGAATGGAATTCCAAAAACAATACTCACGATTATAGGAACAAAATATGCGCATCAATCGATCATCCGAATCAATATGCCATTCCAATATTTGAAGTTTTAGAGGAAGACAAAAAGGTAAATAACGATTGGACAGTTCTTTTCATTGCTATCATATACTAATTATTCAAAACTTGTGTGACAATTTCTTTCAGCACCCAGGAAGTGAACGACTCTGTTGCATTACTTCTTACGCAAGTACAAGAAACCAAGCACCACAGAGATACTGACAACGGCTACAGGAACAACCCAATATTGCTTTGTCAATCCCACGAGCTTCTGAGCATAATCTGTTTGCTTCTTGGAAGAAATTTCAAGTTCTGGAATGACCGGGGAGGATGTGTCAAGCTCACCTATGCAAAAGGTCTCCATGAGCTCCTTTGCACTTTCGCTATGCCCAGCATCTTCAAAATCGTCCGTTGCATCTTTCCCTTCAATGAAATCAAAGCAACAAGACATATCAAGAATTTATCACAATTATAGTGGTAGTTTTAAAATTTGAATATTACATGCTCCAGCACAAGTCATTACATATCATCCATTAGGGAGCGGGAGCATAAGAACAGTTACCGGTTGCTGCAAGGACTACATCATCCCCACCAGGGTGTTCATCCAAATAAGATGATACATCATATACCTGGAACGATAAAAGAAACATTAAATGAATACGAGAGAGGGAGAGAGGGAGAGTCAAAGCAAGACAACAATATACATGCATTGAATGGCCATTTAAAAGTATGAGATAAGGGACGCCTTTCGGCAACCCAACTTTACAGAGAAGAGGCTACCTATCCTCCAGCAGCTGATTTATTTGCTGCTGAGAGCAGACAACATATATTAAAAGATGTGGCCCACCCATAAAACTTAGACCTTGTTTACACAAAGCACTAGATAAACCGCAACACAATTCTAGACATGAAAATAAAACATCTGGTGAAATTGAAAAAAGATAGTTGTCAATTTATTATATTTTTTTATGCAAGGAACCCGAGATCATGTAAACGCAACACGTCTTTTAGCCGGTTAAACCCCAGACTTATGTAATGTGCTCACATCACACGGATCAGGTAAATCGCCGGCTTTCACTTATGGAACGTGCCCCCCAGAAATTGTTTGCATCCAAGTATCTAGCCTTGGACTTGAGGGGGAGCATTCTCCCAAGACCAAGACCCTTACTAATTGAGCCTTGTAACTTCTCCATCACCAGAGATAGATAAGGAGTTCAAAGATTTGCAATACGTATAAAGTTTACCATATCCACAACTCCAAGACTCCCAAGTTACTTATAGTATCATGAAGTACAACACGATGTAACAAAAGTTGTGTCCGGAAGCACTTTGAAGCATACTTAAAGTTATATATAAATTCAAATAACATATACAGCCCCAACAATCCACTGTATCATGTCAACTTGAGCAAATTCATGCTCAGCCCAGGCCTGACTATTTGCAATCCTAGCATCTAGGTATATCCTAATGCTATCAAGATACCTAGGGAAAAAGGTAATGGAAATGCATTTTTCATTTACTCCCGGTACATGTTGAGTCAAAGGCCTGAAACAAGCATGTGACAAATCAAAATAAAATGAGAAGATTGCTCCCTTTTTCCGATAATAATAAAAAAAAAAAAAAAAAGCATGAAAAATCCCAGAAAAGAGTTCTTCAACCCCAGGATGTGATGAGTCGACATCGAGGTGCCAAACGACTCTGTCGATAAGAGCTCTTGGGAGTCATCCGCCTGTTATCCCCGGTGTATCTTTGATCCGTTGAACGAAAGCCCTTGCACCGGGTCTCCCGGATCACTATGGCCGACTTTCGTCTCTGTTCGGATAGTCGGTCTCACAGTCAGGCAGGCTTATACCATTACGCTCATGAGCAGAATTGAGGGCGGATGCCTCCTAAAGGGTAACTGTGATACCTCATATGATATGGATAATGGTAGGTGGTGTATGGAATCCTACATTACTTGGGAAGGAGAAGTTTTTAATCTTTATAAGGTTCCAATGGGGCTCCAATTACATCATTGACTAGTCATTTTGGAGTATAGGCCATGTGGTTTAGGCCTTCCATTGGGGCGTTATAAATGGTATCAGAGCCTACCCCAACCAGAAATGTGGGACTTGAGCCGTGCCACCTATAATGAATAGGCTCGACGAGGACGTCGGAAATTTAAGGGGTAGATTGTGATACCCCATATGATATGGATAAGGGTAGGTGGTGCATGGGATCCCACATTACTTGGGAATGAGAAGTTCTTGCTCTTTATAAGGTTCCAATAGGACTTCAATTGCATCATTGATTAGTCCTTTTGGAGTATAGGCTATCTGGTTTGGGCCTTCCATTGAGGCGTTACAGTAATGGAGGTGTGAGAAGGTAGGCTCAAGCTAAGATGCTGTCTAATCATAGAGAGACTTCAAGGAAAAAAAAAAGTTCAGCATCGCTAATGGTGACTCACATCTCTCCAAAAAGCCTGCATGCCTTTCTATCCAAAGATACCATATCATACACACTAATTTCCTTCCAAATTTCACCATTACAACAACTATCAGAAATCCTTTCCAACGTGTCAATAGATTAATCCCTGCTCTCAGCATATCCGACATACCATGGAATAAACAAAACACGAGTCCACAATTCCCAAATAACCTTCCTGCTCCTTATCTAAATTACGCAAAGCTAAAGCTATTCCAAAAGGGAAATTATATAAGCACAGGTTTTGTATGTTATATAAATATAGGTATGATACATTAAGACCAAGAATAAAGGCAGAGAAATAAATTATGCAATAATATTTTTACTCTCAAACCCTTCATCAATTGTATCTATTTTGTAGGGAAAAAAAAAATTATAAAGCAGGCACTACTTTTTTTTTATTGGCACCGGGTGTTCGGAAACAACATCCCAACTAATCCCGGGGTGCACAAGCCCTCGGCAAGGAGTTTTCCGCAAGTGTACCTCGGATAATTCAAGAGAAAAATCTCCCAATCCGATGGCCTCTAGAGATTGTTTGAAACCAAGGGAATTTGAACCTTAGACCTAGAGGGAGCATACCCCCAAGCCGATGCCTTTACCACTTGAGCTATATCCCCTAGGGGTTTATAAAGCAGGTACTACTACCACATTTATACAGAAATTTTAGGTTATTGGAATCCTACAATACTTGCAAAGAAACTTTAGGATATTGGGATTTATCATAAACAAAACCCACTAAAGATTTGCACTTAAAAAACGACGGTGCAACAAGTTGTAACCGAGGATTAAAACTAAAGAGCAGAACAGATCTCAGAAGAAAGCCATGCATACCCCCAAAAAAGCACAAATAAAAGGAAAAAAGGACCCCAAATGGTACGTTAAGCTGATCTAATTGCTTCGAAGAGAAAACGCACACTAGCTCATCCATCGAAGATACAGAGCCAATAGTAAAACTGAACGAACAAAAAGAAATAAAAACATAGCGAAAAGGAAAACAAAAATTACATAGGAAGGAAATATATATATATCGATAGTTATATATACATGTGTATATAGAAGCGTACCTTGCCATCGATGACGACCCAACAGTCTTCTTTGGAGTTGTGTTGGGAGGCTTCTTGCATTGTATAGAGCTTCCAGAGAGTCGGCATCTCTGGTTAACTACGCCCAACTGCCCAAGAGATATTTTGGAGCCGAATAATTCTGTCTCTGTCTCCGTGTCTATCTCTTCCTCAGTTTTAGCCTCTGCATAGAGCATACATAAAAGCCGAAGTCACACATGATCGGGAGAGACCAAGCAACCCTAGCTCGCGTGAAGCTGATGTCACTGTTCCCCAAGCTGGGCCTGCCACCCATTTAGACCTAGCGGACTACGGCCTCCCAAACATGTTCATGTATAGATACATACAGATTATGCGTACATGTACCTATGTGTACACAGGTATTGAATGGGTCTTATGGTCCAATGATATTTCTTCATTTAAGGGTCACGGTAGGGACGTGGGTTTTTTTTTTGAAAAGTTGGTACTTCATTGCATTAAACATTAGGGGTGGGCAGCGAGGCCCTGCACTCCGCTGCCCCACCCCCGTCCATGGGGGGCGGGGGTTCCGACCCGCTCGAGTAGGGTGCGGGGGCCCCGCAAGCACCCCTGGAGGCCTACGGAGGCAGGGGACGGAGGGGGCTAAGCCCCGCCCCGCTTAAATATATATAATTAAAAAAAAAAACTCATAAGTAAGTAAAACGACGTCATTTTGTCCATGACAAAACGACGCCATTTCAAATTTAGTTAAGTTCTCCCCTCCCCTCGCGTCCTTCTCGAACTCTCTTATCTCTGACTCACTCTCTCTGTCTCTCTCACTCTCTCATGCTCTCTCAGTCTCTCTCGCTTGATCTTTTCTCTTTCTCACACGACTGCACGAGCACCAACGGGACTCCATCGTCGTTTGAACTTTGCATTTTGCAACTTCGCATTCGCCGTCACTCCAAAGATAAGACATCCAAAACCCTAGATTTTAGTTTTTGAGTTTTGGATTGGAGATTGGAGGAAAGATGAGTTCAATCTGAAACCCTTAAATAAATTGATTTAGGGGTTTCAATTCAAAATCCCTAAATTGTGTTGGATTTGCACTTTGCCTTGTTTTTTCATGTGTGGTGTATTATTATGATTTTTTTATGTCGTGTGTTGATTTATTTTATAATTTTTTATTGTGTTGTGGAATTAGGAATGTATTGTCAAAGAGATTTCACTGATAGCTCTCCTACCTCTACCAATACCCCTGCCCCAGAACCTAGCCCTACTCCAACCCCGTGAGTGAGAGTACACCACAAAGCAAGAAATTTGTTTCTGTAGTTTGGTCTCATTTTACCAAACTAGAGGGTGGTGACCCCAATAACCCCCAACTTAAATGTAATTATTATGAAAAAATATATGAATGTCACTATTAAAAACATGGTACATCCCAGTTAAAGGTCCATTTAGAGGAACAATGCAAGAAGAGTCCAATATTAAGATCCTTACTGGAGAAGAGTCAATCTAAACTAAAAATTGGACTAAAAAAAAGGCAGATGAGAGTAGTTGGGGTCTAACATTAAAGGGGTATACAAAGTATAATCCTGATGAGTGTAGAAGGAAGTTAGCTCGTATGGTTATCATAGATGAACTACCTTTTCAGTTTGTGGATGGGAGAGGGTTCCAAGAATTTGTTCAAGAATTGGAACCTAGATTTACATTTCCTTCTTGCCACACTGTGGCAAAGGATATTAAAAAGATGTACTGGAAAGATAAAGATGTTTAAAGGGGCCAATTGGCAGATTTGGTAATTTGCCTCACTACCGATATTTGGACTTCTGTCCAAAATTTCAATTATATGTCTTTGACTGCTTATTTTATTAATTCTGATTGAATTCTTCATAAAAAGATTATTAAGTTTTGTCAAATAATTGATCACAAGGGTGAGACGATTGGGAAAGCCTCAATAAAAAAGTGGGGGTTGGCACGGGTTTTGATAGTTTCGGTTGATAATGCATCGTCTAATGATATCGCCTTGGGATATCTGAAGACTTATCTTAGAGAGGCAAATAAGACATTCTTGGGTGGTGAATATTTGCATGTTAGATGTTCTACACATATCTTGAATCTAATTGTGACTGAGGGGTTGAAGGATGTTAATGACTTGGTTGCACGAGTTAGACTGGCTGTGAAATTTGTGAGGTCTTCTCCTTCTAGATTGGAGAAATTCATGATTATTGCGAAAACTATAGGCATAACATCAAAGAAGGGTCTTTGTACTGATGTTCCTACCAGATGGAACTCAACCTTCTTGATGTTGGAGGCGGCCTAAGAATATAAGGCATCATTTCAATTATTGGGTGACGAAGATATTCAATATGTCAAATACTTTGATGAGCACGAGAGATTAGGAAAGCCTAATAATGATGATTGTGAGGTAGTTTCTACTTTTGTTGATTTTCTCAGACTTTTTTACGATGTCACATTGAAGTTATCTGCTTCTTTGTATCCTACATCCCATGAATTTTATCAACAAATATGTAGGGTGAAAGAAGAATTAGATGACATGTGAAGGGGTTCCAATCTAAGGATGAGGGAATGACATTAACCATGAGGGTCAAATATGACAAGTATTGGAGAGATTTGACTAAACTAAATATTTTGTTATATGTGGCTATTATTCTTGATTCCCGTCTGAAAATTTTAGGCATGTTATATGGTTTGGGACTTGCGCACTATCAGGCATGAACTGATCTTATTGGTGAGATGGCCTGAGATACCCTGACTAAATTATATGATGAGTTTAATACAATTAAGGGTGGTACTGCATCTACTACACCTGCACCTACCCTAATTGTAACACTCGAGCGCAAGGCCCAGGTCCAGATGAAGCCCAGCCCTGAAGACCCCAGTAAACGGCGTCGTTTTTTGCAAGTCTCCTTCCCTTTTTCCTTTCTATCTTCCCCGACGGTTTTTTTTTTTTTTTTTTGTTTCTTTCCTTTTTCCCAGCTGTTCTGGTTTCCGAAAACCCCTCCATCCTGTGTACCTGCTCCCCACGTTTCTTTTGTTTATTTCGGTTTCTCACATGGAAAACTTCCTTCACCACATTTTGAACTACTCAAATTCTCCATCTTACACAAATTCCAGATCATTCTTTGCGAGTGCTGCGAGTTCTTCCAAGGGTCGTCGAATCTCATCGCCGTTGGCTGGTTTCAACAACTGTGAGCCATTTCTCTCTCTCTCTCTCTCTCTCTCTCTCTCTCTCTCTCTCTCTCTCTCTCTCTCTCTCCCTTTACCTCTCCGACTGCTTCGTGACTTTTCTTTGGGTGTTTACTCTGTACAATCGGCTCGTGGGTCTCAAGATTCTAGTGTTGTCGTCGAGTCTCGGACTGGAAGTGCTAGCTTTGGTAAAAATATCTCCTCCCACCGTTTGATTTCAGTCTCGTTATTTTCATTTTTCCTCTATTTATTTTTCACGCACACCTCCTCTTTGTCTTAACTCACCGTGTACACACTCAAACCACTCAATTCCTCTTTGTATAGAATCACTATTTCTTTCACTAGATTGCAGTGAGTCTTGGGCTTAGAATTCTATGGCTTGCTTTGATTTGAGGTTGTGCAAAGCCATTCATAACTCTATAGAGTAATACTCTTCCGAAACTTT
This sequence comes from Juglans microcarpa x Juglans regia, assembly GCF_004785595.1. Classification (NCBI taxonomy): domain Eukaryota; kingdom Viridiplantae; phylum Streptophyta; class Magnoliopsida; order Fagales; family Juglandaceae; genus Juglans; species Juglans microcarpa x Juglans regia. The sequence goes on along the minus strand of NC_054598.1, from coordinate 10,487,773 downwards.
TGGGAGTAATATTCATTAACTGCTAGTGTAAATCACAAGTAACACTGTCGTTGTGTCGCAGGGCATTGATATAATCTTTAGGCAGCGTCCGCTTGCTTTCGTTTTTCATCGTACTAAACTCGTGAATTTAAGTAAGTTAATCTATAGCAATAATATTGTTTTAGTTATTTACTTAATATTATGATTTGTATTTTCTAATTCTAATTTAAAAGCTTTTATGTCTTGATTGTATATTGAGGGTAGTATTTTTTTTAGAAATTACATGGTTGGTTGTGGAATGTGGATAAGGTGTTGTTGATATGGTGTTGGTGTGAAATTTTAATTACATGGCTGGTGGGGAATAACAGTGATCAAGGGTGGAGTGGTGTTTTTGTGGCTGATTGTCTTTGATTAAATGCATGTTGGTAAATGGTAAGAGGTAAGCTGTATGAGTTGTATTTGGCTGCTGTGTGGAGATTTTAGTGGCTGTGATGGGATTTACATGCTAATGGTTTGAGGAGGGGACTGTTCGGGTTTAATTTTATGATAGTTATTGAGGTAAAAATGGGTTGTTTTGAATTATTACTCAATAAATAGTAGCTTATTAGATTGGTTTATTAAATGTTGGATATATGTTTTGTTTAGGTAGTGTTACTACTAGAGTTCTGACTCAAGGTGTGGATAATACACGGAAGTCAAGTAAGCTAGGTTCATATACTAGTTTTGTATAAAAGAAATGAAATAAGGTTGACTTTAAAAATATGTATGTTTGTTTTTGAAAAGAAATCTAAAAACGACCTCAGATGTTTCTTCTGCATATGCATAAATTCTATATAAGAGAAAGTATTTTCTGTCATGACTGGTGTAGACATGAGCTAATTTTGTGCATTCTGTTTCTGAACTATGCAACAAGAGCGAATGTGAAAATCTAAAAATTTTTGCTATGAATAAATGAAAATGTTTTGATTCTATTTATTTCGAACATATGAAATGATTTGAAGCTATTCAGTATTTTGTTTTGATATGATGTGTCATATAAAAACCTTGGCATGAAGTTTTGATTCTGTATCTGAATGTGATCTGGTCCCGATGATGTTCCGTTCTGTTTATAACCCAACCATTGGGGAGAAACATGATATACAACCCAGCTACAGGTATAATGGTAGTTTATAACCATACCATGGGGGAGAAACATGGTATATGACTCAGGCACGAGTATAATAGTAGTTTATAACCCTACCACGAGGTGAAACATGGCATATGGCCCAATCACGGGTATAACGATGATTTATAACCCTACCACGAGGGTGAACATGGTATACGGCCCAACCACTAGTATAATAGTGGTTTATAACCCTACCACGGGGGTTAAACATGGTATTTGTCCCGATGTGATGCTATGAGATGATATGAATATAATGTTTCAATTTGGATATGCCAGAGGATTTTCTTTTTGGGAACAAGTTTGTTTTTTCTAAAAATTTCACTCTGATGTTTTGTACCAAGTTTTATTTATGCATTCCGAAAGTTAAAATGTTGTTTCTGCATTCTGAAAGAAATTTTTATTATTGTTCGCATATCGAACGTTATAAATGCTCATATTTACATGCTAGTATATGTTTTCTGCTTGCTGAGTTGTTGATAACTCACCCCTTAATCTTCATAATATTTTCTGACGATATTGATGGTTCAGCTGAAGACCGGTATTAGAGTTTGAGGACAAGATTAGCTGTGGATAGTTATTGGATATCTCGTGGTACTAGTGCTGCTGGTGGATTTTATTTATTTAGTAGGTTGATTTCGATATGTTTAGATGGATTATAGAGACTTATGTCAATTCTATTTTAGTCTAGTTTGTTAATTGAAACATGAAGAGAAGTTGATATTTTATTTGGGTTGTTATACGGAGGATCTGGTATGTGAATATGTGTGGTTTATTAATTTGAAGTATTTATGTTTGTTTTGGAGTTTTGGAAGTATATATTCTTGGATTTGAAAATATATTAGTATTGTTGGAGTTGATTATCAGGTGTTAGGAGTTAACTCCCTGGACCTCCGGGGTTGGAGCGTTACAGTTGGTATCAGAGACAGGTTAGAGATTCTGCATACTATAAACCTTTTGAGGTTTAGATATCTGTGGGTTCATAGGATGTAAAATTTCAAATGGGTAGTGTAGGAACTTGAGGACTATAAAGATGATCATGTGGATATTTAAGTTTGAGCTTTTGTAAACCTTATGATTGATTTTGGATGGGATTTGAGTTTTAGATTTGGCAGATGTTAGGAATTGAATTCATAACTTTGAGGTTCAGATTCTAAAGATGTATGTGGGTATTAAGCGCTGTCAGGCTTAAATAGTTATCTGATATATATATATATATATTTGTATTTATATGTATATTTTATTGATTTATTCTATTAATTTAATATTTTCGTCTTTACTTATTTTAGAACATTTCACCAAGTTTAAGCTTTCAGGATGGCGTCTCGTCGTCGAGTTCGAAGTCCTGAAGATTTGAACGAAAACAACAATGATGGGGGTTGCAGTTTGAACAATTTAATCGGACGCATCCTCCCACCTTTGATGGAAGAGGCGATACAAATGCAAAAGAGGAGTGTATTCAAGATATTGAAGAAATATTCAGTGTTTTGGAGTGTACCGATCAACAGAAAGTTCGGTTCGCAGCTTTTAAACTAACTGGAGAAGCGAAGAGATGGTGGAATTCAGAAAAAGTCATCAGGGAAGTTGAGGGGACTGGAGTGATTGTTTTGGCTCAATTCAAGCAGAATTTCTTTGATCGATTTTTCCCTAAAGCGGATAGGGAAGCTATAGCTCGAGATAGCTCGAGAGTTCACCAACTTAGTGCAAGGGACCATGACTGTGCGCTAGTATGCTGCAAGGTTTGCAGAATTATCACGCTTCGCTGCATACCTAATTCCTGATGAGGGGAGGAAGACCAGGAAGTTTGAGGAAGGTTTGAACTACAGGATTTATGAACGAGTGATGATCCTACAGATTCAGAATTTTTCAGAGTTAGTGCACAAGGCGATGCTAGTTGAACAGAATCTTAAAAGGGGTGTTGAATTGCAAGAATAGAGGAAGAGAGCTACTTCACAAGGATTCTCTAGTTTGGATCAAGGGCCATGGAAGAAGAGGAATGAGGGGAGCAGTTCAAGTCAGAGACAGATTCAGGGAAATCATACAACTAACCCCTGTAAGTTTTGTGACCGTATACACGTTGGGGAGTGCAGAAAGGAAGTGGGATCATGTTTCAAATGTGGTGAGGATAGGCACTTCATTAGAGAATGTCCTTTGCTTGCGGAAAACAACAGAAGGCCCAACCCACCTCAAAGCTTTAGGCTGAATGACCAGGGCAGCAACCAGCGGAGGACTGTGCCGGCACGAGTGTTTGCTTTGACACCGGGAGAAGCTGAGGACAAGAATGATGTAATCACAGGTATAATCTTTCTGACTCTTCTATTTAGATTTTTATGTTAAAATTTACGATTTCTTATCTTGTTATCTCTATGGATTATATGGCGTAAACACATGAATTATCCCCATGTTTCTCAATAAGGCTATTGTTTTGTTTGACTCGGGGGCTACCCACTCTTTTATTTCAATGGATTATGTTAAGTTCTACCCGTTGATGCTAAAAAGATGGATTACAATTTGAGGGTCTCAACCCCAGCAAGTGATATAGTGACTTGCAACAAGATTTTACTTAAGTGTCCAATAACTATTAGTGGGAGGGAAATGCCAGCTAACTTGATAGTCTTTCCTATGATTGGGTTTGATGTGATATTGGGAATGGATTGGTTAGCTTCCAGTTTTGCCAGTTTTGCCAGTATTGACTGCTTTAAAAAAGAGGTGGTATTCAAATTTTCGGAGGGAGAGAACTTCGATTTATGGGTTCCAGAGTGCGTATCCTTCCACCAATTATTTCTGCTTTTCAGGTAAGCAAGTTAATACGTGATGGGTGTCAAGGGTACTTGGCTTTCGTGGTGGATGAACCAAAGGAAGAATTGGAGTTAGAAGAGATTCCTATTGTGAGAGAATATCTGGAGGTTTTTTCTGAAGATTTGTCTGGATTGCCACCAGAGCGGGAATTAGAGTTTGCCATTGAACTAGCCCCAGGCACGACACCTCTTTCCAAAGTCCCTTATCGAATGGCACAATCAGAGTTAGCTGAACTCAAAGAACAGTTGCAAGATTTATTAGACAAAAGTTTCATCAGGCCTAGTGTGTCACCTTGGGGAGCTCCGGTTTTGTTTGTGAAAAAGAAGGATGGGACAATGAGAATGTGTATAGACTACAGAGAACTGAATCGAGTGACCATAAAGAATAAATATCCACTGCCCCGCATCAAAGATTTATTTGATCAGTTGCAAGGTGCTCAGGTATTCTCCAAGATTGATCTCAGATCGGGTTATCATCAATTGAAGATCAAGGGGGAGGATGTGCCTAAGACAGCTTTCAGGACTAGGTACGACCATTATGAATTCTTGGTCATGCCTTTTGGCCTAACCAATGCCCCAACGGTATTTATGGATTTGATGAATTGGGTATTTCATGAGTTCTTGGATAAATATGTAGTGGTTTTTATTGACGACATATTAATCTACTCCAAGAACAAAGCTGAACATGAAGAGCATCTGAGACAAGTACTTGGGACACTCAGGGATAAGAAATTATTTGCTAAGTTGAAGAAGTGTGAGTTTTGGTTTGAGTCTATTTCATTTTTGGGACATGTAGTCTCAAAGGATGGTATTTCAGTAGACCCCATGAAAGTTGAAGCAATAGTTAACTTGACCCAACCAACCAATGTGCATGAAGTTAGGAGTTTATTGGGTTTGGCTGGTTATTACCGTCGGTTTATATGCAATTTCTCAAAAATAGCAGTTCCCTTAACCGCCCTTACCAGGAAGAATAATAAGTATGAATGGACTAAAAAATGTGAGGAAAGCTTCCAGGAATTGAAGAAGAGATTGGTGGCAGCTCCGGTTCTGACAGTCCCTAGCGATAGAAGAGGTTTTGTGGTATACAGTGACGCTTCACGATTGGGTTTGGGGTGTGTATTGAGGCAGCAGGGGAAAGTAATAGCATACACTTCTCGGCAATTGAAGACATATGTGCAAAATTACCCCACACATGATTTGGAGTTAGCCACTGTTGTCTTTGCACTTAAAATCTGGAGGCATTATTTATATGGTGAAAGGTGCAAAATCTACACAGATTACAAGAGTTTGAAGTACTTCTTCACTCAGAAGGAATTGAATATGAGGCAGAGGAGATGGCTTGAACTAGGACCAGCAGTTGCAACTCTTACCGCTCAGCCCTACTTAATAATGGACTTAGAAAGAGTTACTATTGAGGTTGTTACTGGTGACCAGCAAGCATTGATAGCCAGTTTAATAGTTCAACCAGCTTTGATAGACATAATTAAGCTCGCTCAAAAAGAAGATTCTAAGTTAGCGAGATTAATAGAAGAAGTAAAAAAAGGGAATAAACCGAAGTTTAGCATCTCTAAAGATGGAATTTTAAGGTACGGATATAGGTTTGTGTCGAGCAATGATGAAATAAAAAGACTCATCCTTGAAGAAGCGCACCGCTCTCTTTACACAGTTCACCCAGGTAGTACAAAAATGTATCGGGATTTGAAGGAGTCATTTTGGTGGGATGGCATGAAGAGAGAGATTGCTGAATTTGTGGGACAATACCTAACTTGCCAACATGTGAAAGTAGAACATCAGAGACCAACATGGTTATTGCAACCACTTCAAATTCCAGAATGGAAATGAGAGTATATTTATATGGATTTTGTTATAGGCCTACCACGGACACTGACTAGACAGGATGCAATATGGGTGATAGTGGATCGTTTGACAAAGACCGCTCACTTTGTGCCTATCAAAGTTTCTTATAAGCTGGAGAAACTAACCGAGCTGTATATACAGGAAATAGTGAGGTTGCATGGGGTACTCGTGTCCATTGTGTCAGATAAGGATCCTCGTTTCACTTCAAAATTTTGGTGAAGCTTACAGGAGGCCATGGGCACTAAGTTAAATTTCAGCACTGCATTTCACCTGCAAACGGATGGCCAATCGGAAATGACCATTCAAATTTTGGAAGACATGTTGAGGGCGGCGTGTATGTTGAATTTCAAGGGAATCTGGATACGACACTTGCCTTTGGTCGAGTTTCTTATAATAACAGTTACCAGGCTAGCATTAAGATGTCACTTTATGAAGCACTTTACGGTAGGAAGTGTAGATGCCCTTTGTATTGGGACGAGGTGGGGGAAAGACAGGTTTTGAGTCCCAAAATCATACAGAAGACAACAGAGAAGATAGAGACCATTTGAGCCAGAATGAGAGCAGCTTAGAGTCGACAGAAGAGCTATGTAGATAACCGTCGCCACCATTAGAGTTTGAGGTTGGGAATAAAGTATTCTTGAGGATTGTGCCTATGAGAGGGGTCATGAGGTTTGGAAAGAAGGGCAAGTTGAGCCCTAGATTTGTCTCACCCTTTGAGATTCTTGATCGGATTGGCCCAGTTGCTTACAGGGTAGCCCTACCACCAGCACTTTCAGGAGTACATGATGTATTTCATATATCTATGATAGGAAGTATATACCTAACCCCACCCACGTTATCGACTACGAGCCTCTTCAACTTCAGAAAAATCTGACTTAAATAAAAGAGCCGAGCGGATTATAGAGAGAAAAGAACAAGTGTTATGGAATCGGACTATCCCATTGGTTAAAGTGGTATGGAATAATCATACTATCAGTGAAGCTTCCTGGGAATTAGAAGAAGATATGCAAGTCAAGTACCCACAGTTGTTCGACAGTGATCTACATAATTTGTGACAAATTCTGAGGACGAAATTTTTATAAAGGGGGAGGATGTAACACTCGGGCCCAAGGCCCAGGTCCAGATGAAGCCCAGCCCGGAAGACCCCAGTAAACGACATCGTTTTTGGTGAGTCTCCTTCCCTTTTTTATTTCTATCTTCCCTGACAGTTTTTTTTTCTGTTTCTTTCCTTTTTCCCAGCTGTTCTGGTTTTCGAAAACCCCTCCATCCCGTGCACCTGCTCCCCATGTTTCTCTTGTTTATTTCGGTTTCTCACATGGAAAACTTTATTCACCACATTTTGAACTACTCAGATTCTCCCTCTTACGCAAATTCCAGATCGTTCTTTGCGAGTACTGTGAGTTCTTTCGTGGGTTGTTGAATCTCGTCGCCGTTGGCTGGTTTCCACAACGGTGAGCCATCTCTCTCTCTCTCTCTCTCTCTCTCTCTCTCTCTCTCTCTATTTCCCTTTACCTCTCCGACTGCTTCGTGGATTTTCTTTGGGTGTTTGCTCTGTACAGTCGACTCGTGGGTCTCAAGATTCTAGTGTCACTGTCGAGTCTAGGATTGGAAGTGTTAGCTTTGGTAAAAATCTCTCCTCCCACCCTCCGATTTCAGTCTCATTATTTTCATTTTATCCTCTATTTATTTTTCACACACACCTCCTCTCTGTCTTAACTCACCATTTACACACTTAAACCACTCAATTCCTCTTTGTACAGAATTACTATTTCTTTCACTAGATTGCAGTGAGTCTTGGGCTTAGAATTCTGTGGCTTGCTTTGATTTGAGGTTGTGCGAAACCATTCGTAACTCTATAGGGTAATACTCTTCCGAAACTTTTGAGAGTAATGTTCATTAACTGCTAGTGTAAATCACAAGTAACACTGCCGTTGTGTTGCAAGGCATTGATATAATCTTTAGGCAACGTTCGCTCGCTTTCGTTTTTCATCGTACTAAACTCGTGAATTTAAGTGCGTTAATCTATAGCAATAATATTGTTTTATTTATTTACTTAATATTATGATTTGTATTTTCTAATTCTAATTTGAAAGTTTTTACGTCTTGATTGTATAGTGAGGGTAGTATTTTTTTTAGAAATTACATGGTTGGTTGTAAAATGTGGATAAGGTGTTGTTGATATGGTGTTGGTGTGGAATTTTAATTACATGGCTGGTGGGGAATAGCAGTGATCAAGGGTGGAGTGGTGTTTTTGTGGTTGCTTGTCTTCGATTAAATGCATGTTGGTAAGAGGTAAGAGGTAAGCTGTATGAGTTGTATTTGGCTGCTGCGTGGAGATCTTAGTGGCTGTGATGGGATTTACATGCTAGTGGTTTGAGGAGGGGACTGTTCGGGTTTAATTTTATGATAGTTACTGAGGTAAAAATGGGTTGTTTTGAATTATTACTCAATAAATAGTAGCTTATTTGATTGGTTTATTAAATGTTTGGTATATGTTTTGTTTAGGTGGTGTTACTATTAGAGTTTTGACTCAAGGTGTGGATAATACACGGAAGTTAGGTAAGCCGGGATCATATACTAGTTTTGCATAAAAGAAATGAAATGAGTTTGACTTTAAAAATATGCATGTTTGTTTTTTAAAAGAAATCTGAAAACTACCTCAAATGTTTGTTCTGCATATGCATAAATTCTATATAAGAGAAAGTATTTTCTGTCATGACTAGTGTAGACATGAGCTAATTTTGTGCATTCTGTTTCTGAATTATGCAACAAGAGCGAATATAAAAATCTAGAAGTTTTTTCTATGAATAAATGAAGATGTTTTGATTTTGTTTATTTCGAACATGTGAAATGATCTGAAGCTATTCAGTATTTTGTTTTGATATGATGTGTCATCTGAAAACCTTGGCATGATGTTCTGATTCTGTATCAGAATGTGATTTGGTCCCGATGATGTTTCGTTCTGTTTCTGTTAAGTCTCAGCCACGGGTATAATGGTGGTTTATAACCCTACCACGGGGGTGAAACATGGCATACGGCCCAGCCACGGGTATAATGGTAGTTTATAACCCTACCACGGGGGTGAAACATGGCATACGGTCCAACCACGGGTATAATGGTGGTTTATAACCCTATCACGGGAGTGAAATATGGTATACGGCCTAGCCACGGGTATAATGGTGGTTTATAACCCTATCACAGGGGTTAAACATGGTATTTATCCCAATGTGATGCTATGAGATGATATGAATATAATGTTTCAGTTTGGATATGCCAGAGGATTTTCTTTTTGGAAACAAGTTTGTTTTTTTAAAAATCTTGGTCTGATGTTTGGTACCAAGTTTTGTTTATGCATTCCGAAAGTAAAAATGTTGTTTCTGCATTCTGAAAGAATTTGTTATTGATCTGCATATCGAACGTTATAAATGCTCATGTTTACATGCTAGTATATGCTCTTTGCTTGCTGAATTGTTGGTAACTCACCCCTTAATCTTCATAATATTTTCAGACGACATTGATGGTTCAGCTGAAGACTAGTATTAGAGTTTGAGGACAAGATTAGCTGTGGATAGTTATTAGGTATCTCGTGGTACTAATGCTGCTGGTGGATTTTATTTATTTAGTAGGTTGATTTAAATATGTTTAGACGGATTATGGAGACTTATGTCAATTCTATTTTATTCTTGTTTGTTAATTGAAACATGAAGAGAAGTTGATATTTTATTTGGGTTGTTGATATGTGTGGTTTATTAATTTGAAGTATTTACGTTTGTTTTGGAGTTTTGGAAGTATATATTCTTGGATTTGGAAATATATTAGTATTGTTGGAGTTGATTATCAGGTGTTAGGAGTTAACTCCCTGGACCTCCAGGGTCGGAGCGTTACACCAATACCTCCTCCAGACACCAGGGCAACAATGAAGCGTTGATTGGCATGGACTAAGACCCTTGCACATAATCCTACACTAGTCCATCAATCTACGGAGGTGGTTTCAGAGTTTGACAATTATTTATCAGAGGATTTTATTCTAGATGATGATGGTTTCGACATATTAGGATGGTGGAAGGCAGTATCAAAGAAATATCTCATCTTTTCTGAGATTACCTGTTGTATATTGGACATTCTTATTAGCACCGTTGCCTCGGAGTTAGCCTTTAGTACCAGATGGCGCATATTGGATCATTTATGTAGTTCATTATCTCCTACAACTGTGGAGGCATTGATATACACACAGAATTGGACGATGGGAAATGATATTTATATTTTAGATATTTTAGATTTTAAAGAGACCGACGAAGAGGGTGGTGATCAGTCTGGATCTGGACCATCTAGTAATTGTTGTTTTTATTTTATTATTTTGATTTATTTATATTCATTTCGATTTCATCAATATTAGTTTTAGCATTGATTGTTGTAGCAACATATGAGACAACTCGGACGATGTCTATCTCTACTGCAATATGAATATGTGCTCAACCCTAAAAAAACTACCCATCCGGGCTGCCCCAAATGTCACAGTCAAAGACCCAAATAGTTCGTCTCTATCTTTAGATTCTTAATTTCTTAGAATATTGAAATTTGAATCAGTTGTACGTATTATGTATTTGATTTGTAATTTTGTAATGTTGATACAATGTCGCTTAGACATTTTTTTGTTTGTAATTTTATAATTGTTTAGACTTTCTATTTTTATTGAGAGTGTGTTTAGATTTTCCATTTTATTTTTGTAATAGCTTAGTTATTATTATTATTTATTAGTTTATTAGGTAGTAGACTTGTAATATGTAGTAGTACTTCATTAGAGTATAAGTTAGTAAATTTGTATCATGTATATATTATTTTTATTCATGTAACTTTTTTTTTTTTTTAAACTTCTTTTGCTTCTTTTAACTTCTAATTTTATGGGCCCAAAATGGCACAAAAGCTGTTTCTAGGTCATTTTAGGTCCATTTCAGCAGTTTCTGGGCCATTTTTAGTCCAAAAACCGCTTTTGTGCCTTGGCTCAGTAAGGGCAGAGGGCGGACGGATGACCCCCCCACCCGCACCCCGTTATTCGGGACTCCACACTCCGGGGGCAGGAGACATGGAGAAAACTCAAGATCCCGCCCATGCAGGAGCAGGGGGCTACCCCTCCCCATAGGGGACCGGTAGCACCCCTATTAAACATTACTGTGGCCTTCAACCATTACATGAGTCGGTAGGGACGTAGTTATTACTTAGGACAAGGTAACTTATAAAAATAATAATTTGTACTTTTAAGTGTCAAGCACTCTCTTTTAAAAATATTAAATGATAAATGTGATATTTATATTAAAATTTTTATAATTTTGAATAATATATCTCATTATTTTTAAAAAAAACTACATTAGGCTTACTTACACTATATTACATGAAAAAGGATAAACATACAATATTTTACCCAATTATGTTTTAAAATGAGGTTATTCTACTAATAAACAAAATCATATATAAAAGAGAAATGATATTTTACAGTTCTAGATGTCAATATCCTGCGCACTCTCTTTAAAAAAAGTGAATAAATCTAAGACATACATAAAAAAATTATTTTTTTAATAACAGACCTCATTTTTTTCAAAAAAATTGTATCTAACATTACTCAAATTAAAAACCCTTTCGTCTATTTATTATTAGTAATGCCCATTCGTGCACCTACCTCTCCAAGCTTAGACTTTTTATTTTTAGCTCATTTTTTACCTTTAGCATGGCGTAGCCTTATCTCCCCCACCATGAAACACAGCAAGGCCACCATCGTTTCTTTCTCCCTCCATCGCATAGCGATCGATTTTGTGTCAAACATTTTAGGAAGTAACATTACAAGATAAATAACTTGGTCATAAATTAGGATTAACATACATTAGCTAGTTATATATATTACTATTAAAGCTAGTGTTTACGTACCACGCATGTCATGATATTTGCAAGCACGACATTCATCATGATTCATTCTGCATATTATAGTTATGTATGTATTATACATCTCATGAATCTTTTGTTGCATAAGTCACATAAACTTTCATAAGATAAAGTGTAAGATAAAAATCAGATAAATCATATGGTCATTCAGATGCATGGTACCAATGCAGTCAGGATGGATGTGTAAGCTATAGACTTAAGCGTGGTCCATCATAGTATTTTATCAGATAAGATCAACGGTTCCCCTTGTGGCCATAGGATGTGGGACTGGTACATAACCTTGTACACATGGTTGAGTGTGTTGGCCAATCAGAACAATCAGATAATTCAGATTAGTCAATATACCAGAAATATTTTAAAGTCATGCATGTCATCAGCATATTTATGAACAATCAAGCAGGATTTTAGGCTTATCTGCCCACTTGCTGAGTAGGGGCAAGCGAACCCAGAGCCCCTAAAAGGGTGGGAAATAAATAACCATCTTGTCCCGGTGGGTATCGGGGACAGGGAGGGCGACTACTTGTCTGTATGAGGCAGGTAGTAAGCCTAGGTGGAGTGAAGAAAGTGAAAAGAGAAAAACACCAATGGTATGAGATGGGATGAGATGAACCATCACTTAGCAGCAACTAGGGGCATAAGCTGGCCGGTCCGGACCGAAAAATGTAGGGGTCAGTCTCGGTCCAAAAAAGAGTGAGATTTCGGTCTTCGGTCCGGTCCCGGGGTGTAGATTTCTCAGACCGGACCGACCGAAATCTTTTTTTTTTTTAATTTTTTATAAATATATTATTTTATATAATAATTGTAAAATAAATTATGTAGTTTTCATATAACCTATCCCCATTTAGAATATAAAATTTTAAATATGTAATTACAAATTAATATTATATTAATCATATATTATCAATTAACCTATCAATTCATAATTAACTAATGTGTGATCACCAACATCTATGAGACTATGAGTCTATGACCTAAGTTGCAACTTGCAAGTAAATATAAAGTATGTATGGATGTATGGAATCATGGATAATTAAATTATTTATGCTTATTAGTTATTGCTTCATATACAAAATGTAAAAAATTGTAAATAGCTCATTATAATTTATGCATTAACTTAGAACTATCCTAAATTATAATACATTAATATACTCTAAGTTAGTAACAAATAACAATTAACATCATCAATATAATTATATAATTATAAATTGATAACTAAACTAAATCACTATGTCTATAATACTATAAGTCTATAACTATAGTCTATAATTATAAAGAAATCACTATAAGTCTATTATCTATAAGACTATAAGTTATAACTATATATAGTATTAAATTATTAATATCACTATGACTAATGATTATAAGTTTATAATTAATACTAATATATAACTATAATAATAGTATAATATTAATACTATTATATAGTCTAATATATCATATAACTATACTAAATCATTATAAGTTTATAACTAATACTAATATATAACTATACTAATAGTATAATATTAATACTATATATTATAATACTATTATATAGTCTAATATATTATATAACTATACTAAATCATTATAAGTTTATAACTAATACTAATATATAACTATACTAATAGTATAATATTAATACTATTATATAGTCTAATATATTATATAGCTATATTAAATCACTAAGTTTATAACTAATAAGAATATATAACTATAGTCTAATATTAAATATAGTTATACTAATATATAAGTTTATAACTAATATTAATACTAATCACTATAACTAAATCACTATAGTCTATTAAAAATTTAAATGTATTACAAATATATATAAATTATAATTATCAATTTTTCAAACCATAAAAAAAATTTTTAATTATCATTTTAAAAAAAAAACCACATTTGATAATTTGAGGGAGTCCCAAGTCCTCAATAAACGGTGCTGTTTCCTCTCTTTTCGAACCCTAAAGCCTAAAATCAATCTAGAGTCCCAGACTCCAGTGACCCGGTCCACGCACAACTGCACAAGCCGCCTCTCTCTCAGACTCAGTCCCTCGACTCCCTCGTCTCTGCCTCTCTCTCGTGACTCGTCTCTGTCTCGAGTCTTCACAGACCAATCGCGCCTCTCTCTTAGTCCCTCGTCTCGCCTCTCTCTCGTCCCTCGTCTCGCCTCTCTCTCGTCCCTCGTCTCGCCTCTCTCTCGTCCCACGCTGCCACGCACGGACGCACAGACCCACGGGCCACGGTAATGGAATTGTGATTGTGTTTGTGTTATTCATTTTGAATCCGAAATTTATTCATTTTGTGATTGTGTTTGTGAATTGTGATTGGGTTTGTGTTATTAGGGTTTTGTGAATTGTGAATTGTGATTGGGTTTGTTTTATTAGGGTTTTGTGAATTGTGAATTGTGATTGGGTTTGTGTTATTAATAATTAGGGTTTGGTGAGGTTTATAACTTTAAGAATTCTTGCATGGTTGAAGTGTAATGTGGAAGTAATGAGTATTGTAGTGCTGTCTTGAACCCAAAAAAATTGCAAAAATCCAACTCACAAAACCGAGTTATGACTGAATGAGGTTTATAACTTTGAGATATAACTTTGTAATGTGGGAGTAAATTGTAAGTTGTAATGCTAAAACTGAATTATTGGTATATTGAGATATAGATGCCGATGGATACTGCTTGTGAAAGATCATTTTATTTTTTATTTTGGGTTTGTTTTCTGTAGAAGTATGGTTTGGGCAGTAAAATCATTTCACTTCCCATTTTCCTATATATATATATAATTGAATGAGGTGGAGGATTTTGAGAGGCAGTTGGGTATATTTCTTACTTCATTTTATAACTTTTTTTTTTATAAGTACTTCATTTTATTGTATAGAACTTGTTCGGGATGGTGACAATTCTATGAAGGCTTTAAATACAATGTCTACAACCAATGCAAGTTAATGAGGTGAATTGTATTTTAGCTCATTAGATATCAATTTTCACTTTTGCTATTTGCTAATAATTCCTTTGTTTACACTTTACAGCATATTGTGAATATTGAAAGGTGAAAAGTATGCCAAGCCAAAAGATGTAGGAAGTTAGGACTTATGAGCTACCAGGAGAATAATTGTATAATTTGCATTGATATAAATTATAATTTGTATTTAAAGCTTTTAATTTTTCAGTTATTTGGGACCTGTATAATTTTTAGTTTTTATTATCTATGCTTAGGAATGGTTTTTTTTTTTTTTTTATTCCTTTTAGAAGCCAAATTTGCTTGGGAATGTTTTTTCAATTTTCTTTCATTATCTAATATAATTTTTAGTTTTAACCTTGTTTAAATTGTTTGGATGGATTAGTAGTAAGAAAATCAAGTAGTTATTCCTTTTTTGAAGTTTCTAATGGATATAGATAAAATTTATTTTTGTAGTAAAACCTTTAATTTAAATGTATTCACTAAAATTTAGATGGCATATTGCTTTGTAATTTATTCCTTTTTAGACTATCGGTGAATAGCTTTGTAACTTGCATTTTTTTTATAAGCATTTTGTGGGTGGCTTTATAAGTTGTATTTTTTTGCTTCAAATTGGATAAAATGTTAGTGAATTTTACTATTGGGTCAAAAAAATAGAAGAATAAGCTTGGGCTATTGGCCCATCTGGAATAGGGTTGGACCAAATACGACCGACCAGACCGGACCAGACCGAATTGGACCGGACCGGACCGGTCCTTATGCCTATTCGGTCCGGTCCAGGGTGAGAAAACCTTAGACTGAATTGGTCCGGTCCAGTCCACAAAACCTCCTCAGGACCGACCGGACGAGACCGAATTCAGCCCTAGCAGCAACGATAAAGGGATTCAGTGATAAAGTGCATGGGTTTTTCCTCTCGTGCACTCAAGTCTCACCCCACTTGCCAGTGATGTAAATCGGTCCAGGGGGAATGATGGATCGGTCCATCATCTTTTCAAACCAGACCAGACCAGTTACCCTTAGTGGACTGGACCGTTAGCTATTGGTCCAGTCAGTTCATATCAGTCTGAGCCAGTTTCAAATAGAGGCCTAATCATACAAAAAACCATATCATTTTTGAAGTATACAAAAAAGACCTACAATGTGTATTTTCGATCCATCAGTATAAAAAAAGCCCACAATGTTTGTAATTTTGAATAATACAACTATTTAACTTTATTACACATTTTTTACTTAAAAATAGTCCAAAAAAAGTTGTTCAAATGATCAAAAGTGATAATTATATATTCGTTAATTGATATTAGTTAATTAATAATTAAATATTTTATATTTATATTGTCAATAGTCATAGATTAGATGAAAATTACATAATTCATTTATATAATTACTATATAAAATAATATATATAATTTATAACAAATATTTAAAAATAAATATTATAGTTCGGTCAGCTCGGTCCGGTCTGGAGTGAAAAAATCCAATCCGAGACTGGACCGAAACCCATTCGGTACCACAAATAGAGGACCAACCCGATCAAATAAGTTTTCGGTCCAATCCATTCAAGTCCAAATCGAAAATTTTACATCCCTGCTTGCTATGAGACGAGACCCACCTCTTTCATAGGGAGAAGGGTGAAGGGCGTGCGGACGGTCCCACGACTCCCACCTACTTCCGTTTTCTTTGGAGGCTTGGAGCATAATTGAAATTTCACCAGTATTTAGTTTAAAAATGAGAGCATAAAATCCTTTTTTCAATGTCATCCGTCTACAGAAGGTTTCAAGCATCAACAGGTTGCATTATAAAACGTTCAAATTTCAGATACTTGCAACGATATTCATACGCGTTTTGGTGGTACATATTGCACACGTTCGTCTTCACATAAATTCTGCAAAAACAGTCCAACAGAATGATTAATGGAAAAGATTCTAAGTTACAAGTTCAAATGAAACTCAATGCCTAAAATGTTAGGAATATAAGTAATGGGACAAACAAGCATAGATTCTGAAAAGAGTTAGTTCCACAATATCTACAAGCTCCCTTTTATCTCTATGGAAATATCTAGTTTTCCAATGCGCTCAAAACCAACACAACCAGAACCGGATTGGGATTTCAACCCAAACCACTATCCCAAAGACAAATGAATAAGAATGTGAAATCATACTCAGCTCTGAATCATTACAAGCATATATCCCACTAATTTGCTTCAACTGCAAATATTACACAAAATCAATGTAAATAAATGAAGAAAAATGATCAAGACATGAAGCTCAACAACTAGATTTCCTGGGACAATGCCATAGCAAATGTAGCATAAGCCATGGGTCAACAAATAAGAATATACGTGCAACCATGCTTATACAATCGGGGCCACCAGGCTTCTTATTAAAATGGGGTGTATGATTATGGCTGGTCACAAGGACTGTTCTAGTTTCAACATTTGGTCTTGTTAATACCTGTGGTTTGCAACGAGCACGTGCAACATGGCCAGTTGATTTATTTGTCTCCGAGAACTTAATGGAAGCCTTGTTGCATAAAAGTACCATTAACAGCACAGCACACCCATGTTGCTAACCACAAGAGTTAATGGCCAAGTATATATCTAACTAATTTGCATCACATGACCATTTCCTTGGCTGTTTTTTTTAGTACATAATTTGCAATGCACGTATGACATTAAATGGAAAAGTCTATCAAACAATTTGGATGGATGAATTGATAGCAAGATTAGCATGCAAGACTGCAGATCATGCTTTGAGTTAATTTAATGAAAGAGATGCTTATAGGCAAAGTAACACAAGTCCTTTCCTAAATCAAAGAAAGCATATGAATTGAATTTAATGTAGAGAGAACACACACACACGCACGCAGAAACCTGTAAGTCCTCTGGAAGTGCCTCTGAGACTGCAAGAGTGTAACAACCAGGGACAAATCTTCCTGCAAAAAGTTTTTGGGGGAACTCAAACTCAAAATTACAAAGACCAGTTCTTGCTAGGGGTGTAAATTCAAACCGGAAAACCGGACCGGACCGGACTGGTTTTGAACCGGTCTGGTCAGGAACCGGTTCTTAGAATGTGAAAACCGGCCGGTTCCGGTTTTAGGATTTTTCGGACCGGACCGGACCAGTTGATAAAAAATATATATAAAAAATAATATTTGTATTATTGTATATATAAGTTTTATACAAAATATTATATATATATTAATATATATAAGTTTTATATATTATGTATAATTATAAATTTTTATGTGAAATTTTTATATATAATATATATAATTATATATATTCATATATGAAATAATTTCTTATTATAATTTATAAATTATTACATAAAATGTTAATACTAAATCATTAAAAATTTATAACTAATACTAATAGTCTAATATAGACTAATGACTATAGTTATACTTATAATTAATACTACAAGTTTTTACTAAAAGTTTATAACTAATACTAATATTAAATATATAGTTTATAACTAATACTAATATATAACTTATAACTATACCAATAGTCTAATATTAATACTATTATATAGTCTAATATATTAATAAAAGTATAAAACATATTTTTTTAAATCATTTTTTTTTTATAAACAAATTTTTAATGACAAATTGTGAAACTTACATTTTAAAAAAACTGAAAAACCGGACAGGACCAGACCGGAAACCAGTAAAACTGGAAGTACCGGTTTAGGAGGGTAACCGGTGCGTAATCGGTTTTGAAAAATACAATACCGGTACATACCGGTTCGGTCCTAGATTTTGTCCAAAACCGGACCGGACACACCCCTAGTTCTTGCAAACTTAGATTTTTTAAGTGCATAACTCTATATGAACCTAAAAACATTAGAAAAAATCTTAACACAAGATCTAAATAACATTTGAATTTGTTTAGGAAGAAGCATCGCTATCGGCAGTGAAAAAGTATGCCCAGAATGTAGATCATTGTGACATGCAGGCTGTGCACAAGAGCATATTGTACCACTTACCCCAGAACATGGAATGATTGATGTGGGAGGTATATATCGAACTAATATAGATAATTCTGTTAAAATTTAGGACGCGATAAGGTTGTTTTAGTCAAAACTTCCAAAACTAGAGCATAATTGTGAACAAATGTATCATAATCTAAGTAAGATAGAAAAAATTATATTAGATTTTTCCTTTTAAATAAGTTTCAACAAAGAAAGAAAAAGTCCGAAATTTCTGGATGGAAAAAATTCGTGCATTATAATTGTGATTCGCCATGATACCAGTGAACTGTGGCAACTGTAATGTGCCTCCATAACATGCCCCTATGTGTTATCAAACTAATACAACATTAGCCCCGAACGATCTTAGTATAGTTTCAAAGCTGCATGCTCTTATCAGAAAGGCACCTGTATAGCACACTCAAATATTTCTACATCATATCGATTACTTAAATTCCTTAAAATCTTGAAAAGCCAATAACAATACATAATCCTATAATTACACGACCTTTAGAATATGATCTTTTTATTAATAAGAGATATTTCATTGTAGTTTTAAAAAAACATGAACATTGACAAACACTATGGCAATATACTAGTTCTTTTAAGAAATAAACCTATAGGGAAACTTTGGCTTGCAGTTGCATATAACAAGTGTTTGCCAATTAGAACAATTCCAAATAGTGGAAAAAAAGAGATCTAAGGAATTACTATGTAGATGCTAAGATTTGGCTAGAGCCAAAAAAAAGAGAGAGAACAAGAAAAAAGATGGGGGTGAAAACATGTATAAGAAGGTGTAACATACAAAAAAAGGTGTTTATCATACCAATTCGCAACCACCGAGCAGCCCAACTTCTACTTGGATCCATGACCGAAATTATACTGCAAGAGTCTCAATAGACAAAAACGATCAAAATAGGCAAAAGGAAAAGTGAATTTAAAAACCAGCAAGCCCAGGCAAGACTGGAATAGGATCCTTGCGAAGTAAATAGTATTTATTTAGTTGGAAATATGAGGACTTATGATCATTATATTTCTCAAAGTGATTCTAATGATAATTGAAACGACCAAACACCTCATATGCTCAACCAAATGAATACTATCCATTTCAAGTGACATGGACAGAATCCTTGTCCAGAAACACTACCCTAGGGAACTCAATGATACTCAGATAATTGACGTTTCAGTCATACATAAGAATAATATATAAGGATACCATAAGATGCACAAAACTGGTTCCTGCTATTTCCCAGATAAGAAGAGTGAGCAAATATTTTTTTTGATAAGTAAATAAGTATTATTAATCAGCAACTAGGCATAGCCCAGTACAAATACAGAAAGTATGCCCTATCAATAGAGACAAGAAAATCATGTAGATCCATGCCATTAAAATCAACAGCAATGACCCAAGTACATAGAGTTCTAATAAAAAAAGCTTTTAGTTCCTCCAGCAATCTCTCCTTGTCTTCAAAAGTCCGTTCATTGCGCTCCTGCCACATACACCACATGACGCATATGGGGACCATCTTCCACACAACTTTAATATGTTGAATGCCTCTTAGATTTGTCCAACTGGCCAGAACTGCCATCACTGTCTCGGGCATAACCTAACCTAAGCCAAGTCTAGTCTACTAAACACTCATTCCATAACACCCTAGCTGTCTCACAATGTAAAAGGAGATGGTCAACCGACTCGCCCCCTTTCCTACACATGCAACACCAATCTGCGATGATCACCCTCCGTTTCTTCAAATTGTCGGTTGTGAGGATCTTACCCAGTGAAGTTGTCCAAGTGAAAAAGGCTAATTTGGGCGGTGCCTTATGTCTCCATACCCTTCTCCATGGAAACTAAATATTGGGCTCTTGTGTGAGGGACTAGTTAGAGCGAACTGAGAAAGAACCTTTACCTGCTGGAGTCCACCACAACATATCTTCCTGCTGGTTGCTCGGTTTTATAGAGTATAAAAGGCTGAAAAATTCTTCAAAGCTGCTCATTTCCCAATCTTGAATTGCCCAACTAAAATTGATATTCCACTAGAACTGTTCCCCCGCTATCACCATGACTTCAGCCACTGAAACATTTTTGGCACTTGCAAACCAGAAAAGTGAAGGAAATACATCCTGTAGAGCATTATTACCATACCAAATATCACTCTAGAATTTAATCATGAAACCCTCACCCACAAGAAATCTTGTGTGTCTAGTGAATACCTCTCATCTTCTTCTTATGTGTTTCCACAGCTCCACTCTGTAAGCCCCTCTCACTTCTTTAGTACACCATCCTCCCCATAAACCTCCATATTTGCTCTCAATCACCAGCTTCCATAGGGCTTCTGGTTACTTATTGTATCTCCATAACCATTTGCCTAGTGGCGCTCGATTACAAATTCTCATATTTCTAATACCCAATCCACCATTGGAGATAGGGAGACAAACTTGACAAGGTGGAATTTGAACTTCTCCCCAACTCCACTCTACAAGAAGTCATGTTGAAGTTCTCAATTCGAACTGCAAGTGTGCAAATATACAATGGGAAAAGTTCTTTTTTAACTCAAAAGGACAAGTTTTTTAGTTTACAGATACGTCAAATCCAAGGGAAGTATCCAAATGGGTTGCATTGGAGTGAGTTGGGCAAAGGTTTTAAGCACGATAAGTAAAAAGAAAACAAAACAAATAAAGTAAAACAACAAAAACAAAACAAGATCTTTGCACTCTTTCACCTTGAGGGAGTAATAAACATCACAATAACATTAAGATCACCAACAGTTGAGTTATGATAAAAATTAAAAAAAGATGCATACCCAGTGAAGTTAGGAGTAGTGCAATCAACGATACGTTCGTGATCCTCGTCCATCTTGAAGAATGGACAGTTCTCGCACCCTGACTCCCTAAACTGTGTAATATGTTTCAAAATAAAGTTTAAAAAAACACACAAATCAATGTTAGCCATTAAACTCGAAGAAGAGAACCTATCGAACCCTAACATTGATCTTTTAGGGAAAGGATTCACCTGATCGTAGGTTTTGACGAGACGACAACGAAGGCAAGCCCTCAGTTCATGACCGAAGCTCGTCGGAATCTGTGCCGGAGCGCTTCCCATTATGATATACTACAATGTTTTTAGCAGTCGATAAACGAAGTTGATGACTAGAGACTTTGAACTTTTATCGGTTCTTTTTTACTTTAGTTTTTTCTAAGCAAGCAAAAGTAAAGA
Organism: Juglans microcarpa x Juglans regia; assembly: GCF_004785595.1. Classification (NCBI taxonomy): domain Eukaryota; kingdom Viridiplantae; phylum Streptophyta; class Magnoliopsida; order Fagales; family Juglandaceae; genus Juglans; species Juglans microcarpa x Juglans regia. The sequence continues at coordinate 10,465,919 of NC_054598.1, read as the reverse complement.
TCAAGATAGGTGAGAGTGAGCGATTTGGTTAAACTTTTAATTTGGTTTAAACTACTGAAGTTGCTGAAAACTTTTAACTCTTCGTAAGATTTTTTCGAATTCGACGTCCACTTTATCGATACTAATTCAGTGGTGACGCTTTCATTTTGGAGGCTTTACTTAGGCCCGATTTGTATTTGCAATCCATCTCAACTCATTTCAATTCATCTCAATTCATCTCACTACTATTTATTATTATTCATTAACTTTAACTCACAAAACTCACTACTATTCACAACCCATCTCATTACTATTTACAATCCATCTCAACTCATCTTCGAATCCAAACGACATCTTATTTATCGGTATTTAATGACCTAACACTATTTCTATACATAATATCAAAACATTTTAATTCAACCTATTTACATAGTCTATTTTGTGACTTGAACTCGTGGCATTCGTTTTGGATTTCAAAAACCTTTCATTTGCAGTCTTTCTTGGAAGATCAGCGATCCTCATGATCTTTTGATTAGAAAAAGCAATAACATAATTTGATAGATAGTATGCCAATCGCTAGATTTTATGGGGAGAATGTTTCATTATTATATAAACTAAACAAAAGCACCTCAAAATTATAAAACTTGAATACAACCCAATGCTGATGAGGTTGTTTTAAATCATTAGTTTCCACACAAAACAGCTTCAAAACTTTCAACTGCTTCCCAAGAATAGTTCAAAGATAATATCCCAGTTCCTGTTAATTCATCTACCATGATATTTTGTTTTCTTTCAGCTTTACCATTTTGTAGACAATCATCGACTATTTTATTCATTTTCAATCCAAATCAAAGCTGAAAAAATGGCATAGAAACATCTAACAGCAACATATCTACTTTGGGATTTGTTTGAAACCTCTCTCCCCTTCCGACCCAAGTTAAGACTCGAGGGTGTAAAATATAGAAGCAGTGGCAAATCATAATGTGAGAATAATGTCTAACTTAAGCATTTAAAGGGAACTTGTACAACAAATAAATCAATGCAAAGAAATCCTCAAATAATGAAGATGTTTTTTTTACTAGGACCTACAAAATCTAGACTATAAGAATTAGGACAGCCTCGGCAGTCATTTGCTCACAGCAAACTGTTTGTGCACCAATTTGATGCTGGTGTTCTACAGGGAGCCAGTGCTGTTAGCACTTTCTCTAACCATGGTCTTAACAAAGAGCTCGCCAGCCCTATATGAGGATCGGACCTGAAAATTTGATGCATATCAAACTTGTAAGATCTGTTTTTTAAAATCCAAAACATTAAACTATTGAGCAAATTATCAAATCACATTACTCCTTAGAAATTAATTTGAAAAATGGTTTTCTTTTTGGTTTTTATTTATTTGCCCAATTCCTAAAATATCTAGGATGTTACCATCAATATTGCAAACCATAATAGAGAGCTCACCAGTGGCCCACTGGCTACATAACGAAATCCGATCGATTCACCATATTCCTTCCAGAAAGCAAACTTTTCAGGGGTAACATACTCTTTGACAGTCAGGTGTAACGGAGTTGGCTGCAAAAAACATTTGTAACCACGTTTAAGTCACTATCTCTGCCAAGAATGAGATAAATAGAGCAACTGGTTTTCATATTATTACAAAGGGCCAAGTAGTGCCGGATCACAGTCATGAGCTAGCTTCAAGCATTAAAGAAGATTAAGTTCAGCCAAAATAACAGGCACAAACTTGGCCGGACTCAAGTTAAAAATGATCCCATTTTTCATCTAGCTTAAGTTTCAGATTTCACTTTGACACATTACATAACAAATATGATAGAACTGACTAGGGCAGATTACACCAACCTCTCTCAACATTTGGGGAAATATTAAGAAGTCGCCTCCTATTTAGAAGTGACAATTCCACTCCAGAGATCTGTAATCCACGTAAAATGTATACCCATATGACCACACACATACAATTCCAAAAAGAGACTTTTTTTTTTTTTTTTCAGAAGTCAAATTCCCCATCCAAAGCAACCTCGAATGATGACTGCTAGCCAGACTGGTTAGAGGAAAATCAGCAAAAATAATAGCAACCTCAGGAGGCATTGTCATTTTTTAAAAAAGGACGTCAAACCCTGATATTTTCCCATACAGCAAGGGAACTGGTGTTATCCAATTAACTATTGCTCATCAACTAACCTGTAAATACTGTCCAAGTGTCAAAATGTCAACATCTATAGCCCTTAAATCAGCCATGGCTTCTTCCAACTCATGGTCAGATTCTCCAAGGCCCAACATTATAGAAGATTTTGTTATCATGCCCTCCTTGCTCAGTTTTGCATGTTTTAGAACTGACAAGCTCTGTTCATACCTGCATAAGAGAACAACATACATATATCATAAATAGATCAGCAATCATATATTTAGAATAGAGAGGCAAACCTATAAGGGAGAAAACATTTTGCAAAGGAAGGGGAAAAGGCAACAAAAAAATGTATATCACAATGACCAAATACGGCATGCAAAATAGCCCCACTCTCTCAACTAAAATATCCAATTCTATTGGTTGGGGGAAACCCGGGAAAGATCTTAATGTTTATGTGACCAAGTAAGCTGAACAACTTGAAAAGCAAGAGAATAATTAGTCCATGTTGCGAATGCAAATACCAAGAGGGAGAGCAACTTAGGGTGCCGAACATGTATGTGCACCAAAAAAAAGAGACAAGCTTAGTTTTATAAGTTAATGGGTGAAATTTTAACCATACAGATGAGAAGAAAAAGAAAATGGACATAATAAGTGGTGCGTCACTGGTAGAATTATTAGGAGTCATGACTTGTAGAGCCACTTGAAGCTAATGAAATCGAGGATGAAACGTAAACACTTTGGCTCAATGGTGAAGTTTGCTTTACTGACAAATGAATGAATGAGTAACAAACAATCAAGAACTATTCAGCAAAAAATAAGAAGAAAGATGACCAGTATTGCCAACTCACCCAGCCCTAGGATCTCTGACAATTCGCTGAAGCCGTTTCACAGTCTCAATATTATGGGCAAATACATCCAACCCGGAGTGTACCAGAGTCTCTACGGCCTTCAAATCGCCCCAAAAATCAGAAGTTAAACACTCAACCATGATCTCGGGCTTGAGTTTCTGCAAAAGGAGTGGTATAGTATCCAACAAAACTAAATTCTTACTCTAACCTCTTTTGCAATGATATGCATAACAAAACCAAGTAAAATGTACCTCAAGACTATAGCCAGAAAGATCTACACACCTTCATAGCTTTGACGGTCTGAGCAAAATGCCCACTTCCACCATCAGGTAGATCATCACGATCCACACTTGTTAGAACAATATAGTCCACACTACATATATTTGAAAAAAGAAATTAATTTGAGTTATCAAAATTGCATTTAGGATGCACATGATAAAATATGCATAATTAGCCAGTGCTAATGCAAAGATATCAACTTAACAAGGTCTAATAAACGTTTAATTTATTAACAACTTTCAAGATTTTACAAAATATAAAACTACCAGAAACAAAAGTCTTATCGAACAGAAGAACAGTGTCAAGCATCATATTATTATGTTCTTGTTCCAGATATTTATAATGGACCGCTGTAATCTAGCCCTTTATTTAGGAAGCCATAAATTTACAAGAAGAAATCACAATGGCTGAACATATATGAATTTTAAATTGTCATCGTTCCCAAGCTCAAAAGCATTAACATACCCCCAACTTGCGATAGCGTTGGCAGTGTTTTGTGGTTCCGATGGATCGGGAGGTGCGGGGTTTCTGCTGGTTTTGACAGCGCAAAATCTACAGCCTCGGGTGCAAGTATCCCCAAGAAGCATGATCGTGGCAGTGGCAACACCGTCTCCGCCTCCGTTCCAACACTCGCCAATGTTAGGGCACTGGGCTTCCTCGCAGACGGTGTTGAGATTCAAGCGTGAGAGCGAGTCCTTGACCTGCTCGTACCTCTCTCCTTGAGGGGCTCTCTGCCTCAACCACTCGGGCTTCTTCGCGTTCGGGTCTCTCCCCGTGTAGGGCCCCATTCCTCCTGGGTAGGGCCCACTCTTCTTCGCCACCGAAGAATCCCACGAAGGGGGCGGCTTCGTGTCAATCTTTGATGAATCCACGGCCTCACAGAGAATTCTCATTCTCCCAGAACTACCAGGCAAATTACATGGAAAACAAATACAGGGAGAATAATTCGAGGATTTGGAGTGTGGAGGTTTTGGAAATGGGATTGAGAAAGGACAAGGATTCGAAACCGATTGCTGAATAATTTTTGCCATTTTCGTCGAAAAGCACCACCGAATCTGTAATTTTAAGAATTCAGAAAGAGAACTGTTGTGTCTGAGAGAGAAAGAGAGAGAGTGTGTCAATTTGTTAATTCTTAGGAGAGGAGGCGAGTAGAGTGGCCGTTGGGGGTACGTACTTTGGTTTCTCCGTCGGGACTTCAACGACCACAGCCGTTTCTTTGGCTGGTTTGGTAGTTTCAACTTTCAACCCCCAACAGAGCCAACACCCAATTCCATTTTGTACGTGCAAACGCATGGATTAATATCCGACACATCTTTTAAGTATCGACCATTCTATTTGAAGTCTTGTGCCGGCGACCAGTATAATTTAATTAATTTAGAAGATTAATTTTAAATTTTATAAATTAAATTAAATTATATAAATAATGTGTGATATATAAATATTTAAATAGCACAATCTTTTTATGTATCTCGTAGGCAATACACGAATCCACGAATGTATTAAACTAGTAAAGAATAATTAAAGATGCTCATGTTTAGAAAAAATGTCGACAATTACTGGATAATTAATTTTAGAGTGAACCTACCAAACGCATGGATGAAATATCTTGTTTTACACCCACAAATGAGCTAACACGTATTGACTGTAGCAAACTCAATAATAAACTCACATGCAGAGAATCTGTCTAATTTTTTCAGAATTATTTAGCCCGATCTTCTCTCTCTCCTCTTCGAAACCCCCTTCTCTCTCTCCTTTGATTGTCGCCCCCCTCTTTCTTTCTAATGATCTGTGAGATGTATAAATGCTGGATTATATTGTGGGCCTCGACTCGAAGTCTGATTTGACTTAAAAGTTAGCTCCTTATATTCTTTTTCAGAGTATGACTCATCGTGGATTGAGCATAAGTGAATTTGGAGCTCTGGTTATTGTTTAGAAGGGTGAAAGAAAGTATATGATAGGTTGTGTGGATTTATTTGTTCTTTTGGTTTTATTGTCGTTCGAAGATGATTGATGAGTAAATTAGTTAACTAATACTTGTTATACGATAAAGTTTGTTTAGCTTTGCAACAAAATGGAGGGTCTGACTTAAAATAAACTTTTGGCTTACCTTTGAAGTTTTGTCTTTTAAGTATAAGTTCTTGCAGAGTTTTGTCATTCTTTGCAATCTTTGTCACTAGTCTAATTCTATTCTCTGGTTGAAAAAAAAAGGGTTTGAAATCTTTACACAGAGAAGGGTTCAAGATGACAGGACGAAGGGAGAGGAGAGGAGAACTGCACGGGAGAGAAAAGAGAAAAAGGAAAAAGGGGAGAGAAAAAAGAGGAGAGGGCGCGGGGGAGAGAACAAAGAAAGGAGGAGAATCGCAATTCACTCAACTCGCATACACTATAAGACACTCGCAATCCACTCAACTCGCAATTCACTCAACCCGCCGCTACCAAGTACATTCTACCCTTCCCTTAGTGATTTATTAGCACTTATTAAAAACTTTATATATTAAAATATGCATAATTAATCTTTAGTTGAGATTTTAACATATAAAAATAAAAACAAAGTGAATTGAGTGTTCAGTTAACAATACATCACCCAATATACATATCATACTTAAATATTCCACTTTTATTTTAAAATCATCCTACAAAACATAGAACATTTATTATCATTTACTGCCCTATTGTCCGCTTTTCCCACGCTTGGGATTCTACCTGGACAGGTTTTGCTCATAGGCCGAGTACTTTGTAGAGGCTCATTGATTCCTTTTAGAGGAGGGTCGTTGGGCCTGATCGGGCTCTCTCCCCCTCCCTAGAGACCCCTTATGGGATCGCTATACAAACCAATAGAGGGAAAAATTCCCTTACAGTTACTCCGCCAAGTTCGATGGGAATTCCTTCTTGCATTTGTCTTCATGTTATTATTTTTCCTATAGTTGTAACCGTTGAGCTCCTCCTCCCTTGACATGGATGGTTATTACTCTTCCTAGCTCCGCTACTTGTTAGGCTCTTGGTTATACCTGTATGGCTTTTTTCATCATTTAATGGTGCCAAGCAACGGTTCCTATTCCGAATTTATTGGCACGCTTCCTGAAGATTGGATTTAGCACTTGATTGCTTCCGTCCAGTTCCCTCGACATTGATAGTGTCAGGCAACTCCTTCTCCCTACTTCACATCGTACATACACGCCACCTAATTCGTGCTCGTCTTGCTAGCTTAGTGGGATGTGTGTGTTCCCTTGATTTTGGGATGTTAATCGTTGTTGGGGCCTATTTAAATCCCCCATCGTCGTTGGAGCCTACTTTGCTCTCTCCTCCTTTCTCAGAATTCTTCGTGCTTCTTCTCTTTGACTTTCTCTTTGTGTGTATCTTGTCTTTCCTTCTTCCACCTTGCTATCCACATGGCTCCCAAGAACCTTTCACACTTTGCTCCTAAGAATCCCAAGCATGCCCAGCCTTTTGGTTCCCTACGGACTTCCGGGGGCCTAGACCCTTTTGAGGTCTGTACTGAGTTGTAAAGATTCGACAGGTTCTCGTGGTGATCGGTGGTGACTCCTGGTGAGTTGGAGTAGCTGAAGTCGAACTTCAAGGTGTCTGGCATCATTGAGTTTGAGGTGCCATCCCCCAACGAAGGTGCTCTAGATTCTGAAGGGTACGCGTCATAGGTGGCTTTGTAGCTTAGCATGTTTTCCAACGGCCTTATGTTGCCTTTCTACCATCCAGTTTGCAATGTGTTGGACTACCTGCGTTTGACACTTGCCCAACTCCACCCAAATGCGTGGAGGATCCTGGTGTCATGTTGCGTCGCCAACGACGAGCGCTGGAGGAGGTAGGTTCTGAGTACCCTGATCTCACCACTCGTGAGTTCCTCCTTACCCACAATCTTCTGAAGCAAAGTGGCAACACATGCAACTTTTGGTCTATTCAGGCATTGGCTTGTTTAGAGTCGCAGTATAACAAGGTGAAAGGGTGGAGTCGATGCTTCTTTTTCTTGTCCGGCAAAGGGTGCGAGTTTCCGGTCGGGCAGGTCAACCGGAGCGACTACCTTGTTCGCGCCATCTGGGGGGTCGTTGGCGATGACAAGAGCTTCAGACCCTTAGTGACTCCTGAGGAAGTGAGCTGGATCGAGACCGTTCATGCCTGGGTGAAAGCCTATACAAACGTTGTTTTTTTTAGGCCTTATTGGACGAGGGCAACCTTTGACAATACTTGCCTCCTTTGGCCAACATGCATTTTGTTGATCGGACCGTACCGATGCAAGCGACCGTTCCTCAAGTTCGTAGGCGTTCCCCTAGCCCGTCGGTGGAGGGGAAATGGTAGAAGCCTAGGAGGGAATCTCCTGCCAAAAGTGGTTCTGGCTCTGCACCAATGCCCATGCCCCCTCGGGTCTATTGCGGTGCTCGTTCAGCGGTCAAAGCCATCATCGAATAGTGAAAAGGAGACCGTATCGTCTCTTAACGCTGTGCCTTTTTCTCCTTCCCCACGAGAGGCGGGTGGTGTCAATTCTCTTCAGCAAGTGTGGGCCGATCCTCCGATGCCTGGTCTTACGTAGCCCAGGGGTGACTTTCTCAACTATTTCAGAAGTTTCTTCTCTGACCCTGTCGGGCAATGTGGAACTCTGCCCCGGAGATGAGTCTCTCCTTGCGATTTTACAGGGTCCTTTTAGACCGTCCTATTCGGGAGTCCCAGATAATGATGTTGTCCTTTGACATTGATCTCGAGAGGGTTCTCTAGCCCTATCCTGGAATCTCCTATTGCTTATTCCCCTGAAGTTGATGTTGTCTAGATCGAGCCCAGTTTGGAGGGCAATGGAGGTGACGGTGTTGTGTCCGGGAGGGAAATAGTGAGGGTTGTGTCATGGGCCAAGGAGGTTTTGGAGGATGCATCCTAGAATGAGGGCTACCGACGCCGACGCCGGGGCTCCATTGCCCTTCACTAACACCATCCCGACCTTGGCATTAGCAGAAGCTAGAGCTGGGGTCGGAGTTGGCGAGGGTGGTGAGGTCCCGGCTACTTTGGTGGATGCTGGTGTTTCTTTGTCCTTCACTGACACCATCTCTGCCTTGGTGTTGACTGGAGCTGGTGCTAAGGCGGGGATGAGAGCGGCAAGAGAGACTGAGGGAGCCTTTCTTGGTCCTAGTACAAATGCGTCGTTAGCTGGTGATGCTCCAGTAGCTTCCATTGGCCCAAGGGTTGGAGAGGTTCCTATACGTGTCGCGTAAGGTGAAGGTGGGGGGGAAGGCAAGGGAGGTCCATCCTCGGCGGAGTTCATGGTGGGTGCTAAGGCATCGTGATCGAGAACCCTTATAAGGAGAGGGGGAATGCTGCTCTAAGGTCGGCGGTAGGCGAGGCCCATTCCGACCCTATCTAGGAAATGGCTAGGAGGCTCAGGGAGTTCTTCTTCGAGGTCAACTATCAACTCGTTACCTTTCCTTTTAAATTTTCTTGGTGCATTTTCCTTTGACACTAACTTGAAACTTTCATTGTGAATGACTGAGAGGGATTGGAAGGCGAGAACTGGGCGCTCCGATCTTTGGCGTGGTTGACCTTGCATCATGCCAAGGAAGAGAGGGAAAGAAAATAGTAGTTAGAAGAAACCCTTGTCAAGGTGCAGTTCAGTCAACGGTGGAGGCAAAAGAGGATACTCCAGCTTTGTCAACGCAAGGCTCAACTTAAGTTTGACTTGGCGAGGTCCCAGGAGGAGGCCAGTTCGCACTGTGTTCAAGCGGTGCTTACTAAGGAAGAGATGGATAACCTCTAGGAATCGTTCGATCGCCAGTAAGATGAGTTGGAAAGGCTGTGAGCTGACAACTCGAAGTTGGTCAAACAACATGATTTCGAGGCCTGGTCGTATACATGGTTATAAAGAAAGTTCGAGGAGGCCTCCAAGTCTCTGCAAGAAAATAGGGACTTTCTAAAGGCCAAGTCCCAGAGATTGAAGGACTTGGAGGCTGAGACGCTTTGGCCCGTGTTGGGGAGTCTAACAAGAAGAATTGGGCTGCAGGGTTGGAGATCCAGCTTGTTGAGGCCGACCACGTGATAGCAGCCCATGAGGCTACTATCCAGGACCTATGCTCTAGCCATGATAGTGCTGAAACTGCCCTTCCCCGGCTGTGCGAGGAGTTGTCACACGTCCGTTTGGTCCGAGATTACGCATGGAATTACTGCTACTTAAAGGGTTTGGAGAGAATGAGAGATCATGTGCTCTTGAATCCTCAGAGTAATTTGAGGGCATTGAAGGTGCAAGACCTCTCTTTGAACCAGGCGGCATTGAAGCAAGGTGCCTCGATAGGGAAGAAGCTGATCCCAAGCGCACTCTCAGACAACCTTGCCAACTGAATACTTCCTTCTTGTATCGATGTGTTTTCAGTTTTCCTTTGTTTGTGTCTGTACTTTGTTATAATATTAATGGAATTCCTTGTACATATTTTTCTTTCTTCTTGGGTTATTATTTTTCTTCTTCGCTTTTAGTTTTTCATTCACGTGCTTTAGGGAGTGCAGTGGGTGAGGGGCATATGGGTGAGGCCACTAGTATTAAGAACAACCGTAAACAAAATTTATTCTTTATCTGAATCATACAATCTCAATCTGTTATCGTTGGCTTGGGAGGTGGGGCTTCTCGGGAGTTAATGCTGAGTGGTGGAGGGACTAGGCCCATACCCTGCGGGGAGAAAGGCTGGAATGCCTAAGGCTAAGGAAAATGATAAGATTACTCCCCATTTACTACTAATTTACTCCTCCTTTTATATTTGATTTTTTTTAATTTTTTATTTTACTTAATGGTTAAGAAAGTGACTATTAGTAAAATTATATATATTTTTTAATTTTTTCTTAATGATTAAGGATGTTAAAAAAATACTTAAAAGAAAATGATAAAAAATTAAAAAAATTTGAAATATTGCATGAGTGGTAAATGAGGAGTAAACCGGTTGGAAGAGTATCATTACCCTAAGGCTAAACCCTCATCTTTGGTCTCCCAGGGTGGATGAGTCGCCACGTAGCTGAGGAGTTGTCTCGATCGTTCTTTGCCATGAGGCAAGTAGAAGACGTTTAATAACGCTGGAAAAACTAAACAAGTTAATATAACTCATCTTCAACTACGAGTGTAAAATTCGTAAACCTAGGTTGTTTTGCCGGAGATGTTAGACTTTACTTGTTTGGCCATTTGTTGGAAATGACGTCCTAGGAGTAATGTCGGGCATGCGAAGGACTAAACCCGCTCTCCACCGGGGGAGGGCTCAGGATGCCTCAGGCTAAGCTCACCCCTTTGGTCCCCTCGAAGATGTAGTTTGCTTGACGACTAAGAAGTCGGTCCACCCTTCGCCATGACAGAGGCATAGTAAGTTGTCGGGCAGTCGAAAGGCTGGACCCGCTCTCCCATGTGAGGGAGGTTGGCCGCCTGCCCATCTATTAACCCTTGTGGGGAGGTAAGTTGCTGGGCAGTTTGGGATTAGACCCGCTCTCGCCTGTTGACATCACATGGGTAAGTATTGGGTCAGGCTGGTGTTGATCTCTCTCTTCGTTGTGGTGAAGGTCGTGATAAGTTATCTAGCAGCCGAGGGGCTGGACCCTCTCTCCATCACAGGAGGGATAAGATGGCCTCAAGGCACATCTTGCCCTTTAGGAACCCTTAGGGAGGTAAGTTATCTGGCTGTTTGGGACAGACCCACTCCCGCCTATTGATGCTCACGAGGAAGGTAATTATTAGGCAGTTGAAGGCTGGCCCGCTCTTCACCGCAAGAGGGATAAAGTAGCGTTTAGGCATAACTCATCCCTTTGGTACATCGTGGGGAGGTAGGTGTCGGACAGCTGAGCAACCGGTCTGCTCTTCACCATAATGGGGGTCGGGTAAGTTATCAGGCAACCGAGAGGCTGAAGTCTCTCTCCCACGTGAGGGAGGTTGAGCCGTCTCCCCACCTATTAGCCCTCACATGGAGGTAAGTTTTCGGACAGTTTGAGACTCAACCCGTTCCCGCCCGTTGATATCACAGGGAAGGTAAGTGTTGGGTTAGGCAGGTGATGATCTCCCTCTTCTTCGTAGCGGAGGTCGGGGTAAGTTGCTGAGAAGCTGTGAGGCTGAACCCGCTTCCATCGCTGGAGGGATAAGTTGGCCTCAAGACGCATCTCGCCCTGTAGTGCCCCGCAGAGAGGTAAGTTATCGGGTAGTTTGGGACTGGACTCGCTCCCCTTGTGCTCACGAGGAAAGTAAATGTCAGACAATCGAGGGCTGGCCCGCTCTCCGCCGTAAGAGGGATAAACACGCCTTTAGGCGTAACTCATCCCTTTGGTACCTAGCGAGGAGGTAAATAGTCGGCGATGGAGATTACGTTGCTGGAGTAAGGAGTCGAGATACGGCTAGGCAAGACATATTTTATTCATGAAAGGTCACACTTTCATTAATATAGTTTACACCGTTGACATGGAAATGTAAATTACAAGCAGGGGCGGAACCAGAAAATCTAGTTTAAGAGGGGCCTTCCCATCTAGGGCCCACTTTTCCTTCGTTTTGGGTAGTTGTTCCAGTCTATTTCAGTACGAAATCCCTGATCTTGAATGCCCTTGGGCGTACCCGTTTGTTGAAACACCGTTCCACTCTCATTTTGTTAACGATTTTCCTTACTTATGCTTCAAGTCTGACCTCATCCAGCAAGTCAAGCTATTCTTATAATCGTTTGTTGTTAGAGTTGTGCTCGAAGTGCTGCACCGTGTAGGTAGGGATCCTTACCTCGACTGGTGGCATCGCCTTATGACCATAAGTGAGAATGAAGGAGGTTCTCCTGTTAGGGTCCTCATTGTGATCTGGTATGCCCATAAAAATCTGAGAAGTTCCTCCCCCCAAGTGCCTTTTCTGTCCCTAGGTTTCTGTTTTAGTATTCCCATCAATGTCTTGTTGGTTGCCTCCACTTGCCCATTAGACTGAATTTGATCCCTAGTTTTTGGCACCAGTCTCGGTAGTGATCAAAGTCAAACTGTCTCCCATTATTGGATATGATAACACAGGGAATGCCAAATCTGTAGATGACCGTCTTCCACAAGAAGCGTGTGATGTTACTCGTCGTGATTGTTGCTAACGTCTCAGCCTCTACCCACTTGGTGAAGTAGTCCACTGCTACTAGTACAAATCTTACTCCTCCTTAACCCAGGGGGATGGGGCCTATTAGGTCAACTCTCCACTAGGCGAAGGGCCATGGCGAGGTGATTGACGTCAGTTCTTCCATTGGGCAATGTGATACTTTGGAGTATTCTTAACATTCCCTACACTTCCGCAAGTACTCATTGGCATCCTGGAGGGCGCGATGTCAGTAGTATCCTGCCCTCATTACTTTATCTGCCCGCACCTCTCTTCCGAAGTGGTCGCCGTAAATTCCCTCGTGTACATCTACTAGGTGTTGGGTATCTTCGAGTGAGACGCACCTCAGGAGAGGTATGGGGTATCCTCTTATGTACAGGATCCTCTCGAGCAGTGTGTAATGCGCTGCTTTGTTCCTGATCTTTATAGCTTCCCATTTGTTGTCGGATAGTTTGTTGGCATCATATTGAATGCCCATTCCGGAGCTCCCGGCTTTACTTCTACTGCTTCAATTCCCACGACGGGTATCTTGACAGTCCTTATCACCATTCATTTTGGTATGGGAGAATTTTCTTGCTCGAATGCTGCTCACACTAATTTATCAGCCTTTTGATTCTCGATTCTCGGCACTTGTTGGATATGAAAGTATCTAAAGTGGGCGTGCTCGGCCTCTATCAATGTTTGATACTTCTTCAATTTTTTGCTCTTCGCAACGAACTCCCCCCGTACTTGATTGACCATGAATTAGATTGTGTTGCATGATCTTTGGGTCGATTTCGGGCATGTCCTCGTGACTCTAGGCGAAGACATTCTGGTGCTTAGTGAGGAGCTGCTGCATGGCGTGCCTCATTTCGAGTGTCATCCCACTGCCAATCCTGGTTGTGGCTTCCAGGCGGCTTGGGTTCCAGGGGATGAACTCTAGTGGCTTGTTTGGCTCCACCTTCCTAAGTGTCTGTTCATCTCGGATCTCTCCATCTGTTGTGGTGTGTTCGGGTAGGGGCAGGAGAATAGGGTCACCACCTGGGGTATGGACCACAAGCACCCCGCCATCTCTGGGTTTCAATTCATGCAGGTAACACTCTCGTGCCAGGACCTGCTCTAGTTGGATTTTGCCCACTCCCTGAGGGGCCGAAAACTTCATTTTCAAGTAGTAAGTCAACGTCACCGCCCTTAGATTGTTGAGGGAAGGTCTGCCGATTATGGTGTTGTATGATAAATGAGCCTTTATCACCAAGAAGTTGACAACATGATGGTTCTGACTGATTAGACCATGTCCTCAGAGAAACCCTTCAATGGCATGGAGCTGGTTGGAATTCGACGGTATCTATCCCCATCTAGGTAAAGGCTTTCTAGAAGAGGATGCCTGCAAAGCTGCCGTTGTTGACAAGAATCCTCCTAGTGGTGAAGTTGGTGACTAGCATAATCACCACCAGGGCATCACCGTGTGGATAGAGGACCCCCTCCTCCTCGTCTTCTCCAAAGGAGATAACGGGGGACAATTCGCTTCTACTGTATTTGGTGGGGCGGTATTTTGTTGAATATACTTCTCGTATCTTGCTTGCCTAGCGTGCGCCTTTCGACTGGATGAGGTCGCATCCCCGCCTGCGAATCCTTCTGCGATGGTCCTGATTTCTCCCAGTGACGATCCTTCCTGATGTGGTGCATTGGGGCAATCGTGCGGGGGTCCCCGCACAGCTACCCTTTGCCTCGGGCTCTCTTCCCCTCTTTGGTCTGTTGACCTTTCCCCACTTCTTTCTCGTGATATTCTCCTCCACTCTCGCTTTGGCTTCCAAGTGGGAGGAAACCGTGGCCTTGGTCTCCTGGCCTGCTTTCTTTCCTCTTTCAAGAAAATACAATCTTCTGTGTTGTGAGTTTTGGATTGATGGTAGGCTCAATAGAGGCAACTAGTACTCCTGTAGCCATCTTCATGGTCCTTTCTCTAGCTTCTCAGGCTTCTCATAGGGGCATTTTTCCTCCTGTTGTCACGTGGTCCTTTCTGTAGCTTCTTGCGAGCCTTGCTCTTGGTTGGTGCCTTCCCTTTCCTGTACGCTTGTTCTAGTTCTTTTTTTCTTGGTTCAGTCAGGGCTCAGAGTGTATCTTTTGTGTTGATGAAGTTGTCGGTTTAATCCATAAACTGTCGTAGAGTGGCGGGAGTTCTCCTTGCCAATTCTGCCATGAATTGGGACATGGGTCATACTCCTCCTAAAAGCGCCGTCAAAGTTATATTTTCTTCTGGGGTGTCTGTAATCACGCGCTATTTGTTTAACTTGGATAGGTATGATATCAAATCTTCGTCTTCCCCATACTTGATGATAAGGAGATACGCTGTGGAGCGTATTCTCTTTCTACTTGCCATAAATTGTGTGAGGAACAAATGAGCCAACTGTCCAAAGTTGTCTATAGACCCTGGTGCCAAGGACCCAAACTATACTCTTGGTCCTTTCAAGGTCATCGGGAAAGCTTTACAAGCAACTTCTCCTGGGAAACCATGCAGGGTCATATGGGCTCTGAAGGGTTCCAGGTATTCGAGAGGGTCTCTGGCCCCATCGTACATGTCCATAAAGGGAACTTGAAACTTCGGTGGTAGGGGTATGGCCATCACCTCCTCACTGTAGGGTAGGCTCATGCTGGTGAGTAGTTGGTCTACTAATGAAAACGTACCCATCTTTTTTGCCATCTCATCATACTTCCCTTTAAGGTTACGTTGCTCGTTCTGCATGTTTTTTTCTTTCTTTCTTCGTGTCACCTCCCCCTTCTGCATTTCTAGAGTCTACATGCTTGTTGTTGCTTAGTCCTGCATCATTCTCCAGTCTGTTAGTGGCTACTTTGAGTGTCTCGTTCTCTTTTTGGAGGGTCTCCACTTCAGTAGTTAGCTTTCCTACCAGTTGTTCCATCGCCGCAAGTCTTGCTTCCATGTTTGTTGATGCCGCTTCTTCTTGTCCATGAGTTGTCTAAGAACTAGTTGTCGCAGGCATATGAAGGATACGTGAAGTTTATAGAGATCCCAGAGATAGCGCCATTGTTAACGTCTTGTTTCGTATGCCTTTAGGTCGGGTTCCAGCAAATTGGGTCTTGGATCTACCACTTAAGAAAACACAGAGAGTGTGGGGCCTTGGTGGTGACCAGGGAGTGTTCGATACTTAAGTCAGTATATCTCCTTAGTAGATTGTGCAAGAGCTTAAAGGAATCAGGGGGTGTTCTTTGTACCTGGGGTTAACTTTTATACTAGGTTTTTGGGCGGGGACAACCCATACCTTGCCTCAGGGAGTTCATGTCACTTCAACTGTTCATCTAGTCAGAATCTTTTAATGCGATATGGCTCCTGGGTTAGCGCATTTAATGCGGCGTGGAGTCTGGGGAGCAGCTTCATTAATGCAACGTGGCTCCCTGACATACTTTATCCTATGGATGCTCAATATTAAGCTCATCCATCCCTGCTATCAGGAGATCGAGGGTTCCCCATATCTCTCGCCCACCTGCCTGCACGGGTTCCTGAGGGTTGGGTGCCATTAGAGGGTATCAGGACGGTGAGTCCCATCTGCCCCTACCACCCATTTTTCCTATGAGAGGGTTGCTACTTGGGTGGGTTTTGCTCATGGCCGAGTACTTTGTAGAGACCCATTGGTTCCTTTTAGAGGAGGGTCGTTGGTTATGATCAGGCTCTGTCCCCCTCCCCAGAGACCCCTCATGGGCTCACTATACAGACTAATAGGAAAGAAAATCCCTTTAGAGCATTAGTAGTGAATCAACAAAGTTGGCCAAAATTTGGCCAGAGAATTCACTTTTACAAATTTAGCTAGTCACTTTTTAACAACACCAAATAACAGGCTCTAACTCCAAATCTATCAATATTCTATTAAGTTATTGATTTTGACCTTTTTATTTATTTTAATTATAATTATAATTTGAATATATATTCGTTATTAAAAAAATTAATTTTCTAAAGTTGATATTAGATTTTAAAAGAAGAATTGACATCAACTAATTATAATATTGTAGAACTAGAACTTGAAACACTCCGGCAAGATGAGGTCACGTCCTTGGATGATGACTAATGGAGACTAGCCATCTTCTGTGGTTGAGTTTGGGATTTTGGCTTTTCGTGCTTTTGAGATGAAGAGGAATTTTCTAGAGTTGTGAGCTCGTGCGAAACGAATAGCACGGGGGAGAGGGAATTTTTTATGCAAAAATAATATTTGGCCAACAACTTGGACTCAACAGATTTGACTAGTGAAAATGATCAAAGTTAAAAGTATTGTAGCTTTGTTGAGTCTACTATAGTGAGTTCTTATGCAATTTAGTTAAATTTTGGCCAAAATATAACTTTGTTGAGTCCATTACTAGTGCTTTTACACAGTTCATGGTCAGAAAAGGAAAGAAAAAAAAAATTAAAGACGAGATAATAAGGGCATGGGATGAGACATATAATTTCCATCTAATTTCAATCCCATCTTATTCTCTAACATAATTCAAGTACAATTTTTTCAAACTAATTATTACAACTTTTTCAAATTTTTAAATAAAAAATAAAAAATAATTCAAACTTTTTCAAATCTCAAACAAAAATAATATTATAAAACTATATTCTTACGATATTTTAAATTTATAATATTTTTTATTCAATTTTTTCTCTGTAATTTTCCAAAATCTAAAAAATACTCAACTAAAACTATCTCACTACTATTCACAAACTATTTTATTACTATTTACAAAATTTTCATATCATCTATTCCCAAACGAACCCTTAAGATGTTCTCAAAATGCAGTAGAAGAGAAAGAGATCAGAGAGAGAGAGAGAGAGAGAGGTCTAGGAAAATTTTCCTGATATAGATACGAAATGGAGACGACCATAGGCGAAATGATTCTGTCTAAATCCGTTAATGAACAGAACTACATAGAACAGTGTTATGAATGGTACTGTCTGGAAGTGTTAAACGCAGACATATAGGAATCTCGTGCCGGGCATCATCAAAACCCTTCATGAATATTATTATCATGTATCAGAGAACCCAGTAAAGCAGTACGTACGTAGTACAGAAAAATACAAATAAACTACTATTAATTACAGCTAGCAGAGACCAAGGAGAGGCCTGGAGCTGCAAGGAAGGGGGAGAGGTTTGGGAGAATGATTTTACACCAGCAGAGAAAGGTGGAGATTCCGAGTGTGAAAATAGCTGGTTTCCTTGTTTGGAATTTCAGTACGTATTAATCGTCCCATCAAAAAATTAAGACAGTACCCATCCTCTCAAATTCATTCACTGTGACAGTGAAATGTGATTTTAGCACCTGTCTATTTCAGGTTTCCTTCTATGTCGTTGCACCCACAAAAGAAGGAATGGATTACAGGACCTCTTCTCTCGACTATCTTTTTCATGCATTCGCATTTTCTCTCTCTCGATATAATATTATATATTATACACACACACATAATATATATATATATATATATATATATATATATATATATATTTATATGTATGTATGCAGGGCAGCTAGGGTTTCTTTTTAACTTTTCTGGTTTCTTTGGATGTTGCAATTTTTTGTTATGTTTTTCTTGTGGGGGCCGGTAAGTATCGTTCTTACGTGAAGGGCTTATATATATATATATATATATATATATATTAGCTTGTTCAAGTATATATTTATCTTGTACGAAATCAAGGGTATCTCACTCTTCGAAAGCAGTTTCATACGACCACTGATCTAGCTAGCTTTTAGTTCTACATATATATATATGCTACACTGAAAACAAGTCGATCTAGTCGTGGTGCAATCATATATGTATATAAAAAACGATGCGAGATCGTGGGTGCAAATGCAATCGTTCATGCATGGTTTCAAATGATGAAAGTTGAGTTACATTCAATCTGTCGACATTAACAAATTATATGAAATCGAGCTAACCAACTTACGGCATGCAACAATGCATGCCCTGTTCTCAACCCACAAACTTTCAATGCAGACGAAAGAATGTTACTAGCTACTTGAATATATATGAATCTATTTCTGAGACTGAGAAAACTTGAGATGCATGTATTGATCTAGGTCTGGAGTACATACATATTCCCCAGCTTGGAAGAGCTAGCTAGCTAGCATGCATGCATACCCTGATTGATCTATATAATATATATGAACCGAACAATCTAGTAGCCATGACTAGTAGTACTACTAGTCTACTACTCATGATCAAATCCATGGACAAACAGATCGATGTTTTTTACCTCAATCTTCTTTTAAGTAGATTCACTAATTTTGATCTACCTTAGCAAGTACGACTGCACGAATCATGTGGGTACATATATATGTATTTCCATTTTCATGATCTCATGAATATCATGTACGTGGACTAATTAATTAATCGTCTATATACATATGAGCAATACTGCATTTTTAGGTTAAATTTGGTTATCTCTAGTACGTTATTATATATATATATATATATATATATATATATATATATACAGACGTTACTATATATATATGGTACGTATAATATTGTTATTTTAAGTCATGACTTTAATTAAGAGATGTTGTAACGATATAATCATCCAAGTCCATCATCTCGATCTTGTTCAGTGTTTTTAGTTACTGATCACCAAAATATATACTGTTTAAGAAAAAATTATCTGAAACTTAAATTTCAAAAACATTTATATATGCCTCGATCTGCTCGATCGATCGTATGGGCGGGGTAGCCAGCTAGGCGTGCGCGCGACTTAATTCATTGACATTTCACTGCAAAGGGATTGAGTTCCATAATTTATATGTCCCTTCCAGCTTGTACTTTCGGTTTGCAATGAATTATAATTAAAGTGATGAAAATGCATGGAAACTGCATGGAGGGGTAAAATAATTAACCAACAAACTCGCATGCAGTAGATCGATCGATACACGCGCGTAATACGTACTACGCTAGACATCAATATATATCCATGTGCTCCGTCACGGTCATGTTGATCAATAATAGTCCAATAATATAATTGACTATTCACTCTTTGAATTATGAGTTTTGCTACAAATTAACAACTGTTCACATTACACACCCCACACCTATAGCTTTTTATAGGATGTATAAGTGTTTTTCATAAGGTGTGGTGTGTGAAATGGTAAATAGTGACTGATGAGAAAAAATTTTCTTGAATTATATATATATATATATATATATATATATATATATTCAAGCTACAACTTGCATGATTTCATGTCGATCAATGTGGTAAATGAAATTATAATGAAAAAAAATTTTAAAGTACCTGATCTCCAGATTATCCTAATTCTTCCATTTTGTAGTAATTTGTAGTAGTAAACCTCAATTTGGATTGAGAGATGAGATGAGTGAGATGAGTTGAGATAATTTGTGAATAGTAGTGAAATTTGTGAGTTGAAATTTGTAAATAATAATGAATAGGAAAGCCATCTCAAGGGGTAGGCCGCGACTAAGGCCATTGCCTAAGGCCCCCACCTTGAGTAGGCCCCAAAAGAAAAAAAAAATATTATGGCCCTAAAAAATAAATTATAAAAAAATATTGGCTAGTATAAAAGATGGAATTTTTTTTGCCTAAAATAAAATCAATCTTAAATGGTAAAATTTGGTAAAAATAATAAATAAAACCAGTAAATATAGAAGTTTTACTAAAAAAAATTTTTAATCAAACTATACAAAATTTTCAGATAATAGTGAAATTAGAATAGAAGTAGCAAAATGATGATATATTACTCTTGAATATTTTATAAAATATAATTTTTATTTTAATATCAATAGCCTTATTTGTTTTCATAAGGAAGTATGAAAAAACGTATATATACGAATATCGAATAATACTTACTTTATTTACAAAAAAATTAGATTCTTTTTCAAATTATTATAGTACTTATAGATATTATTAATCAAAACAATATTCATATTTGTTTTGCATTTCAGAAAATTTAATAAAATTTAATTATTTAATATTTAATATTTAAATATTATTATCATTTTTAAATTAAAACCTCATGTATTTAATGATTGCCTTAGGACACAAAATACATTGAGCCATCCCTGATAAATAGGATGAGACCACCTCTCAATCCAAACAAATTTATCCAAAGTAAGTTATTTTTTTTAAGTGAAATGAAAATTTATCAGAACATGATGGGTTTTAATTCCCACATGCGTACACGAGGAAACGACGAGATTTGGACGTCAGTCGCTTTAGTGTCAGCTCATGTCTGCAAAGTGCAGCAGCGGGAGGTACACTGCTAGTGTAGTAACCCTAGACATATATGTTTTTTCCCCTCGAGCTATTCCAGCACATCCACTAAATTAATTACCATATATCCAGCTCCTCCTATTATCACAAGCCCTAGAACTTTCCTGGCCTAGCTCTTACCTTTCAGACTTCAAACCGCACTTCTTCTTCTTTCATCTTCTTCTTCCCTTTTCTCCACTATGAACCTAGAAGAGAAAGTTACAATGGACTTGGTTCCACCATCAGAGCATCTCTGCTATGTCCGGTGCAACTTCTGCTACACTGTTCTTGCGGTAAATTTATGCTTATAAACCAACCTCATCCACCTACTGTTCTCCAACGTCACCCACAATCTTATTATAAAGTGTGTATAAGAGAGAAACTAAAGAAAGTAACCTTTTCATCTATTTTTTCAACAAAAAAGAACTCATTTGATTTCTATGAATATCAGAAGAAATATCATTTTCTTGAGGGTGAATTCTCACGAAAAACAGAGGTAGGATATAGAAAATATATATCCCTTCTCTGTTTTCCTTCTCTCCATTCCGCATGAATCCTAGCATATTTTCCATTGAGTGTTAAACACAAAGTCTTATTTACTGAAAGATTAATGACACTGGTGTACGTACTGCTATATGTTGAAAAAGAATTTTGGCTCAAATTTGCATCTGGTAGTTAGCAGGTGATCATGATCTGATTCCTCCGCTTTGTAATTTATCTGTCTTGAACTGTTGTATGATCTTCTTGTATATGCTAGGTTGGGATTCCAATCAAGAGGTTACTGGACACAGTGACTGTCAAATGTGGTCACTGCAGTAACCTTTCTTTTATCAGCACCAGAGCTCCACTCCAAGGCCAATGTCTTGACCTCCCACTCTCCCTTCAGGTAATTAGTCTTAGATCTCCAACATACTCGTGTTCTTGTGACTCGCTCCAACCCCCCCCCCCCCCCCCCCCCCCCAAACAACCAAAAAAAGGGAGGAATTCTCGCTTTACGTACCCCAAGACCCACGCATGCGCATGCATTCAGAAGAAAAGAAGAAGAAAAATCTGAAATGGCATCTTTTTCTGTTTCCCAAAATTAGCAAAACTAATGTTAGGAAAGCTGACAGCAGCACCCGCTAAGTTCATTATCCTTCTTTAGACGTAAGTGATTTTAATATTCATGAAGACGCCAGCTGAAGATCATAGCATAACCTTTAATTTGACACTCTTCAGGCTTCAAAACAACTATATATCTCGTATAACATGATTTAAATGAAGAAATACAGGATATTTCTTATCACTAATATTGGAAGGGTACTGTCTGCGTTTCATGGAGAAGCAGGGCTTTTGCAATGATTTCAGAAAGGGCCAATCCTCTTCATCGTCCTCATCAACAAGCGAGCCGTTGTCTCCCAAAGCACCCTTTGTTGTGAAACGTACGTAGATAACCTTCAACTTTTCTACCCTACCCAGTGAATCCTATATATAAAGCTATATATATCCATACTTTTTTTTTTCCTCTCTTCTCGAATTTATGTCGATTTTTTATTTTTATTTTTGCAGCGCCTGAGAAGAAACACAGGCTTCCATCTGCTTACAACCGATTCATGAAGTAAGGGGAAGTCCTTTTCTCACTGATTACTTTACCACTACTACTTCTAGCTAGCTAGCTAGTACTGCTACAACTACTAGTACTGAATCTTAATATAATTAGTGCTTTTTGAGGTTCAGTTACTGTTAATATTATTGATGTAGTTACTAGTTTTATAGTACTATGAAATAAATTAGATTGATATTGTATGTGATGTTTCAATTTATGCAACTTTGAAAGGGAGGAGATACAGCGCATCAAATCTGCTAACCCTGAGATACCACATCGAGAAGCTTTTAGCACGGCAGCAAAAAATGTAAGTTGATTTTCATCATCATGCATGATCACTAGCTAGACGTACTACTACGCATTTTTCATTCAAGAGTTTATACGAATCATGTGTACGTACGTGTGTCATCTCTGATCTAGAACGTCTCCTTTGGAGTACATGATGATATTATCTAAACTGATTTTCTTGGGCAATATATAAATTAGTGGGCTAGGTACATTCCAAATTCAGCAGCTGGATCAGTTTCTGGTGGCACAAATAATTAATGTAAGAGTTCTAATCTATATATATTTTGATAGCAGGACATGAGTAGTTTTCATATATATATATATATATATATATGATCATGATCTCCAGTCTCAGCCAGATTGATTTTTTCTACCTTGATCTTATATATATAGATAATAATTTTGATGCAGGGATGATGTAAAATATTTCCAATCGATTACAATATTGCAGTGACAGTTGTACTGGACATGCGCGCAATTGGGAAGTAGCAGCAGCAGTAGTAGTAATAGTTGAGATCAGCATGCAGATTAGATCGTTAATTTGATTTAGCTCTAGCTAGCTAGCTAGCATGCATGCAGCTTTATGTACTATGTCTCAAACTTGATTTGATGATGATCTGGTTGTCACTTGATTTTATATCATGCTGGCCTGCCTGATGGTATTTAATTTGTTTCTTGATGAAGAACTATGCTAGATGAGAGTTAACTAAGACTATCATCATCACGTAATGTTAATTTGCAAATTAAATCAGCTTAGAGCTAGCTAGCTGAGAGTAATATATATGTGCTAATTAATTTCCTAATTAATTACTTGATCATGACTTCCAGGTAAGAATTAAGTACGTACTACGTACGTACTGATCTAGCTAGCTAGCTAGCTATCAAAATCGCCTTAAATTAATTCTGATGTCGATCTTCTATTTCTATAGTAAATGCATGCTAGCAAAAGTATAAGGACTTGAAATTTTAGAATTATGGAACTTCATTTCGTTGATCTCATGATCAAATCACACACACGAGCGTGTGTATATAGTATATATAATATATATATATATATATATATATAATTATGCTTTCATATATAACACATTCAAAGAAAAACAATGATTTGTTACAAATTATTTGCGACGAAAATTAATATATAGACTCATTTTTATAAGCAATTGTCATTTTTGTGGTAAATAACTACTAGCCACAATATATAACGTTAACGTTTTTCTTGTAGTGACATCACATGAAATATTTGAAGTTTAAAAGTAAACATGATATTTGTTTTTCTTGTCAGTTATCTTAAATCATCTCCTGGTCTCGTGACCTTATAATTAATTTTGAAAGTTTAAGATCATATATATATATATATATATATATATATATATATAATATACATGACGTATCATGATCCCAACAGTTTGTCTTAATTAATAATACATGCACCCGAGGAATGAGGATTGTGTATGGGAATAACATTATAAACTCAATTTAATTAGCACATCAATCTTGAATCCCATTCAATATTGAGAAATTTTGAAAATTTAATTAATGTCGATCTGCATACAGATCATGGAGTAATGATACTTACACAACATATTTCACAACATATGTTGTAAAATAAGAATATTTGATAAAGAGAAGAACTTTCCAACAGTCCATCTGATTTTCCTCAAACAACAGCCCCCAATGAGCTTTTGCCACATAGCTATTCCATTACACATAGCATAGAGAAAAAAATTCCTCCCTCATGAAAACCCTCTCCCCTTCCTCTAAAGCCCCTTGTTTTTGTTCACAAAGTGCTTGCCGATAAATTTCCTCCCAGACTTCTTTTTGTGTAATCTTTGCCTCATTACACTGTGTTCTCTCCTTCTTATTTCCCCATCACCTCTTGCTACCCATAATTTTCTTCTTCTACTTCTTCTCAGTCGCTTATTTTGATTTTTCTTTCATTTTCATTTGTTACTTATTTCTCAGGAGATTTGTACATTTTCTACTCTATTCTATTACTCCTTCCTCTAGATATAAGAAAGAAAACAAAGGGTTATTCAAGTTGTTTTGTGGGTGATCCTTCTTGAGATTGTTTGAAAGTTGGTGGTGAATTGTTTGGAAGTATGGCATTGCGAGCCACTGTAGCTTGCAGATTCAAGGTGCGAGAAGAGGAAGAACAGAGGAGCATAAGAAAGTTTCGATTTTGCATAACAGAAAAAGGAAACGGATAAGTCTCGGCCAAAACATGGATTTTTTTATTTTTCTTTTTTCAATAGTTTGTGGTAAGTTGTTCTGGGAGAGATCATTTGAAAATGATTTTCATGTTGAATTGGTATGTAATAATATATATTTTAAACATGCAGAATGAAAAAATAATAGCAAACTTAACGAAACGATAGAGATTTTTTCCTCAAAGATTTGGGTGAGGAGAGTGGGAGAAGAGGGGCTTTCATATGTCATAGAGGAAATGGGAGATAAGAGTTTTGGGTGAGGAGAGAGGAGAGAGGAGATATGGGCAAGGAGAGAACCCGGTTGTGATGGGCGACAAAGTTTCATGGGGGTGACATCATTATCTGGTTGTGGTGGCAATGGACTTGGTTGGTTTGGTGCGGCAGCAAACTAGTTCAAAGAAGATGAAGTTGGAATGTTTGTTCTCTTCTCTGAAATGAGTTTCTTTGGTATAATCAAATGAGACTAATTTTAGTGTGTCTAGTATAAAACAAATTACGTGTCTTATTTTCATTGGGGGCTGCTAAACGCCCAACATAAGCCCAACCGGTCATAAGTGGAACTCTTTGATTAAATGATGTTACTTTTACAAGTTAGTTTACAAAAATAACCTTCCTTTTAAAATATTGTTGTGTAAAATATTGTGAAAAGTGATGTATGTTTATCATTTTAATTAAATAACAACAATGCTATTTCTATATGAGTTCTGCTATACTCCATACCAGG
Source organism: Juglans microcarpa x Juglans regia (assembly GCF_004785595.1). Classification (NCBI taxonomy): domain Eukaryota; kingdom Viridiplantae; phylum Streptophyta; class Magnoliopsida; order Fagales; family Juglandaceae; genus Juglans; species Juglans microcarpa x Juglans regia. The sequence goes on along the minus strand of NC_054598.1, from coordinate 10,440,577 downwards.
AGCCGACTACCATCGCACTTGCTGACGTGATGTGCTTAGTAACATGGCTATGTCAGAAGGAAAAAAAAAATCGTATGTACAATAACGATGCCTTTTTGACTTCCATTTCTTGCTTAAGCCTCTCGTCACTATTTTTCCCTCCAAACGTTCCTAAAAACCTCCATCGATGCTTTGCTCTACCAAGCCATTCAGAACAATTTTTTTAACGCAAAGAAGACACCCATTGCTTCTATCGCCATCACCATCCTTCATTGCTCGCCGGTGACATTTTCTACCATTTATTCCAAACTTTTTTTAACTAATCATATTTATGTTTTTTGCCCTATTTTTGTTCATGTCCTAGAGATTTAATTTGTTCATAGCATTCATGAATTTAATAACGCTTGTTCCTACCCAGTGATTGGCTGAAATGAGACATCTTTAATAACACTTTGTTTATACCCTACTTTTCTTTAAAAGTTCTCAAGTAATATAAACAAGGTCAGGTTCATAAGATTGTTCAAATCAAGATAGAAAACTCAAGCCCAATTACTTTCTTATTAAGTTACACCTAGGAATTGTTAAGATACTTATCAAACTCGAGACAGGAGCTTGGTATTTTGAGAAACTGATTTTTCTTCCAATATTAATTTTTTTCCTTAATTTGTTATAAGTTGGTATGGACATACATATACTCATAGGTTTTATAGCACTATTTATTTATTTATTTATTTTTAATACTGACCCAAAATACTCTCATTTGCAGTTATTATTTGGATTATGGATGCATCAACATTTGAGCATGAATGTGGGGATACTTATCAAGTTACACAGATAACTTCTAACAACTCTTTAGCCCTCCAAGTTGACCCAGTGGGTTAGTTATTGGGCTTATTCTGTCTTTTTTTTTAAAAAAAAATATTTTGAATCCATAGTTTTTGAGTAATTTTTTATTTTATTTGACTAATGTAGATGAGGTTCAAATTGTATACGATTCAGAGTTTCATGATAAAGCGGAGGATGCTCCTATAAAGTATAAAATTATAGACAACAAAAATATTGAGGAGCCAAAGACAGGCATGATTTTTGGGTCTAGTGATGACATTTTTTTATACTACAGACAGTATGCCAATCAAAGGGGATTTGGTGTTGTTCAAAAAGCAAATCTGGAAGTGACAAGAATGACAAGCAAAAAAGAAAAATAGTTCAGCATGATTAGGTAAATTTTTACATTTAATACTTTCATATTAAATCTTACTTTATGTTTGATTATTATTTTTTTTTTTAATTTTTTGCCTTGTAGACAAGCCAAGTATCCCAGTTCAAGTGAACTTGAGTGACTCCCCAGTGACTATGATAGCTGCAAAAAGAAACATTTGTTTTGCCACTCAGGACAATTTAGATTTTCAGGTAACAAGATTAATGTTGATTTTTTTTTTAAGCTTTGTAGCCTTCTTTGACACTAACACTGTTTTTTAATTCTAAAACCAATTATGGCAGGACAAAGACATGGATGATCAAGAGAAAGGCAGTGTTAGAACCATTATTTTGTAAAAAAAACTTTTGTTAGAGATGACAATGACACCATGGATATAAAGAAAGATAGTGACCATTGTTTTGTAATGAAACTTTTGTGAGAGATGGCAGTGACACCATGGATATAAAGAAAGATAGTGATCATTGTTTTGTAATAAAACTTTTGTTAGAGATGACAGTGACACCATGGATATAAAGAAAGATAGTGACCATTATTTTGTAATTTCACTTTTGTTAGATGATGTAGAAGTAATTTTTGTAAAAAAAATTTTTGTTGGATGATGGGGATGCAAAAAAGAGTAAAGAAAGTATTGCTCAAAGTGTTATTTAAACAACTATTTCTTTGACAATTTATGAGCTGAGATTCTGATCACTTTGTCTAGACAATGGGAAAAGTGGTGCTATTTGCCCATCTCTGTATATGAATGTTGCTAAAATTCTCATTAGATACATGTCTATTCCATCCACAATTGATCAAGTGCAAACCAACTATCATTACATTCATTATAAATTACCTCAAATTTCAGCACATCAAAGACAAGAAAATGGATCCATTTGTTTAACATATAACAACACATAACATAAAACATCATCTTTGAACTTACAATGCCAACCCAGACCATATCATTTGGTCTCATGGTCCAAAACTTAGCTAACAATTACAAGATCACTTAGTTAACAATTACAAGATCAACCACAACTAAAACATCAAACATTCCCTATCATCTTTACATCTTTACAAATACCCCCTGCTATCATCTTTGATCATGCCATCACTCTTCTATTAGCTTGCTCTAAAACTTATTGTTGTATTATCTCTTCAGTGTTAATCTCCTTAATCCACATAAAACTTTTTGAGTAAACACTGTTAATATGCCACAAGAGCCAATTCATGTCTCTACAAGGGGTTGCTCGCAAGAAATGAAACTGTACAAAAATAAGATTGAAAAGAAACATAAAGAGCAGAAAAGAAATCAAATTAAGAATCAATAATCAAGAACAAGATCAAGTTATAAATTACCACTATCTCATAGCCTATGCTTGTAAGTGATGTCTGCTAAAAAAGCAGCAAATAGGATTTGCATAGCAGGAAAAACTTACCACTATCTCATAGTTTTAGATTCACATAGCCGTAAATAGGATTAATCTAACGAATTTATCGTCCAATTTTTGCCAAAAAGAAAACCGAATTAAGTTATGAAAAAAAAAATAACAGGAAAAAATAAAAGAAAAGAATAGCAATATTGGACTACCAAACCTCATCCATGGCCAAAGCTACATCTTCAATACTACTCACTTACGCAAGGATATATGAAGGAAGAACTACAAGTTGAAATAAAGAGAAACAAAGAGAACCATTAATCCTTAAAAATGGGAGCCCACTACTTATATAATAGGTAAATACGCACCATGCCAAATGTGTCCGAAGAAGAAGAGCAGAGCAAACGAAGCAAATACCAGTCAATCCCATGAGCTATCCATTCTTCTTGGATCTGGCGTAATTTTTCTTCAATCGCATCTACATTCTTGAGATTATATTAAGTAGAATAATGAAAGTGTTGCCAGACATGGAAATGGGGGTGGAGGTTTGGGTTAGGGGCGTCTGGAGGGGAAGAAAGGGGCAGGAGTGTGTTAGGGTAATGAAGTGAAATTTGAAAGGGGCTAAAAACAAACAATCGAATGAAGTGAAATTCGAAAGGGGCAATGAAGTAAAAAATAATTTTTTTACATTGAGCACGTGTTATTGTATATGCCATGTCAGCTGAGTGGGATGGTAGTCAGCTCCTGGTATGGAGTATACAATTTCTCTTGCTATATATATATATATATATATATATATATATATATATAGCAATTTGATCAACAGTGCCACGTGATCATTAATGATTCATTCACAAATATTGTTGACGTGTCAACCATCTTTGACAGTGATGAGTGCCACGTGATCAAACTCTAGAATTAATTTTCCCTTTTAAAAAAACACGATTCGAATCGATCCCCAATATTCCCTGATCATGCATTTTTAGGCTTTGCCGATCTTTGCTTATTAGCCCAGTAAATGGTGGGACAAGAGAACGCATAGCTCCGTGCCGAATACGTATAACAGATCTACGTAATTTCTTCTGCTTCCACACAAGACCCAACTAAGCTGTCAAATTTGACCCACGTTATAATGTATATGAGTAGAATTATTTTATTTTCTATATAAATCAAATTATCTCATGTGAATAATATATGATGTAAACGCTTTTAAATCAATTCATTTTTTAAGATAATGTCTTTACACCACACACCATCCACATGTCAAAATTTGATTTGTAAGATTCAAGTTTTAAAATTTATCTTCCAAATCGAATTATATCACGTAGATGGTGTGTGATGTACGTAAAAACTTACAAATAGAATTATTCATATAAGTAATGTAAAAGTTTTAGTGTACAAATCTTGTGCAAATTGTAATAAGGTGGGCTCCACCAGAATAAAGTGGTTTTTTTTTTTATGATAAAGTCCATTTTTTTTATAAAGAGTCTGCGTAAGATTTTGAATATTAGAAGTTTGTACAAAAAGGACTGCTAGAGACACATAGGGATCCCACAAAGGGATCCAACAAACTGATGTATCACTACCATGTCTAGTTAGTTTTTCTTTTTTCTTTTTTCTTTTCCCTCCCTAGCCCTAATCCCCAATCCCCTCCCCGTCGCAAACCCACGTTGTTGTCCCCAGTAAAGAGCCAACGCGTTTGTCAGAGCCAGCCCCAGAAAATAATCGATGTTGACATTATTGCTGCCAGTCCCATCCCTCACCAGCAACAAACAACATACCTTTCTCTCTCTCGATCTCTCTTTCTCTCATATTCATTCTATTTTCCTTTGTAATTTTCTCAACAACCAAACAGATTAGGATTTTCCCTCTCAACAACCAAACACAGAACAAATATTATTTTCCATTCATTTTCACAACAACCCAACAAGAACAAGTTGCGATTTTCCCTCTCAACAACTAAATAGAGAACAAATATTATTTTCTTCTCACTTTCTCCACAACCAAACAAAATTTTTCCTTACAGTTTTTCAACAACCAAACATAGAGAGGTATCCAGTGGTAGAGGTGGTAGGAACCCATGTGTTGTGGCCCATGGCCAAGCCACTGGCCATGCTCATAGCCCATGCTATGGGCTAGCCTAGCCCACCCATGGGCTCATGCATGCCATGGGTCAACTTGGCTCATACCAACTATGTTATTTTTTTATTATTTATTTTTATTTAATTAATTATTTTTTAAGGGACCTATTGGGGGTTTCCAAGTTGTAATCCTTATAAATATGACCCTTAAGCTTTGCATTTACATCTTTTGGCAAATTTCCTAGTGGGTAGACTATTTTGTTCTTGAGATCACCATTCGGTGCTAAGGCACTTGGGCTCTTTGGGGTGCAATACGTGAATCCCCTAAGAGAGGATCACACCTTGCAATTCGTGAATAGGTGTGGTTCAATCTATCTTGTTCTTGCAACTTTGTGCAATTCGTGAATCCAAGTTGTTGTTCTCTTTGTTATTTTCAAGTTCATCAATAAAGAGATTTATTTCATCTATGTGCAATATGAGAATCATAGTTGAATTGGCTATCTTTTGTTCACTTTGTTGTTGATTATTTATCACTTGTTTATCGTGTTCTTCATTTGTTCTTGGTGTTCATTCATTCCATTGCTCATTTGATCTATTACTTATCATATACTCGACCACCATCTTGTTTGTCATCCTTTTCCATACATTGACACACTTTACATAAAGCCTTCCCACCATCCAACTTGCCCTAACCGAAATACCTAGCCACCATCTCCATCAAACCCTAGTCATATTCCCCACTTACCATACTCGACCAATCCTAGTGTTGCCCTACTTTCCATAATAGTTCACATTCCCATAATTGCCCTTCATCCCTCATATCCATTGACCTAGCCATCTATCAAAAGTCACTATTGAGTCAACTTTCTTAATTTTAGGAAAGTTGATTCATCCCAATCACATCCCTAAAATCTCTTCATCCACTTACCATATTCAAATTCACATTCAAAACCAAATTCAAATTCAAATTCAAATCTCATTCAAATCCCTTAATTTAAGGAATTGCAAATCCTCTTCAATTCCTTAAATCACTCTTCCTACAATCTCTCTAAGTCAACTATTGACTTTTCATCTTAATTCAAATTCAAATTTCCCTTTTCACTCAAAGATTCATTCCATCTTATAAACTTCCCATATATACTCCTAAACCAACCAAATCTAGCCAATCTTCCTAAGACCAAGTCAATCCCAATCCGCCCACCTTAGCCACCAAACCCTAGCCTCACTCTTCCATCTCATTCCCAAACCCTAATATCATCCTAAACTCCAACCCTAAGCCAACTCATCCAAATCTCGAAATCCACCTACCCACCCCACAAAACCCTAGCTACATTTCACTATACCAACCCTAATCTCCATCCAAGTGGCCCAAACATCAAGGGCAACCCCCAAGCCATCCCCATTGCATCAAACAACCCTAATCAACTCTTAGAACACTCTCACTTCATCAACTTGGTGCCACTCTCCAAGAACAAACCTTAACCTCATCTCTTCCATTCAACCCTAGCCTCCATCATCTTGGCACCTCACTCAAGAACAAGTCTAGCCACCCACATTGATTTGCCTTAGCCTAAACACTTAGCCTACCCAAGTGCATCATTTTCATTATTCCCTTACTCAAACATCATTCCTTTGGTGAAAGCCAAGCAAGATAGCAAGATCACTCGGTCATCATATTCACCGAGGCAAGCTAGTGGACCTTAGTGTTAGGGACAAGACCGGAGTCCCTAACAAGAGGGCTGTCGGCGACGTCGTCTGGGTTGTTGGAGACTCGACGAGAATAAGGCGCGGGTGAACTGACGAACTAGTCTCTGTCTAAAGGAGGGCTTGCTTCGGGATAGTGAAGTGCGGGGAGGGAGATTGGGCATGAGGGAAGGAGTGAGAAAAAGAATAGAAAAACTGAAAGTTGGAGGAGAGGAATTGAGAGCACGACATTTAAAAAAAAATACCTGACGTCGTTTTGTGGGATCCCATTATGTCCCCAGTAGTTTCCTTGTACAAATCATTACTCAATGTGTATATTACAAAACACATACATATACATACATATATTTTTTTAGAAATTCTATTATCAAGCGATGTACAGGACACACCTAATAAAGTATTTATATGGCATACTTTGATTTTTGAAGATAAATTTTAAACTTTGAATTTTATCATTTAAGTAATGTGAATGGTATATTCTATATATATTTTTTTCGACTTGAAAGTCTGTTAGATATTGGGTATATATTATATGAAATAAAATGTACAAAAATTAAGGAAAAAACAAGTACACGGGGAATATTGGGAGACACACATGTCCGATTATATATATATATATCGATAATGTTCGTTTGATTTATATTCCAATTTCAAGCAAAGTGATAAATCGAGATAATTTATTTATTCCAAAATCGAGATGATTTGGAGAAGTGAAAGTGAACATTTACAAAGTCTCTATATGCGGACTGGCAAGATTAAAAATAGATGCTAACAATTAGAGTTGGGTCTAGACCGACCCAACCCACCTGCCAAACCCTTCATCATCACGGGGAGAGTCGAAGACAGGTTTTCCCTACTCATTGAAAATTTCTTTATTTTATTGGATGGAAATCTATGACAGTGAGATGAGAACGGGCTAAAATGGCTACTGTGAGGAGAGTAATCCCCAAGGTCGGCCCATGGGGAATAGGCCCGGCTCACAAGGCCCAAAGAGTCCCAGGGCCCGAGGGCAAGGGTTGGGCTGGGCATGTCAGCCCAGGGCACTTGGGAAGGAAGTAGTTAGGCAACGCATGCTGACTAGAGGATGGAAGGCAGAACTATTTGACACCACTACTGGCCGACACTCAGGGACAGCCCCTATCCTTGGACCCTGGCGTCCAGATAGGCCAAATGGATGGACGCACCTGATCGGGGGCATGTCGCATTTAATGGAACAGAAACAGATACGCCACAACAGGGAGCTACACCGCATTTAATGCATCCTGGGGCTGGACACGCCACATTGCCTCCTGAGGTGTCAGTAATAGCCACAATCAGGTGTGGCAAGTCTGCTGCGTAGCAGGAAGATGGCAAGGACACCTAACACCAGTACGGAGTGGCACATCCATTATCCACTTCCCAAGGATTGCCCCGACAAGGTATATATACCCCCTCCCTCAACTAGGGGAGGGGTTCAGACACTTTGATACTTCAGTTCATTATTCTCCCAAGGAACTCACATTGACTTTAACATTAGAGGTGTCCCCTACCACCCCGAAGTCCTCATTTCTATCTATTTGCAGGTGGACAGATTGGAACCCCTAGAGTTGCTCGGACGGCAAAGCACAACATCAACATCCACCTTGCTAGTTGCCTAGGCGGAGGCAGCTAGAGGGAGAGGTTGCTACGTTGGCCTTACTAATAACATTTGTAATTAAAGTGTTGCCTCACTTTAAGATTTAGAACGATTTAGATATATATATATATATATATATATATATATATATAAACACACACACACACATACATACTAGGAAGGGCACAATGTGCAATGCACGTGTGCCCAATTAGAAAAATATAAAAAACAAATTGATAATAAATGAGAAATGAGAAAATGAGTAAAAAAATTCAAAAAAACTTAAAACATGTCACCAATCTACTGAAGTTAAAGTAAACCTAATAAAAAATTAACAGAAGTTATAGATTTATGCAAGTTAGTGTTTTATTTAGAAATATAATCATAACTCTAGAAATTTTGATAACAAGAGATTTCAAAACTTTATGCCGTTGTTCCACCGATAGGGTTGATGGAGAGAACGTTTAGTTTGCTTTGACACAATTGTCCAAGTTGACTCTAGATGATTCATTCATTTTCTAGAACTTTGATTGTAATGCTTTGGAGATATGGTGGATGATCCTATATGAAATAATGAGAAGATATAAATGTATGAATATAAAGATTTTTTAATTTTACATTTTTATTGTTTTTTTTAAGTGTTTAGACACTTTATAGTATAGTTCAAATATTAAATACATAGTTTGTAGTTTGTTTGAATTGTGTATTTTATTATAAATTTAAATATATTTTCTTATGATCAATATAATAATTCATTCATAAGTTGTATGGTTCGTATGAATGCATTTATTATTTAATGAATATTGTTGTTTATGGAATGAAGTTTTGTTTATTATACTTAACTAGTAATCATATTTATGTCAAGGCTTTCTAGTGCTTAAGAAGTATGAGTTTTTTATTGCTTTGTTTTCACATAATTTGTTCATTTTAAATTAATATGTATGTAAGTAATATTTTATATGATTGTTAAATAGGATGTATGTATTATTAAATAGTTATATTATAATATGACTAATGTCAAATATTTTATTGAATAATTGTTTTACCTCTCCTGTATATTCCATGAGATCAACCGCTGTAGAACCTATTATTTCTTCTACTGTTGATCCAATAAGAATTGTATATTTACATTTATTAAATAACGCTATATTAAGAACAATAAGAAATTTAATAAATATGCAGATCTATTTAAATTATTAAGAAATTATAATTTCTCCTGATGGAAATTTATAATTGTACTAAGAAACCAATTTAATTTGGAAGAAAATATTCAATTTATCCGAAAATGAAAGAAATATTTAAGTTTAGAAATTTTATATCTTAATAAATCATTAAACAAAAATCATTAATAAAAGGGGAGAAAATTATATAACTAACTACAGATTTGTACTAAAATATAAGAATTCAATTCAATATTTACAGGACTCAAAATTAAAGGAAATAAATGTTGCACAACATTAAAATTTAATTTGTAAACATTTTCTTGTGAATCTCATGGAGGGAATAAAACATTGTGCAACATTAAAGTTCATCACTTTAAATTTTTTATTTCCTTGAGAATTTTATGAATAGTAACTGTAATTTTCGGGGGAAAAAAAAAACTCAAGACTATTTCTGATAAGATCTAAAATGGGCTGGTCTGTAGAGCCCAAAAGAATTCATATAAACCCAACCCCCCCTAAATTCCACATACGGCGTTGTTTAGAAACCACATAACCCTAATTGTTTTCCTCTCTTTTTTCCCTCCCCCCCTCTCCTCTCTCTCTCTCTCTCTCTCTCTCTCTCTCTCTCTCTCCATCAGCTGGTAACCCTCTTTGTTTCATTTATCTTCCACCAACCAAAACCACCGCTCTTTTTCTCTCCATCTATCTCAGTCGTTGTCATTTCCAATAACCCACAACAACCCTTGGTTTCTCTCCTCTTTGTTCTGTCATTATTTTACCCACAATCGCTGTCGTCTTCCACAAGATCTGCAAAGACTAATGTGAAGAAATGTTTGAAGCCGTGAATGTCAGTGCGAGAATCAGAGAGCCGACATATTCACGGCTTTGGGTGAATATCATCCATGCGTGGTGGGTCTCATGACGGATTTGGGTGGTTTTGGTGGTTGTTGTTATAGATCAGAGCAAATCTAGTAGTTTGATGATGATGGTTTTTGGTGTTCCAGGCACGATTTTGATGTTGGTATTTGGTGGGATGCACACCTGAATTACGAATTGTTTTTTAATTTGGTTTGATTTCGTGTATATGGGTATGATTCTTTTACTCAACTTGTAAAAATTTCAACATTTTACCGATTGTGTTTGCGTATGATTTTCCCTCATGCATATGTATATAATTTAGAGAAAATATATATTTGCAACCGTGAATTGTGCAACCCTCGCGTAATCATTTTGAAAAAAGTGAATAAAATATGAAACTCGTGAATTGTGCAACCGCCGCGTAATCATTTTGAAAAAAGTGAATAAAACATGAAACTTACATAAAAAAATTAATTTTTTAATAGTGAACTGTATTTTTTTTAAAACGATTACGTGACATTTACACACTTCACGATTATATATAAAATTACTCTATAATTTATTTCCACCCTTTGTTTGTGAAATCGTCTGAAGAAATTTTTATGATTTTCCTAGTGAACTTGTAGAAATTGGAACAAATTTTGTTTCGATTTGATTTTGTCTCATGCATATGATCTATTTAATTATTCTGTGAAGAGACATCTTCGACTGAGAGAAGAAGAGAATGGAATTTGTTGAGAAAAGTAGGGGCAAAACAGTCGGTGAGACAAAGGCCTATTTGGATACAAAAACGGTTTCATCTCATCTCATCATTACAACTTTCTTAAATTTTTACACAAAATATAATAAACAATTCAATTTTTTGAAATTTTAAAATAATAATAATATTATAAAATAATATTATAATAATATTTTATTTAATTTTTAACTTTTATTTAAAATCATCTCATCTTACTATTCAAACGGTATACAAATGGGTCAAAGAAAAAACACAATTATGGGAATTTCGTGAGAAATCAGATGACAAAATTGAAAAATAAAAATATTGGACGAAAACACTGTCCCTATATATAAAGAATACGAATATCAATATTTTTCATACAAACACTTGCTCAGAGGGCCTAGGTGATCCAAATCCACTCGTGGGAAATATAATAATCATCAAGGTGCATGATTTTAGTGCCATTTAAGATGCGTAAGCAGTGACGCCAGAGGGATTGAAACAAGTTGAGCGTGAAGCACGACAGCAACAATTTGCCTGCAATGCAATTGCATACGGCTGTGTCCCCATTTGCAAGCGGAACGGGCATGCATAGATTAAATAAAATAAATATAACTGAGCACTGTGCACTCTTGTCCCATTTGGAAGTGGATGTCCACTTTTACTTCCCTTTTAAAATTTGAGTCTAATTTTAAACTGAATTTAACATCTAAATATCTAACTCTTAAATCATTAAATTCATCTTAATTCAAAATCTCTTTATAGATAAGACTCGTAATTTTTTTCAACTCAATACCTCTTTACACACGGAATCCACAATTTTTTTCAACTTCTCATAAATACATCTAAACTCATCTTAACATCTAAATACATCTAAATTCATTTTAAATAGGCCTTATAATCACTCTACCATCTCAACTCATTACTATTCATAAATAATTCAATTTATCTCACCTCAAGGAACAACATAGACGAACATGCTTTCTTTCGTGATATAATATATAATATATTTATATACATGAAAAGCATAACTTGACCAAAACCTAGAACTTTAGAATTTTATACCCATATAGTGGTTGGAAAAAAGATGCAGAAAAGTCATCATGGCACCAACAAAGAGGAAGTTCCAACCGCATGCACACTCCCACTGCAGGAAGTTGTGACCCAGTAGGTCAAGGTTTATCTATTTATGTTCAGTAATGTCAATTACCCTACCACCAATCTCGTGTAAGAATGATATCTTTAAGATGCTAATTAATGACAGATGACTTCTAATTACTTCTGGCGGTCGTCTCATTCTTTTATTGCATTTAACTATGTCTCCTCAAACCTACCCACTAGTGCAACCAAAAGAGATTGCAGGTAGGGGCTTTTTAAGAGCATCAACAAAGGAAGATTCTCCATTATTGAGATATCAGTCTTGACTGAAATGCGTTCGGAGTCTCAGACCCGTGTCAGCAAGTTTTACTAGCTAGCAACTTGCTGTTTCGTTTCCGTTCTCATTACTTGTATGATACTGGGTGTATTACTTCTCACGAGGTTCATCAATAGCTAAAATCCTTGGATTAGCATAATATTTGTAGAAACAAAGGGAATAAAGGTTCTTAAGAGGGGACTTACAGATGCAAACTTGCATTACTTTACAGTAGAGAGAGCCGCAAATCATTCTTATTTACCTTTTTAGAGTAGGAATGCTCCAACTTACGGTATCCAAAGTTTCTATGATCCATTGAAACAGCACAAATGAAGTTAGTGAATCATTTGCAGCATGTCCTAAACTGCCTCCCCTTAACCTGCACGGTACACAAACAAAACTGTGTCGATTTAAACATCACAATAACCAGGTGTAATCAGCATTCAAAAGGTGATTTACCTTTCTTATGAGCTTACTCATTTTGCTGAAAAATAAAAAACAAATATAAAAAAGCTTACTCATTCTAAGGCAATTTAGCATATCAAAATCTTTAGTCTCTTTTAGCTGACATCAAATTTTGGATAACTCCCAAAGTTAAGGACCAACATATTGTTACTCAACAAAATTATTCAATTCAACAGCGTAAGTAGCTACATGCTCTTATTTCTTCCTGTAATATACGGATTATGGTGCACGATTTGATGATAGTCATAAATTTTTCTTAATTATGATTCAACTTCAACATGCACTAACATAAATCCTTGTACCCTTGCCTACACCGATGCACTATCACACCATAACAAGAATTTTCCCTGGGAAGCATCCTCGCTTTCAAAGTGTGACAGAAAAGACCAGTCAATAGGGATATGTTTTCGTACCTTGTTGATTGCATACCACTCTAAAGGTTGGGAAATAGCATGAGTCCTCATTTTCCTGCTTTAGTTGAATGGAATTTTTCTGTCGTTCCACTCTATGAAGATGTGATGACAATTGGAGCCAATCAACTGTGGATCCATGTTCAGGAGATGGACAATACTTAGCATTCAGCATATCCGAATCTTGAAAACCCCCTTCAGTACAAACTTGAAAATCAGCAGCATGACTAGCATCAGAAAACATTATGGATCCCATCTTACCAACGTCCATGGAGTTCAGCCCACGTGAATAGAATCCACTTGGTCCACATTGTTCCATAGAGCTTGCCCTTAAAGGCTTCTCAAAAATTTGAACACCAACATGATGGGCAGAGTCACCTTGCATAATCTGGGGGCTAGCCATTGGAATTCCTGTCAAATGACTTGACAAGTCCTGTGATTGGGCTGACAGAAGAGAGAGAGCACGACTGGAGATTGAGGCCCCAGATAGTTCCTGAATGGTTGAAACAGTAACATCACAGTTTTCAGTTCCTGCTGAAGGCACTCCCAAACAATGTTGTTTCCCAATGTCATGCAGATGAAGGAAAGATTTTGGGATCAACTGCCCATTTGCGAGAGGTATTGCCGATTGAGGACTGTAAAATGACTCCCCTTCTAACTTGATATGAGTAAACCAATTAGCTTGATCAGATTTTCCTGGAGGAACAATGCCAGCTCGAAAAATGTCTGGGAAAACAAAGCGTGTTCTCGGGAAGGAAGTCCCCAGATATCTGGTGTCTGCAAAACCCTTATAATGTTAGAGAAATGGTAGAACAACCGTTATCAAAACAAGATTCTACAGTCAAAGATGAAAGTAACTCATTGCTAGAGGAAGGTTAGATCTCAGAACATATATATAGCCTTTGCATGTTTCAGTTTATGATCCCTTACTGATCATGCCATTAGCTCTTAGATTTCATAAGTCTTTAACTACTAGACAATCCATACTGAAAGAGGTTAATATATTTAACCAAAATACCCTCTATATTTAAATTAATCAATTACTGCTTATACAATTATTTACAACAGGCATATACATTTCTTTTGGTCAAACTGCAAAAACAGTTCATATCCCTTGACTAGATCACAACCATGCATAATTGGTCTATAGCCTATATTTATATGGACATAGTGCACCTGTATTATGAAAATTAGTATCAGCAGATATATAATTTGTCCCCCATATGTACCAATCTGTTGGTAGAAAGTGAATCACAGTGGTCACAATGTTAAAAAAAACCATTGGATAGACAGCATTAAGAGGAGCTCAATGATGGCTGATGTGGCCACTTCCCCTAGTTTTCATTGAGGGAAAATTACTGCTTGTATTTATTTTCTTTTGATATCTATAGAATCGGCCTGGTCAAAAGGTTCAATATCTATGATAAATAACAAAGATGTAGTGGTATAAAAAAATTATTGAAGTCAATTACCTCTAATGACAAAGTTCTAACCACAGAAATAGTCATTGTGCTCCAAAAAAGGTAATTAAAATCAAATTAGGTGATCTAGCATCTTGAGGCTCTACAAAAATTTATCTCACTTTCCTTTTCTACTTTTAGTAATTTTACACTCTCATCATCAAAATATCATTTAAGACAGAGTTACAATACTTCCAAATGAGGAGCTAGGCTTTACTGCCGTTTTCTGGTGCAGTGACCTACTATTGAAAATATAACGAACAGCTAGCTAGAGATGGATCTGGGAAATGTAACTTTAAGAGCCTAACATTTGAATTTGAAAAAGTTTTCAACAAAATCAATTTTTTTGCAATTTGTTTTTTGGGGAGAAGGGTGTTGGAACTTTTATATCTGCATTTCAATTGTCTATTAAAGTTATTAGGGAGATTGAAAATCTTATACCTTGATATGATTGAAGCAGCTTATGTTTACCAGAAAGGGTATCTAACTGAGGCTTCCTTCGACGTTCATTATGGCCTGCTAAGCGTTTACGACAACTTCGCTTCCCTTCATCAAATTCAGCCAGCAAATGAAACCTAATTAAAGAATAGAGACCACAATTCATATCAGACTAACAAGTAAGCACTATAACTAATCTAGGGTGAATAATGATCTTAAAGTTAAGTTGATCAAATACAAAGGTACTTTGGGAAAAAATTGATCAAATAAAAAGGTGATTGGTTGTATTAGATTCTACACTTATTACAATCATAAGGCGTTGCCTCCTTCCATGCTTTCTTTATCTCCTCTGTGTACATAGGGTGCATTTCATTTCTTGGTTTCTAGATCATTGTTACATCTGAGTCCCCTAAATAAATGTATATTTTGCAATTCGATCACAAGTAAGCAAATATTTTTCCTACATACTCTATGAAATAAAAAGAATAGGATCATCATTACTGGTGCATCCCAAACACATCGCGTGAATAAGAATCGGGCTCATATAAGTATCTGCTAGGCTAACCATTAAAACTCTTAAACAAATCAAAAGCTAAAGTGAAAAGCACGACCAACCTGCTACACTGTTGACAAAACCTTTGTTCAATGCCGTTAACAATAACTTTGGTAGTCTTGGAGTGAACATCGCAAACTTTATGCCTTTTGTGGTAATCCTTTGAGGAGCTCAAATCCTTGTTACAACCATGGACTTGGCAGAAGGCAGCCTGAGAGTGTGAATTTGCTTTGCGTGCTCGCTTTGTCAGCAAGGATGGTGGTGCAGATGACAAAACTGGTCTGTGTTTAAAAAGCTTGCTACCTTCTGCACCTTTGCAATCAGCCAATCTCCCTAGCTTCAAATCAATAAGTGATAAATCTTGGTTGTTAGTTTCCATGCCTGAACATGAAAGCTTTTCTTCAGAAGCCACTTCTTCAAAACATGAATTTGAGGTAATAATACACGATGGAGAAACTGCTCTTTGACTAGAATTACTGCCAACCTCACCACTTAACATCTCTAATCCTTGGTTACCATGAAATGGTTTTCTCACAAAGTCAGGGAATCCCAATTCGACAAAATCCATGCTCTCGACCGCTTCTCTATCAGATACAAGCCCGTTGCTTTCAAAACTAAAATTGGGTTTATTGTCCCATTCCATTAATGGTTTTCTACTTCTAGCAAAAGCATCAACTTGTAAATCTATTTCATCAGGAAACAAAAGGCCTTTCCCTTCTGACGTGTAACTCCAAGGCTCCATCACAGAAAATAATCAAACTCGCAGAAATTATGCAATGATGTAAATGCCTACAGAATTCAGTAAGAGAACACATAAATCACCCTTCTGCAACTTACCAAAAGAGAAATCACTATCTTGCAATTCGACCCAGAAGCCAAATTTCATTTTACCATGTATGATATTAGTACGAAACATAATTACATAGAAAAATGTCAAAACAAATGCATTTAGACATAAGACACATAAATACAGAAATATAAAAGCAATGGCAGTAAGAATCATAAAATTTGAAATGCTCCAGAACTAAGAGGAAAGAAAGCGAACAACATTGGTCGCACACCATTTCATACCAAAGTCAAACCAAATATTCCGTTTCCGGGTAGCCCAAAACTGAAAATAACACAAAAGAGTCCAAACGTATCACACGAGCTAGAAGGAAGATTAAAACGCAAAATCATTCTCCGTTTGGCTGCTAGGAAAACAGAGGAAAAGAAAGAAAGAAAGGGAAATCAAACGTTCGGTTACCGAGAAAATTTTAGGAAAAATATCGGTCGCCAAAAGATTGACAAGCTTATTTATCTTTTACCATGCTTTCTCGGGAACCACAAGCAATATACAATGAAAAAGGATAGCAGAAAAGACAGTGGAGAATGGGTAAGAGTGGTTCTTTGCATACCAGGATGAACAGTGAGAGAGGGGGAGAGAGAGAGAGAGAGAATGTGTGGTTTTTCAGGTTTGTGGTGAGGTCGAAGGAGATACACTACGAGTCAACATGATTTCCACTACTCTCACTCTGTCCAAAAGCATGTCGAGGTCTTTTGTAGCTTTTGAGAGACTTCGAAATTCCGTTTGAGTACCCATCTTTCGGCTCTATCACAGGGACAACTTGGGAAGGGCCGTTCTTCAAGACTTCACTCCTAAGATTATTCTTATTTTAATTACCAACCAGCTTGTTTGTTGTTTTGGAATACGGTCCGACTCCTCTTGAGTACTTATTTCAATTTGAAGAAAAATAAATACATAAAATTAACTTTATCAAGTTATTATATTAATTGATATCCATATAAATGATTAATAAATCTTGTAAGATCTGCTTTATTATATCTTTCTTGTAATTGATATTTTCATATTCAAGATCTTTATAATTAAATGGATAAAAATATAAGGAAAATGCTAGTATATCTTTCACTTCTTCATTAAAAAATTATAATAATTTTATAGTAGCGGACATGCTCAACCATCACAATCAGCAATCAAACCGGACGGCAGGCTATCACGACTCAAAATCTAAATATACTGTATCAGGAATTGGAGCGAACCCACCAAAGTCAAAGCCTGCACAAGGTAAAGATGAGTAGGGCACAGTAGGCGAGTAGTCAAGGACAGAGAGACCAGAGAAAAACTTGCAAGAGCAAAGGCAAACAACAAGGTGATGAACAAAAAGAAGGCGCGCAAAACATAAGCCACACAAGCAAGCTGGGGAACAAAAGAATATGATAGGGTCATTAATCACAAGGCTCAAGGCTGTCAACCTAGCTTACAAGGCTAATTAAGCGACATACGTCCATGTTAAAATGAGGATGGGTAAAGAGTTCACTTCTTTCTCTGCTTAAGCAAACATAAGAACTGTCACTCGTTGCAACCCTTTGGCCAACACACGAGTTGAAAAAAAGAAAACTGTGCTTTCACTATGAGTTACACACTATGATCTATACAAACTTACTACAAAAGCGAGTTATATACTAACATGACACTGCATGCAATTTGCCAGTGCCACATCGGAAGCTCGGGCTCGAAAGTTCGTGAAGTGCTAGAAAATTCTGATCATACTTGCTTGGAAACGGAAATAATTAGTGAAATCATGTTAGTATATATGTAATTTGCTTTTGTAGATGTTGTATGTAATGTAGAAGATCGAACTCTTACACTTGTTGTATTGGCCTTCACTAGATGGTGCTATTGAATCAAAGATAAGGCATACAAACCAGGAGATCTATGATCTCCCCAAGGATTTGGATTTCATAAAATATTTATTGAACTTGGATTATTTCTCAGCCATTTGTTCTTAATTCCTTTCTTTCTCTTTTTTATAATCATTTCTTTTGAAGCAAGCAAACTTCGTTAGTTAAGGAGAATATAGTCTGATACGAAACATGAGAATTATACAAGATGGTCCTTCCTACTATAAAAATCAAGTAGGCACTGTGAGATTTTAATAAGAATGATGTTTCCATGCAAATTGTTGGTAGGCATTGCCTATTACGCAATAGAATGTGTGTATCAATTTTAAGATCTATATTAATAATTTCCAGCTTTCAAAGTCGGAGTAGAAATATGGTATCTTTGGCCGTCATCCGATCAGAAGCATGTCTAGGTTGATCGATGGCCTTGATGGTTATTCGTGAGTCTCCTATGAATGTTGCAATGGCTTCACCTTGGTTTGAGTTGGTACTCCATGTGAGTTCGAATACTACAAATCTCAAAGAGTCATCTCAAGCTCCGTTTGGATCATGTTGAGTTGAGATGAGCTCAGTTCTTTATGAATAGTAGTGAGTTGAGATGGTGAAGTGAGTTTTATGAGACCCACCTAAAATGAGTTTGAATGTTAAGATGAGTTTAAATGTATTTATGAGAAGTTAAAAAAGGTTGTGTATCCTGCATGTAAAGAATTGTTGAGTTGAAAAAGGTTGTGGATCCTACGTGTAAATAGATTTTGAGTTTAGATGAATTTAGTGATTTGAAAGTTAGGTGTTTAGATGTTAGACTCAGATTAAAATTAAACTGAACTGAGTTGATGTTAGTTCAATCCAATTTCCAAACGAAACCATCTACAAATTGCTGTTTGTAGTGCTTCTATTTGGTCTGATTGCTCCAAAAAAAATAGAAATTGAGTAATGATTTGTTCGGGGAGGGGACCATCTTGGATCGTTGTTTTAGATTGTTTAGTACCATGCATTGCAATAGTCTTTGTAAATTCTAAGAACTCTAGAGATAAATTGATCAATGACAATTTTTTATACTCATTTTGAATGGAACAAACATGGACAATGAGCATTTATTTTCGGGTAATATTATCTGACATAGCCCTTTCAGACTCAAAATATTTCTTTGCAAATATGATTTTAGGTAATATTATCTGATATTGGTTTTTCAGACTCAAAATATAATGTTTTTTTTTTTTTTTTTCCTGAGCAATCATACGCATTGAGACCTACGCACACATTAGCAAGCCTAGTAGTGGTGGATGGTCAGATATCTCGTTCTGGAGTGCGATGAGACCCCTGGGTGCCATTTGTATGCCTTGGAAAGCCTACACGTGTCCCCCCCCCCCCCCCCCCCCCCCCAAAAAAATTAGGTGGGATTGGGGTTAGGAAGGATAGGGAGTGACCTATTGCATTTCAAAGTTCTGACACAGTGGTACTATGTCTGCCTTTTACTTTCCCAAATGACCATTGCATGAGTGCCAACCAAAAGCCAGCACTCAGCCACCCAATCCATCTGTAATACGTTGTCCATTATGCAACTGGGTCAGGCACTCATAAAAAAAGGCATATGAAGAGAAATCATTGAAAGGAATGGCTCCTGTAGGGATTATCTGAAATTTAGGCTATTAAGATTCTAACCCATTGGTTTAAGAGTCAAAGACATTACGAGTAACTTTGATCTCATCTGTAATTAATTCTGTATCACTGTTTTTTTTGGCTACTACACTTTGGGAAGGTTCAATCATCTCTTGACCAATTACCAGGATTTAGAATTTTCAGTAACTAGGGAGCTGGTAATTGCAAGTCATAAGAAAGGCCTAGACATGGTTGTAGTGATAAAAGGCAAGGATGATCATACTGCTTACTGTTCAGCAACAACATTTTTTTCAATATATATATATATATATATGTATTGATATTGATATATTACATTTACTTAAAAATGTGTTGCATCTAACTGTTTTTAAACTATTATTCATCATTTGGATTAATACCCACCGACAATTTTTGTTCTATTATTTTGGGTTCTTGTTTAGTTTTTGTTTTTTGGAGTTCACTTTCATACGAGTTTTTATTTTTGAGGTTGAGAAACAGTCAATTTAATAGTCCTTGAAGATGATATGGATATAGATATGGATATGGATATGAGATGACAAGAGATAGGGTAAGGTGGGATGGAATAGCTAGGCCTTTACTGGGTTGGGAGGAACAATGGTGGGGGATACTGTCAGAGGCACACAATGGCATTGGAAATTGGCAAGCCAGAGATGAGTGCTCACCTAATCCTTTATTTATTTATTTATTTTTCTTTTTTTCTTTCTTCCCTCTCTTTGTGGATGAAATTCAAGGCCAGTTTGCA
Source organism: Juglans microcarpa x Juglans regia (assembly GCF_004785595.1). Lineage (NCBI taxonomy): Eukaryota > Viridiplantae > Streptophyta > Magnoliopsida > Fagales > Juglandaceae > Juglans > Juglans microcarpa x Juglans regia. The sequence continues at coordinate 10,420,074 of NC_054598.1, read as the reverse complement.
ACAAGAATGTGCATCCGTGACTATCAGCAGTAAGATCTCTGAAATTCTGTGAAGAGGAAAGCTGCACTTGCTTTGCTTAAAGGAAGAAGGCCCACTAAACTTGATGAGCCGAAAGGAGGGAGCCAGTAAAGTGTGGGGGAATCCACAACACACAGTACGTGTTATCTGCGTGTGAGAAAGAAAGAGATAGAGATAAAGAGTGTTCCTAGCTAGCTCTCTTGCGTTGTGGGTGAGGTTGGCCATTCAACAAGCCTACAGCTTTGTGGCACTCCTGATTTGTTAGCCTCTGTTTTAATTCACCCAACTGAGTGAATTATAGAAATTGTTCCTTTTGCCTCCCTCTTTCAATGAAAACAAGGAATGGAAATGTCATATTTTGTAAGGCAATGGTAAAAATGTAAGATTTTTATGAATGGTTGTGAATATGAAATCATCACTTGTCCTAAAAGTTTATACTAATAGGAAGATGTAGATTTTATTATTTATTTTATATATTAACACTCTCCCTCATGTGTGGGCTAGACTCTCCCTCAATGGATGACCCAACACGTGAAATATTTAATTAAATAGGATAGAATATAGAGTCAGGGTTCGAACTCATATCTCTACTTTGATATCATGTGAAATCATCACTTGTCTTAAAAGTTTAAACTAATGAAAAGATGTAGATTTTATTATTTATTTTATATCTTAATAGTGAATGACTATTTGTGAGCAGTAGTGATATTAAAATGGACAATTCATACCAAGAACAGGGGAGTGAACAATGAGGAAAGAAGAGGCTATTTTATCAAAGAGCCTAGCAAGAGTTTCCTCTGCTCCCATACCATAAGTTCATAACAAAACCATTAAGACACCAAAAAGCCTTAGAATTTGATTTTGAACCTTTTATCCCTTGCAGAAAGGCATGTACTTCCCATTGCCAAAGAACATTTCTTCATCTTCTTGATTTATGCCAAGAAGTGCTGCTTCATTATTGGATCAGACACTCTTTCTGTCTTATTTCACCCTCTTCTGTTCTCACATTCACCACTACTGGTTCATTTCTTATTTTTGTTGAATCCCTGCGAACCTGTCTTCAGGAGAGATATTTTGAATTTTATGACATGAATGAAGTACTTCAGTACTGATCACCAGGTGTTCATAGGGTTGACTCCCTCCAAAAGAACCCGGTCTAGCAGCACTGCTCACTCCTTAGATCAACAACACGTAGACAACATCTCAGCAACAAGAAAAAAAAAAAAAAAAGATCTCTCCGGATATTCCTTCCCCAACTTTAGTGGTGGACCTAGTTCAAGTTTGCTTTTTACTAGCAAAACTTTCATCCTTTTGTGTTTTGTGGTTTGAATTATGAGAAGTTGTTCAATGATCAAAGTTATTCAATGATCTGATATAGACCATAAAAAATGGATAACCATTATCAAACTAATACCAATTCCATCACCAGTACTTGTATTTGCTTCGAGTGATGTAAGGGTATTTTGTAGCAAACCGCATGCCTAGAAGCTAATCCCAACAGGCAACATACAGCGACGTACAGCCATATAGATGGATACAAGAAAGACAGGCATTTTAACTTGTTGTGGCCACGCGTTAATTGCACAGAAACCAAGCATCCCCTGCTACATGCATGCCCTACACGGCTTCAATAAAATGCCGCAAAGTGTCAGCAGAGCAGAGTGCATGTGGGGGGCCGAAAAACGCATAAAAAAAAAAAAAAAAAATGAAGTGTGATTTTGGAAAGGAAAGAGCTGAAAACAATTTGGTCCTCAAACTCCAAAGATGGTGGCTTCGGACGTGTTAAGCTCCTAGTCACAAAGCCATGAAGTGCTGCTGGGTCATGCATTCTTTTCTCTTGGAAAAGAAAAAAAAAGATGGACAAGCAAGTTGAAAAGAGAATGACAGTGATTTCCTACCCCCTTCCTCCGTCATCCCCTTTCCATCTGTCAAAATCTTGGAGCGGATAATGGAAAGTAATCAAAGTTTTTAACAATTTGGTTACATCAATGCTATGCGCATGTATCAGGATATCTTCTTGTATAAATGCTTTAGTCTTTGAGATTTTATAAAAGAAAATTGAAGTAGTTTGATGTGATATGTTATATTGTAAAATTATAATTTTTGTAAAATAAATTTAATATATCATATGAATCTATGTCAATTTGTGAGTTTATTTTAATAAAATCTCTTTATGATCGCAACACTTCTCATTTTCTTAATTTTTCTTCTTATTTAATAAAATACTTGAAATTGTCGAGAAAGTTTTGTTTTCTCTCGTTTGACTTGTAAAGATTATCATCACTATTATTGCCGATATTTCCTCCTCTACGAGATTCCTGCATATTCTTTAATAATCGTTAGCACCAGTTGTTTTTACCAATATTTTGAATACTGTACCGGACGTCGTATCGGACAAAGTATTGGAACGAAATATTTTAATACCGGTACCGTTTCGAGATAGCGTTTGGAGATAACGTTTCGGAATAGTCGATATATAAATAAATTATAAATATAAATATATATATAAATTATATTCCAAAATAATAGTTTATACATAAATAAATTATATATAAATACATATATATAAATTATAAATAGTCTAATCTGAATTGGGTTAAAAAATAAGCTTGTAGTTTGAAAAAATAAAAAAAAAAAAAACACACGGGCCGAAATTCAGGCCGGTACGGAACAGGTATAGTACCTGTACCAGCCGGACGGCCGAAACGAAAAATTTTGACCGTACCGGTCGATACGGTACGAAATTTAAAACACTAATTTTTACTTCCATGTATAGTTTACTTCCACGTATAGTTTTCTTTCCATGTATAGCTAGTTTTCTTTCCATGTATCTATCTCGTTGTCATCTTAGCTATAAAAATGTCATATTGTATTTTCTATATAAGCAAATACAAAGGCCTTGCATTAGATCAAGTCGTTTCTTTACATGGTATCAGACTGCTACTAAAGTTGTAAAAAATAGATTCTTTTTCAACCTTCTTGTTCCCACCTGTGATTGACTCTTGGCCCAAACAAGTGAAATATTTAATTAAATAAAGTAAAATATAAAATCATGATTCAAATTCAAGATCTCTGCTCTGATATTATTCATACAAATATATGAAGGCTAGCCCAAATTTTTTCTTATGATAACCAATATTTTTATCTTGTTATTATTGATGAATATTCAAGATATGTTTGGTTATATCCTATGGTCCGAAAATTTGATGTAACCACTATATTTTTAACTTTTCTGAAATTAATAGAGAATCAATTTAACAAAAGTCTCGAAATAGTCAGAGGAGAATTTGTAAATCAAGTTTTAAAATAACTTTTGTTTATTTTTATTTTCTACAAGAGTGCTTTTGGCATCTTGCATGATCCGAAAGGTGATGCTTTCTGCGACTTTTTATCCGGAGCAGTGCTACGAATTAATTACTGTTTACGGCTGATCGGTAACGCAACTTACGTGCCACTAACTTCTTTTTTTTCTTATTTTTTTTAGAATAAATATAGATAAAAATTATTATTAAGAACATCTATTTTATACACATGATATGATATTATTTAAAGCATATATCTTTTCAAATAAGTGTTAAAAATAATCAACTAGAAGTAACTATACAGTAAATACAAAATATGCACTACTACAATGACTTCTCTCTCACATTACCCTTTTTTTTTTTTTTTTTTTTTTATGATGATGAAAACCCGTTTCTCTGTTCTCACCCTTCCCGTTTCTCTCTTCTCACCCGTGCCCGTCGCAGCCTAGATCCGACGCCGCCGCCGATTTGGCCTCCCACCGCAACCACCGACCACCACCACCGAGCCCTTCCTCCTCCCCCATTGTCATCGTTGTCTTCTGGTTCTTCGTCCCGATAATCATCACCAAGTTGTCGCTGCCGGTCCCCAACACCGTCAAACTCGCAGATTACTTCAGCTGCTATGGTTCCAGTCTATCCGAAGAGTAGCTGTTAAAGCTGGAACATGCCGAAAGTTCGGAACTTTCTCCTTGCATTTGATACAACCCATGAATCTTTTATTGCTACTTTGATACACGCACACCATGCGGCATTTGATTTGGAAAGAGAAGTAATATTATTGAGATTTTTGGTGTATCAAATACCCATCATACAAGAAATATTTTTCCTCTTATTTTACACCGCTTGCTTTCCAGATGAAGTTCATTTGACGTGAGGGGCTTGAGCTTCGACGAGAGAGGCGTGTGAAGTTGAGGAGCGTTGTCGCATCTGGAAATCGCGGGAGACAGAGAGCTCAAACCAGGACCGGTTCAATCTCAGTTAGTGAGTCCGGTCTACACGTAAGGTGTAGGGTGTGCGTTGGAACAACCGGCTGATACCAAGAATATTTCTTTTATCCGTGCTTGTGTCGGCCATTTAATTGAAACGGTGCCGTTTCATTTTCCACGTGGCACCCATTTTCCAACGGTTATACACGGTGCCGTTTGCAAAAGCCGCTTGTACGTAGCAGAGGTGTTTTCTTTAGAGAAAATCTGTAAAACCCAAAGATCTAAGCAGACAGCATGGGTGGTCAACCTGGACTTTGTTGGCGCGAAAGAATAGCCCAAGTCTCTAGGATCCCAGCCTGGTCTTATTAGCTCTTGAACATCAAATTTTACCTTTGAGTTTGAGTTTCATAATTATAAATAATCTTGATTTGATATTATCTATTAATATTTTAATTAAATTAAAATTGATTAGAATATTACTATATTAAGTTGATGTTGAAGAAATTCATGACCTAACTAATCTTATAAAATTAGTTCTATAAGAGAGGATTATTTATTCCTTATAAACATATCCAAGATTTTGTCCACAAGTAATATGAGATTACTCCTCAACACCTTCCCTCGCGTGCAGGCTAGTATTTCTCCTAGTCATTGTCATAGATTAAGTAGTGTGGATCCTAATTTATCTTGTAGCAGGCTCTGATACTATAAAAAAATTCATAGGCCTAACTCATCTCATAAAACTGATTCTAAAAAAAAGAATTACTCATTTTTTATAAACATGCCAAAAATCTTATCCATAAGTAATGTGAAATTATTCATCAACAGATGTATGTTACTCTAATTAGAAATCAGAATTGTTCTTTATTTTATGTGGTCTCTTTCTCTGTAAATAAGGACCTATATTTTATATTTATGTAGACTTGAAAATAAAAAATATACAATTATAAATCACTTGAGTATATTAGTTACCGTTGTCACTTGCTGAATTTAGACATTAAGGCCTCGTTTGTTTTTACAGATGAGATGATATGGGATAAAATAAATTGAGATAAAAATTAAAAGTTGAATAAAATATTGTTAGAATATATTTTTTTAATATTATTTTTATTTTGAGATTTGAAAAGTTGAATTTTTTATTTTATTTTATACAAAAATTTAAAAAAATTATAATAATTAGATGAGATAAGATTAATTGATAAATTTCTTAAAAGCAAACAAGGCCAAAAAAAAGTGAAAATATCCCAGTGAATGGGGGAAAAATACCCAATTACCAAGCCCAAGCTTAGAGAAAATGGTCAGATTTGGGCCTGCCCCGGTCATTCGACCTGGTTATTTTTCGTTTAGTTAATATTCGATCATGCGAGCCCGAGGAACGTCCAGGGGAAGACGGGCTTCAAACAAAATCTGGACCATCCCTCTGATTTCTGACAAGTATGGTGGGCCGTTAAAAATAGTGGAGTTTTGGGTTGGAAAGAGCTGCTCCAATTTCGAGGCATGATTCAAGATGGTCGACGTCGTTTGTGTTATTGTCGAATTAACCCATAATTTATTTTATATATTTATGGATAATAATAAGAAGGAAAATACTCTAATTATAAAGAGATTATACACAAATAACTCCACAAACTAGTGCAATTTGATGTGATTGGCCAGATTATAAAGTTATAATTTTAATTATAAAGTAAATCTAACAAATCAAATAGAATCATATCAGTTTGTATGATTATTTTTGTATAATTTTTTTATAGATATAGCAGTCTCTAACAAAAATGACATGACAACAAATTCGGTACATATATATATATATATATATATATATATATTTGGTCTCAAAGTTGGAAACATACTGTCAATGATCTCTTATATATCTCTCTCAGCCTCCTCAATATCTTTGGAGCGAAAGAAGAAAGCAAAGGCGGCTATTTGATTATTTTGTTGAAGTTTGTGTCCTATAAGTGTGTGTGTGTGTTAGCTTTTGGCTTATACTTGATTAATAGGAAGCTGTTTTTGTTCAAACACATGAACTCCCATGCATGTCCTTGTCTTGCCACTTCAAATGGATCATAAGCAAAATAGCTGAACAAAAATCTGAATATCCGACTCTGTAATGATTTTGTTCCGGCTCTGCTTCAACTCCGATAAGTTAGAGTCGGAGTCGGAGTTATTTTAACTAAAAAAGTCAGAGTCGAAATTGAAGTCGGAGTCAGAGTCGGAGGTGGTGATGTATCGACTCCGACTCTGATATTGTACATATTTTATAAAAATATATATATTTTATATATTAATCATATATATTTTATATAACTATAACTTATATAGTTAATTAAATTCAATAATATACTAGTATGAATAAATTATTATAAAATAATATGCTTATACTATAATATAAATAGACTAAATTCGCTAATAATAGTTTAGTATATCTAAATACCATACTATTAACTATTACTACCATGTAACAGGAATGTATAATATCAACTAATGTATAAACACTAATATATAATAACATGTAATACTAATTATATAATAAGTAATGTATAATAACATTTAATACTAATGTATTATGTATAAACACAAATATATAAGTTTATAATAACATGTAATACTAATATATAATAACTAAAATATAATAACATGTACTAGTAATATATAATTATCAATGTATAATAACATGTAATACTAATGTATAAATAATAACATATAATACTAATGTATAATAACATTAATTTGTACAATGATTTATTTTTTCAATTTTGGTTATGTTTTAATAAAATTGAAATTGAAAATATTTAAAAAAAAAAACTAAAATCTGGAAGCCCAAATCTGATTAGTAGGAGTCCAAGATTGTCAAATTGAAATTTCAAATGGACTAAAAAAAAGACCAATAAAAAAGTCCAAATCTGACTCTGCTTAGACAAGTCGGAATCGGATCGGAGGCTATGCAAATGTGAATTGGAGCTGGAGTCGAAGGTAGGCATGCACTCCAACTCTGACATTGTCAGTGCTCAGCCCTAATAAACAATATATGTATGTCTTTGCCCTGGGAATATTAGATCATATTTGGCTCTCCAATTATATCATGTATTGCACGAATTACAGGTCTAATAATCACGTAGTCATGACTTAGCTAGATATAATATCTCGCGCCACAAATCTAATGTCTAGATGAAGACAAAGTTATAAGATCATTTGGTACTTAAACTGTGTTGCAAATTAAATGGAGTTGGTTACTTAGTCACGTCCCCAAAACATTGTTTTTTCAAAGCAATTACCTAATTACTATTTGGCCAATGCTAGGGAGCCCCATTTGGGCTCCCCTTTTTTTGCCCGATTGGGCATTTTATTTTTTCTTTTAGTTTATTTTTACTTAATAATTAAGAAAATATTGTTTAATATTATTATGAATTTTCTCAATTTTTTTAAAAATATTTAAAAGTGTTAAAAAAATGATGGGAAAAAAAAAACTTTAAAGAATTTTTTATTTTTTTTCACATTATTTTTTTAACACTTTTAAATATTTTTTTTTAAAAAAAATTCATAATAATAATATTAAACAATATTTTCTTAATCATTAAGTAAAAAAAAAAAAAAAAAAAACTAAAAAAAGAATTGCCCAATCGGGCAAAAAAAAGGAGAGCCTAAATGGGAATCCCTAGCATTTTTCTTACTATTTACTTGATTATTAATATATATATATATATATATATATATATATATATCCTTGGTACGCAAACAATGAAAATGATTCTCGATCGATACGAGTTGTCGCGATCTCATAATCACACATATGATTAATTATCATTCTGGGGTTAATTAGGTGAATGATCACAAGGCAAACATGAACACAAAAGCTGCTAATTAGAATCATGAATTACTGCATGATCAAGCATACACACACACACATATATATATATATATATATATATATATATATAGGTTAGGTGATCAATGGAGGAAAAAAGAAAATTCAAGTAACAAAGATCAGTTAGCTGGGGATAATAATAATAATAAAAAAAAATGGTGATCATGATGATAATTACAAAAGAAAAAGTTGAAATCTGAAGAGTGTTGGCCATTTTTCACGGTGGTAGATTAGCTTTTTGTTTTTTTTTATAACAAAAAGAAAGTAAGGAATTGATTGTCGACAAGGAAAGCTCTGCGCAATGCACGTCTGATTCCAGTGGGGTGTGAAACTTAATTGGTAATAACATCTGAATAGTACTTTGAATGATAACACATTTGCAGGGACCCTCCACCCACCCACTGGAGGGATATATGGTTACATGCCTGCTTGGTGCCAACTTTTTTGGTGCCTGCCCCATGAATCATTTGTCTATATCATGCCTCAAAGGGAATAGCTTTTTGGTGCCCCATGCATGCATGCATGCATCATTAATGCTTGTCATTCTTTCTAAAGGCTATGTATATATCCATATAGGATGAATGAATGATTGATCTCTAGCACCAGCTTCCAGCTTAAATTAAGATGCTCTAATTACACACACACAAAAGTAGCCGATCCCTCCAAAATTTGGCATTTTTCATGGAGCTGCATGCATGTCCTTCAGGTATCTTGGCAGGTTAATTTGGCTGCTTTGCTAGCTGCAGCCTGCAGATATATAGAGACCTGTCCTTTCGCTTAGTGACAAAGTATCATGCACCCAATCAACATGTCAATTTCCAACAGCTCCAGTAATATTGGAATATAGTTAGGGTTCTGACATATCTATAATTAGTTAACAGGTCATGATATTAATAATTAAGTTGTTTCAGAAGTTGACTCACCCTGCAATTAGGCAGACATGACTCCTCTTAATTTGCAAGCCTTTTTACATCTCAACTATAAATAAATGGGTATACATGTTTTGTTTGCTTAGTCTAGATGCTATACACGTTTTGTTTATATTAACAAGAAAAAATAAGATCATAAGCAGGCCAGCCTAGCTAGTTTTCTAATGTCTACATTGATCATCATCATCTGATTAGACAGAAGTCATGTATTTTACTGTATAACAAGCTAGCTAGCTAGCTCGCTCCTCATTATTTGAGCTAGGCAAGCTAAAAAGAAGGATGATTTGTAGCAGTGAGCCAGCTAGGAAATTATAATAGTTTGTCCGCACGGAACTTGAACCTCATGTTTTTCCTTAATTCTAAGTTCTGAACTTAATTATTAACCTTAATTTCGTGCTGATCATCACAATTACTTCTGTTCCATATTTCTCTTAATTTCCTTTCTGATCATATTGGTGCTTTTTCCTTTATAAATCTAATTGACATAATTCTAAAGATTACAAGGAAATTAATATTGTTGGCTGATGGAATACTAGTTGTGAGTAATTAAGCATGATGACTTTTGAGGATCTCTTAGTGTCGTTCGTTGGTGATTTATTTGTTTTGTTATTCTTACTTGCATGTGTCTTTTTTGCAGGTTTTTATATTGTTTAGTGTTGGTTCTCTTTGTCTTTGTTCTGTTTTTACCCTGTATGTCTTTTAGTTTTGTACTCACGTGTCTGGTTGTTTTAGTATTTCTGATGCCTGGTTTTCAGGTTTTATGTTTATTTGTATTCCAAGTGTCTAGTTGTAACTACAGTTTTCTTCCATCACAAGTGAAGGCTTTCAATAAAATTTTATATGCAGGTTTTCATGCATATAAAATATTACTCACAAAAAGTCATTATGGTTTTTTTTTTTTTTTTTTCAAATTTATTTATCGATGCGACCATTTAACAAATTCATATAATTCCTTGGCACCTCTATTGTCATGTAAATGTCCGGATGTTGAAGCTATTGATCATCATCTGTTTAGTTATGGAAAGCTAGCTTCTGGTGGTCATGTTATTGACTTTTGCCTTCTCAGTTTATAGACGTTGGTGCTTATGATTGAAAAGGTATAAGGGAAGAAATGGAGGATTGAAAAGGTATAAGGGAAGAAATGGAGGACAAAAAAGAGGATATGGTATCCAATGTACGTAATCCGAGGATATAATGTAGAGGCGGAGGGCGATGAGAGACTCAGATATCATGTGGAGGTTGCGGTAAACTCGTGGAAACGTGCAAGGCCGGTCAAGATTTGGTTTAGGAAGAAACTATATATGTGAGAAACTCTTGTGTCTCTTTGTCAACCATTATCCTCGACTGGGTGATATACTGCATTGAGATTAACCAATTGGTGGAGTACTTCTTATGTGATTAGGGAGTATTTGGAGTTGCCATCAATTGCCAAGAGAATTGAAAGATTCTTTGCATAATAGGTTGATTTCTTAGGGAGTAATTAGTTTTTGTATAGCATGAATTATAACACTCCGATTCCGGAGGTCCAGAGAGTTAACTCTTGTTTCCTGATAATCAATTTCAACAATACTAATATATTCTCCAAATCTAAATATATATTTTCAAAGACTCCATATCAAACATAAATTCCTCTAATCTAATTAACTACACATACTCATTTGTTAGATCCTCAATACAATAAACCAAATAAAATAGATTTACTGCACCATATATCTCAAATAACATAGTAAAATAAACCAGAGTTTACATAAGTTTCCATAAACTACCTAACATACTGAAACCCATCTACTGAATAAAGTAATTCCACCAATAGCAATAGTATCCCGAGGTACTCAACTACTATTCTCAACTAATCTTGTCCACGCATTCTATTACTGATCCTCAGCTAAACCATCAAAATCATCTGAAATATTGTGAAGATAAAGTGGGTGAGTTATCAACAACTCAATAAACAGAAAACATATACTAGTATGTAAATATAAGCATTTACAGAGTTCAGAATGCATAACAAAACATTTATTTTCAGAATGCAGAATCAAAACATGTTACAAAATATCATAGCGAAACTTTCAGAAAACATTATTATTAAAAAAAAAAAAATCTTTTGGCATATCATAAACTAAGACATCGTCTTCATATTATATAGGAGCATCACATCAAGATAGAGATTATGTTTAACCCCCCTGTGGTAGGGTTATAAACTACTATTATACCTGTGGCGGGGTCGTATGCCACTATTATACATGTGGCTAAGACGTATACCATGCCCTATGGTAGGGTTATAAATTACCATTATACCCGTAGCGAGGCCGTATGCCACTATTATACTTGTGGCGGAGCCATATACCACTATTATATCCGTGGCAGGGCTTTAAGGGAAACAAAACAGAAAAAACATCGGAAACAGATTATAATCAGACACGAAATCAGAAATCATGCCAAGGTTTTCAGATGACATATTCAAAATAACAGAATCAAAGCATCTTTATTTAATCAAAGTAAAACTTTTTAGATCTCATATTCACTATTTTTCACAGTTCATAAACAAAATGCTAAAATATGTTCATGTCTATACCAGTCATGACAGAAAATACTTTTTCTTTATACAGATTTCATGAATATGCAAAACATATATATGAGATTGTTTTCAAGTTTCTTTTCAAAGCAAATATGCATATTTTTAAAATTAATCTCATTTCATTTCTTTTATACAAAATCTAGTATAAGAACCCCGTTTTCCTAACTCTGGTAGTGTATTCTCTATATTTTAGAATCGTAGTCTAGCTGTATCATGATAACCTAAATCAGAAATATTTGTACACGAGTTATTAACTCATATCGACACATAACCTTAGCTAACTAAATTCCATCATCCTAAGAATAGAGCAAAACAAGTTTATAAGCAGTTAAATTTATAAACAGCCCAACAACGTCTGATTTAACAGTTAACCAGCCATGAATATCAATCCCAAAAAAAAACAACATCAACCCAAGCAACATATAAATCCAAGACCACTCATCAACTCAACAACCCACATATACATCCAAAATAGCCAACTTATTGACTCCAAGCATCCACACAACTTACCACACGTCCAACGCAACTAGCCCAAAATACATCATCTCACAAGCAGCCAAGAACAACCCTGGATAACTTCTTAATTCCACTTCGTACGATTGCAAATCAACTCCATCCGCCACACATCAACCCAAGTCACTGCACTTCAACAATTAGAAAAGTCATAACATGACCAACATCTCCAACTCTATTAATTATCAATTTCATCAAATAAGTGGTGACAAAATTATCTTCCAAAACTCATTAATGTACATATTTCCGAATAACAGCATAATCACAAAACTAAAGTTTGAACTTCCTTACCCAAATTTTGTTACTATGATAAAATGAATTCGATATCGGGATGAGGTTGTCTAAGACTAATTTCAATGCTCTATGATACCAAGTAGTGGTGTTAAAAATGAGATTTACAACTGTGTTTAAAACACGCCAAAATAAATTATATGAGGCTAGGCCGTGTGATGTAACATATTGAGAGAAAAACAGCTAACATGGCTGAGATGAATCCATGGTAGTGCAACTTCAGTGTCAGCACGTGGAAGTAGCACAACGGTAGATCGCGATGGCTAAAGCCAAACAAAGGTGAAGAGATGAAAGAAATATCTTAAACAATTAAGAGAGAGAATGAGTGAAGAATGGGCTTATTGGCGTTGAGTGTGCGCACAGAGAAGGGGAGGGAATATAGCGGCGTTGACGGCATAACCCAAGATTAGTGGCCTTGACATACAACTCGAGAATGGGCGATGACGCATATAGCTTCAGTCAAATGGAGGTGAAGTGGTAAGGCCTAGGGTCTTGTTTCATCACAACCCAAAGCAGCATTAGTGTCCAATTAAAACACACACAGAGAGAGAGAGAGAGAGAGAGAGAGAGAGAGAGAGAGAGAGAGAGAGAGAGAGAGAGAGAGGGGGGGGGTGGGTTAGATCCTTACTAGTGTGTGTGGAGTATGGCAACAGACCGAATGGAGATGAGAAAAGAGAGTACCTGCGGGGAAAATGAGCCCAACGGATGAAGAGATCAGTTACAGAAATGGGGGTTTGAGTGGGGTGTTTGAATGAGACCAGGGTGAAGGTTACAAAGACGTGGGAGAGGAAATCGGAGATAAAGGGAAATTGAAAATCAAAAGGGGAAGGGGAAGGGGAAGGGAAAACTGTTGGAGTGGGAGAAGGGAGGAAGAAGAGAGTGTAGGGAGCTTACCTAAACGGCATCATTCCGTGGTGTGGGCTGCCATTCTTGCGGGCCTGGGCTGCTACTGGGCCTAGGTATTACATGAATAATTTGGTTGCTTTGGAGTCATAAATCAACTTTTAATTACGTAGAATATGAAATATGGGATGAAATGTAGAGTGAGAATTTGAACTCGGCTATGATACCATCTTAAATCATCATTTATCTAAAAAAATTTAAATTAATAAGTAAAAGTAAATTTAAATATTTAACTTATAGTACAAATGGAGAAATGGTCTTGATCATCTTCGCTGACAGAAATAAATTCTCAAGAGCCTCTTTATCAAACTAAAATCATGGAATCTTTCAACTAATAGCAGCTTGGTCATGGAGAAATTCATAAGCAGATTGTAAATTTGACTGTCAACAAACTTCACTGTAAATGTTCTTCATAAAATATGAATGAATATACACAAAATTTAAGGCGCTGCTAAACAACAATTTTCACACTAATGAGATAGTTATCATCATCTTATGCATACTTGCGCCCATAAGATCTGCAATTCTGGATATATGCAAGTTTGAATTGTGAATGCCCAAAAGAAAAAAAGAGGAAAAAAACAATTGAAAAACAAAAGAGACATGATGTAATCCAACTATATTTGTATTTATTATTGTTACTTCTCAAAGTCAAAAGATTAAGAGATGCAAACCACATGGGGTAGTGATGATATCTTTAGTTGTTTTCGATTAGTTTAGTGGAAATCAATCTCAAGTCCTGGCACGAGTCTATTCAGGCCATGCACTTCAGTGGTGGCTTCTAAGTTCTTGCACTAGTCCATAAGATAGATATCCAGAAAAGTAAGGAAAAAAAAAGGGGAAGACAAACAAACATTCCAAACTGTACATACAAAGAAAAGAACTGGAAGTACTTTCAAAGAGGATAAGAGAAGGGGCAAAAAAGCAAACTATTGGAGACTTTCTTTCTCTCATGATTCTTACATCAACATGAATAACTAAGAACCAATTAACAAGGGTAAATATACAGTATCATAGAGGGCCATTGGAAATTGGTGCTCCTCTCTTGATGCTATCCATGTTGGTCGTTTCATAGACAGGCAGACCACTTGAATAGTCACCCAAGTCATAGTTTTGCAACTCAAACAGATCAGAACTTGAATCACTTTCTGCACCATCATCAACCTCACCAAATTTCCGGAATTCCTTCTCTTCTGACGGATATTTGTCCATCCAAATCCTACCTTTCTCCGAATATCCGCTTCCAATATTCTTGTTTTTTTCTGGGAACCCATTGCTGAATGTGAAATTTTCGTCCAACCAAGATAATTCTTTGTTTCTAATCTTGTCATCCAAGACCTCATTACGTAAGGTCGTGGATCTTGCCTGACCACTGTTCTTTGACAAAGACGCCACTTGTTTGTGATGATCTGAATAGCTTCTAAAATCCTTATAGCTCTTTGTAGGTGTTTGTGCATAAGGAGGAGGTGTTCTAAAACCTGAGCTTGAAGAAGAATATATAGACTTGGAATCCGCGGTGCTTGAGCTTCGAAAATGACTAATGCTGCTCCTCCTCTTCCTTCTTCCTCCAGGGCTCTCCTCTTCATCTTTCATAGACTGTGAGGCCGATTTTGATTTCTTTTTCTTAGAAGCTGATTGGCTGAAGAGAGAATTCAAGAAACTAGCGAGCCTCCCACCTGGAGAGCTAGGTTGCTTGCACTTCTTCTCTTTCATTTGCTTTTCCACCCCATGATGTTGTTGAGGAAGAGAGTTTCTCATTGGCACATCTAAGCTCATTCTGCCTACTCTATAACCCTGCCTTTCATCTCTCCCGATCTTCTGAGAAAAGTTTGTACTATTATAGCCAGCAGCTTCATGGTATCCAGAGAAGTACCTCGAAGCCTCAAACACGTCAAGCTCACCAGAATCATTCCTTCGGTGGAATGATTTCTTGTAAAATTTACATGGGTCTGAAAGGGCTGTGGTGGACATGGCTGAAACTCGAAACTGATCTCTCTGATGGGATATATGGCACTTGTTTGAAAGTAATGTCACAGGTGTTAAGGGTATTTATGATGGGGAGGGAGGTATGGGGAGGAGAGCTTAAAAGGGGAGGTTTATGAGATTGTATAGAGATAAATGGGTTTGAAATGATTGAGAGTAGTGGGAAGGTCGCTTTATAATAATCAATAGCTGGGTCTGAAATATTATATGATGGTGTATTTGGAGGTTATTGGGAGAGACCCACATGATGTGAAATTGTGCTTAGTTACTGAAGAGAGTGGGGAACAAGGGACACTTAACTTTTTCTTACTTCTCATACTATGAAAACCAGAGGCTTCTGTTGGAGATGGTGGGGGGTTCAGAGAGCTGTGTTCCTTGGATTCTTGGCTTCTGTTCTGTTTTTAGTGGGTATTGCCTTTCAACTTTCAAGTCCCTGTTGCTTATGGCACAATGGGCACGTATACTACTTCCTGACCAATTTATCATAGATCCCACTCCCCTTTTGAGAGCTTGGAACTCACTCTTCTAACTAATGGGGAATCTTTACCGAAATTAAAGTAATATTGTTTGCTAAGAAATCTTTGACTGCCATAAAATACCTATGGCCCATTAATATCTGGCTGCCTCCTCTTTTTATAAGGAGTTCTGGGTTTGAGTGTTTTGGTAAAATTAGCCTCCTAAAGGGTCGTTTTCCAGCCTATATATAATGGGTTAACTTCGACATATATATTCAATCTGTAACATAAAAGAAGACAAAATATAATTAGGTTGTGTACAAAGTGAATGATTAAATGGAGGATGATGATGTTGATGATAGAAGACTTGACTACCATATATCACTCGGCCCCTCTGATCCTAAACCGTAGTAGAGTCAAGATCAATAGATGAAATATAAAAGAGAGGGAAGTCAGCCTTGATTTTACCTTGGAAGTTATGTAACTGGAAACAGACAGACAGTTTACTAAACTACTGACAGATACATGTGAACAGCATTTGAGTACATTAATGACTGTAACAAGTTTTCTTTCTGAGACATCCATGCCAGCCTTTATCATGCGCTCTAATTAAATGCACTGCGAGTATGATCATCAGCAAAATCGACAATTTCAAATGTACTACAACATAATCTACTGTGAAGTCCCACCAAAAGAGAAAAAAAGAATTATTGTAGAATGACCTTTTTTGGTGTAAAGAACCAGACATAATACATTAAGTTAAAAACATAAACTTTATTTTCCTTTCAAAGATTATTGGGGTACTTAGTCAATAGATTTTAGCCCAATAAACGCAAACTCCCCCATTCCCTGGTGTCGGGGCAGTGGTCACGTACAAGTGGAGCGCCTGTGGGCACTAGCGCATGTTCACAGCCGGGCTCGAACTAAAGAAACCGCACATCGACGTGCATGCTGTCCTCCTTGTGCATGATGTCTCAACCTAGAATATGTCAAAAGCCAGTTAAAGTGAGACAGACGATCACGACAGTTTCATTAAGATCTTAGGGTCCAGTAGTCTTTTTTTTTTTCTCTTTCGCATGAACATATATATATTGTTTAAAATTAAACTGGATGGTCCCGGCCTTTCTCTTAATTTGCTGCATTCAGTAGCAAGAAAGCGCCACAGCCCACACAAGTCTGCCCGCCCAATGCATCCATGTATATATCCTTTTCAGCTTTGTGATCTTTGTTACAATCTAATTACTTCCTGTGTCACTATCCAAAAGAAGCTTTACTACTGATAGTGAGTGCTGCGAACTGGTTTGACTAGATGCTTTCACAGCCAGCGGCCCAGCACTCCATCCGCGAGCAAAACGTGCACAGTTTCGACATAGGCCATGCATATACATACGAGGTGGATTCCTCATTAATTCTTGCAATATACTACTGAAATAAATGGTTGCGAAGGCTGTGATCATTCTAAATTCGAGCCAGTTGAAAATATTTCTTTAAATGAGCCTATAAAGCCATTATAAACTTGGACTTCAGAATGCATGCTTACCAAAAGTATGCATGGAGACTTGGAGTGCGCGCGCGCACATATATATGTATGTATATATATGAATAATTCTATACACCACACCATAATAGATATGACATATTTATCTTTATTTATCACAATAATCATTTAATAGTGATAAATGCTCTACATCTTATATAATAGGATGAAAGTGAGATGTTGGTATGATGTATAGAATTTTCATATATATATATATATAGTTCTAGTAGTTCTAATTAGATGCCTAGCTAGGGGAACCTTTTATTTTGTTAATGCCTTATATTAATATATGATGATCTCATGCTTGCACGATCGATATGCTATTTTCAGCATACTATATGATTACGGATTCGTAAAAAAATATTCAGACGATATTGCTTTACGGATTTAGATACCACAAAATCATGGGCCATACGTAGTAAGAAACCAACCACAAATCGGCTGTAGTGTAGATCATGAAATGACCAAACTCATTTAACCATATCTATGGTGCCCCATATCTAAGGTCTAGGAAGGGCCTACACCGAGAAAAGCAGATGGACCTGATTGGAGGAGGATGGCCGCACATGTTTTGCACATGTGGCCCACTTTTTGGATCACAATCAATCGGGAGCCATTGGCCATCGAACAGTTTTCGCCACACAACTTTGCCACCCTAGTGACCGTATCTTCATCGACCTTTGTTTAACTAATCTCTTATAATCTTTGTTTTGATCATTCAAACATGTTTGGATATGCTTCGCTGCTTTCTTTTATTCTGCACCATACATTCTTAAAGTTACCTTCCATGGTCCTGGTTTTCGGATGAGTCCCATCTCCTAGCCCCATGTTCTTCCGCCGTCTTGTGCCCATCTTCAGAAGAACATTGGATCTGAACAAAACAAATTAGTTGGCTTGATTTGGAGCTCTCATAGATTGAACTTAATAATTACTCAGGGATAAAGAAAGCCCCCCAAGATTGATGATCTTATCAAGGCTTTGTTAAGACTCTGACCCAACATGCATGAGTCCATTCTAGAATAGTTCCGGCCCATGAAAAGTAGAGATCTTGGGTACAAGACGGACCTTGTGCCCCCATAACTAGGCAATAATGGGCATTAACCCCAAAAGTTGTCCCCCAAACTCACCCTAAAGCTGGCAAAGTCTCTGATTGCTAGTATGCAATCTCCAATGAACTGCATCAACTTGGGTTTAAATGAGCTGTTGTGCTAAATCTTGTTGGAGAAGAAACGGACGAGATAAGATAAGAAGAATATATTTTGGATATGGGAATAGAAGGGATATATCGAAAGATGTGCATGAAATGGAACTTCTTAAGCTAGATTCATAGATCGACCGGAGATCAAATCTTAAAAAGGGTTAAAGAATGCTGTGTCTCCCATCTACAGGACATGAACCAAGTTCTGTAACTTTTCCATTGTCCAAATATAAACGTGGCAACTCTAGCTACACACATAGTGCTCTATGACTAACAGTCTCCTGGAAAGGGTACTCACGTACGCTAGCTTTATGGCTTTGCAAGAAAGAAAAAAGAAAAGAAAAACATCGAATTAAAATTATTATAAGTCCCAAGTACTTCCTCATATATTATAAGATGGATGTCCATCGAAAAGGTTGGTTCCACATAATTAAGATATGTAATGATCGTTCTGCATGTGGTCTGCGTCAATGCTCTTATCTTTTGAAAAAAATCAACCAAGTACGTACGTCGATCTAATAAATATATATCTTATCCCCATTATATATAAGAACGTCAATTGTCTTTACATATTTATACTTCGATCACTTGTATATATATATATATATATATATATATATATATATATATATATATTATCATTGTTAATTAGAGAATTAAGCACATGAGAGTGCATGCTTAATTTCCCACGTACGGTACTGTTGATCTTTTGTGTCTTACGTTGGTTCAACCTTTCATGAATATCACTTTTTCTCGTAAACTTGTAAACACAGAGAAACAGGCCAAATTCATAGAAAACCTTAAATCGAATTCGAAGCTGGATGTTTGATCTTAATTTCATGATGTCTTAGTTTAACCCACAAATGTCTTTGGCGTAAACCATGTTAATTTTTTTGAGGAATCCAATTGATGATCTATACGTAGTACTACATGCATGAGCAGTAGTACTTATTAATCATGATATTAATGGGAATATTATATAATTGAATAGACCACAGCTAGCTGAGATTAATATAGTTTGATCGACCTTTTGGTCTGCACTCGATCTCGAAGAATTGATCATGATCAGATATAAATGATAATAAATTACCTATGTATATCGGTAGACTAAGTTTCATTAATTTGCATATACAAGCAGTGTGACCAAGATTTATGGAAGTCGAAATCGAAATCGTTGATCAGCAACTCAGACTAGCTAGAACTATTTATAGAGAATATAAGATTTTACATACTACATGATCATATATCATTTCACTCTTTGACCTGCATGCATCATTCATGTAATCTCTCGTACAGATAGATATATAATAATAATAACTCAAATTTAATTGACAATAAATTAAAGAGACTTGGATCCTAATAAGCTTTTAGATCAGTTTCTTCAAAATATTTTAGAGGATGTGATCAATTCATATAAAAATAATACTAAATATCTTGAACATGCATGTGTTTAGTGTGCCCCGACTCATGACAGCAGCTAATTATATATAATAAAAAAAAATGATAGCCATTTTACAACTCTACATGAAATGGAGGGTAACTAGTTTTGTAATATTATTAAAATTTATTTTTAATTGAATGAAATGATTTCATTGATTAATATTTAAAAATAAATTATAAAATAGTTCTAAAAAAAAATTTATAAGCATATTACTCTTATAAAAAAAAAAAAAAAGTGCTTAATTGTTTTGGGAATCGGAAAATATATATATATATATATATATATATATATATATATATATATGGGCTCAATCTGATCATCTCAACAAAGGCCTAGAACGGGTGATCTGTATTTAAATTAATTCTTTTGGATTTTGGATGTTTTGGGCCTCATTTGTAAGAATAGGAGTCAAACGAGAAGGAATCACAAGGAGAAATTGGAAATAAAATTTGCTCAAGTCAACGATAATGATGTCTAGCTTGGTCCGGTCGAGGGGCCGGTTTGATCATGTTGAGCATAATTATAAGTCATTAATACCATCTAAATTGAAAAATTTTATTTATTATTTATTTACTATAATTATTTTCTTAATATCTCATAATATGGTATCAAACGATTGACTTACCAGTTGGACATGATTTTTTCAACCATTTAATACCAAGTAATAATAAGAATATTGATGATGATAAAAGAGACTGTACGTGAATAGTATTACTCATCTAAATTATATTCCATAGTACAATTATTCTTAAAGCTTGTGGACCTGCTCCTATAAATTAGAGGTATAGAGCGAGGGAAATGTTGCCGGGGGGTAGGCTAGCTATCCACATCCAATATTAATTTACTTTTCTGACCTTTTAAATATACAAAATGCAATAATATTAATTGACATATGAGAGAGAGAGAGAGAGAGAGAGAGAGAGAGAGAGAGAGAGAGAGAGAGAGAGAGAGAGGATGGAACAATATCAAAGATCATGACAAGAATTTTATGCATATATATATATATACATATGATTATTCAACGTAAATCACAAGATGATCTAGTACTACTACTGGTTATCTAATTTAATATTTGTCGAGAAAAATGTGAAAGGAACAGATCAGAGAAGAAATATATATACATAGTGCAGATTTATTTAAAAAGTATATACAATTAACTCTTAGTATGCACTTCTCTAGCATTTTAAGTTTGAAAAATGTCAGTATGACTCTCAAATGTACCTACTATATGCCTACTCATATATTTTAATTTTTAAAATTTTTTTAATAATTAAGAAAATGACTATTAATAAATTTATATTTTATTTTTTTAATAATTGAGGATGTTTAAAAAATACTTAAAAGGAAAAAAAAATCATTTGTATTGATATAGATATTTGGAGTGGAGTGCACATTTAACATGCAACCTAACATTGTCCTTTTAAGTTTTTTCCCCTGGCCCATCTGCATCGCGACTATTCTCATTTTAGAAGAAATAATTATTTTCATAAGAAAAAAATTAGTCATTAAATATTTTTTTAACTTCTTTAATCGTAAAAAGAATAAAAAGAAGTTAAAAAAATAAAACTTTATTAATACATACTTTTTTAATTAAAATAAATATAAAAATAATAATAAATAAATAGTAGCAACCTATCTTTATTAAATGTAAATACAGAGAGAGCTCCATTCGAAAGCATCAGACCTCGGGAGCAAGCTTACCAATCTTATCTCGACACGCATTTGATACTCTGTGCGGTGCTTTTCTTCGAAAGCGATTGTTTTTCTTTCTTTTTAGACACTCCCTCTGCCTTGTGCCGGAGTCGGGACAGACTGCTCGCCTTGTAAGCTCTTGCATGCAGTTCGTATAATTAATACCACGTTGTCTCTTCTAGCTGTGTCCCCATGGAATTATTCCAATATTTATTTTACCATCCATTTCTTGAATAAAAGAAATAAAAAAATAGTGGTAGGCTGCTGTTAACAATGACAGCTAGCGTCTCGGTGCATAAATTTGTCTTTTTATTTCTTTATTTTTAAAAAAATAAAAAAATACATTAATATATTAAAAATCACTTTCTTAATTATTAAGTAAAAAAATTAAAAATAAAACAAAATACATGATCAATAAAAATGAAAGAAAAAAATTAAAAATAAAATACATAAACGATAAAAATAAGAAGACAAACTCAATCGATGTACTAACATTTTTCAAATAAAAAACCTCTGGCTCAGTACATCACTTTTCTTTCTCGTATATAATATGAAAAATGTTACTTTTTTCGCTGGAAGTTATTGTTGAGACTTTTTTTTTTATTATTTAATGATTAAGTATTTTTTAATAATATAATGATTTTTTTATTTTTAAAAATATTAAAAAATACATCTAAAAGAATATTTAAAAAAAAAAAAACACCCATCGAAAAATAACTAACGGGAGCTCCTGCTGGGGGCTCCCAGCGGCGGTAGTAGCACCCAGACAATATTGTTTGTTTGAGTACTACTAGGGCCACCGTTGGAGCTACCGCTGGTTCTAATATGTGTTTTTTTATATATTTTTTTAGTTATTTTTTATAGAAATTTTTTTAATAATTTTAAATATTTTAAAAAATAAAATAAATTTAAAATATTATTAAAAAAACATTTTCTTAATCTTAAAGTAAAAAAAGAAATCATTAAAAAATACTTTCTTAATCACGAAGTAAAATTTTTTAAAGAAAATACTTACTTCGTGATTAAAGTAGTATTTTTTAATAATATTGTGATTTTTTTTATTTTTTAAAATTTTTTAAATTTTAAAAAAATTTATATAAAATAAAAATTAAAAAAAATACATAAAAAAATATATACTAGAACCCGCGGTAACTCCCAGCGAGAAGTGGCTCTGTTATGACTTTTTTATTTTTAAAAGATACATATAAAAAAATATTAAAAATATAAAAATAAAAATAAAACAAGTAATTACGGGAGCCCAGCGGTAGTAATAGCACCCTGCATACAACATTGTTTGTTTCAACTGATCAAACCAGTCTGAAAGTACTGGAACAAGTCCTCTCAAAGCTTGATGGCATGCACTGAGCTCTTTCGCCAGCTCGTACGTACCATAATATTCTTAATCGAAAGCTTTAAAAGGTGGTCTCAACTTCTTTGCGCTTGCAGTACCGGTAAAAGGGATCAGGTTTTTCAACAGTAAAACATGATGTCCTGACCTCTGGTCTTCTGGAGTCCCATATTATAAATGGCCACTGTAGACTAGCCTACAAGGCATCTATCTTCAAATATGACAGGGATATTGCTTTGTTAGGATTAGTGGTGGGCTGCATAGTGCATATATACGTAGGGTACTTTCAGTGATGAGAAACGTACGTAGTAGGGTAAACAACAGGACATGCACCCACATGACATGCATATATGGTAGATCGATGGGTGTGGCAAATGCATGTGCAGCTTAATCGTATCATTCAATATATGACGATCCGTCTATCTCATATATAAATTTGGGTTTCTCACGACCATGTTCGATCTGTCGGCCTTGAATACATACAAATCTGAAAACAGAACATATATGTGGCAGAATGGTTCCAGAATTATAAGGCCATAGACATGATGATCCGATCAAATTTTGATTCTCTTGGAAGTTAGTGACTCGTCATTTCAGTAAAAGAAACAAAGATCATGTCGGACAATTAGCTAGATAGGATTGAGGTTGTGTTTGGATGTTGAAGTGAGTTGAGTTGAGTTGAGTTGAGATGATAAAATATTGTTAGAATATTATTTTTTAATATTATTATTATTTTGAGATTTGAGAAAGTTGAATTATTTATTATATTTTGTATTGAGATTTGAAAAAGTTATAATGATGAATTGAGATGAGTTGAGATGACTTATACTTCCAAACGAAGCCTGAGATTAGAGTACTCTTGCCTATAACTTTAGGGTTTTATCAGTCAAAAGCAGATTTTTAGGGGATATATATCAGCTAGCTGGGCCACCTGCAGTACTTACTTCAATAGAATCATATTTTCTAATGTTAATTACTATTCATGTCTAATTAATTTCTTTTGCAGAACATTAATAATCAGATTTTTGGTATTTTATAATCCACGGTAATAAAATAATAATAATTAAATATGAATTCTTTTCAATCTGTTTGATGAAAAAATTAATTTGACTATGAGAGAATGATCACCCTAGCAATTTAAGTGTCTCCTAATGCCTAGAGGCACTCTAATATTGTAGGTGAAAACCCTTAACCCCTCAATACTTATGGCCATCAAGAAATCTAAGACTTTGTGTTTGACTGTAATTAAAGATATAAAGTTAATCTTATCACTTAAGAGTTTTTTTATCACATTATAACTCATCTATTAACTGATAAGTTTTGAACTATTCCAAACTCTATCAAAATGGGTGTGTGAAACATAGAGTTTAAATAAAACTCTTACACTCTCCCACTTGGCCCATACACCCATAAAATAATATTTTCCGTTTATGAGTTTATTACAGGAAATTAATCATACTGCGCAAATTCATTTCCTGAAATCTTCATAACTCAAAATACATTTCATGAGTTCCGTAATATCAATGTTAAACCAACTACTAGTGCGAGTTATGGCGGTCTTATGTTATATAATTAACAAATTCCCTTCCATGTACCACAACACCAGTAACTTAATTTAACACGATCTTTAATTGTGACAATTAAGGCTAATATTGTAATACATTGGGTTTCAATTCATGTACATTGTCAACATTATCTTGTCATCATTCATTCACACCATTTTATGTACATATAAAGTGGAAAGACAAGAAAATAGAAATAAAACAACCATAATAGATATCATTAAGTGTCCAAATAGAATTCAAAAACATTTATGAGCTCATTAACATGTTCACATCATAAGACCCATTCTATCAACATGTTCTTTAAACTGCTTCGCTACTAGACCCTTTTTCAATGGGTCTGCTATCATAAGCATAGTACTAATATGTTATATGGACATTGTTTGTTTATGTACTTCCTCCTTAACGCTTAGGTAATTGAGCTCCATGTGCTTAGCACCTTTAGAATACCTATCGTTTTAGGAGAAAAATACTGCAGAGGAATTATCACATTAAATTCTCATTGGCCTGGCAATAGAGTCAACAACTCCAAGTCTTGAGATAAAGTTCCTCAACTATAAACCAAGCACTGTGGCCTCAAAACACGCCACAAACTCAGTCTCCATTGTACAGGAAGTAGTGATTGTTTGCTTCATACTTCTCCATGAGATCGTTCCACCAACCAACAGGAAAATATAACCTGAAGTAGATTTCCTGCTATCAGAGCAACTAGCAAAGTCAAAGTTTGAGTATCCAGTTACCTCCAAATTGTTAGTTCTTTTGAAGCTAAGCTGGTAATCCTTAGTTTCTTGTAGGTATTGCAATACCCTCTTTACTACTTTCCAATGAGACATCCCTCGGTTATTTTGATTACACCCAAGCATGCCAACTGCAAAACTAATATCCGGCTTCCTGTAAATCTGTGCATATATCAAGCTCCCCACAATCGAAGCATAGGGGATTTTTGCCATGTCTATATGCTCCCACTAAGTTTTAGGACATTGTGATTGGCTAAACTTATCACCTTTTGATATTGAAATGTCTAGCGATAAACAATTTTTCATGCTAAATCTCTCCAAGACTCTTTCTATGTAACTTTTCTAAGACAATCCCAACAGTCCTTGTTTTCAATCTCAAAAAATTTCGATTTCGATCACAAAGGATGCCTCACCCATATCTTTCATGTCAAAGTTCTTAGAGAGAAAACCCTTGGTTTCATAAAGTAAGCCAAGATTACTACTAGCTAACAAGATATCATCAACATACAAGATCAAAATTATAAACTTACTCCCACTGAGCTTTTGGTATATACATCAATCAACGATATTTTCTTTAAATCCAAAGGCATTAATGGTATCATTGAACTTTAAGTTCCATTGTCGGGAAGCTTGCTTAAGTCCATATATCAATTTCTTAAGCCTACATACTAGGTGATCTTTGCCCAGTAGCCTTCTAGCTGCTCCATGTAGACCTCTTCATCCAAACTTCCATTTAAAAATATCGTTTTCATATTCATCTGGTCTAAATCATAATGAGCCACCAATGCTATAATGATTCTGAAAGAGTCCTTTTTAGATACTGGAGAAAAGGTCTTTTTGTATCAATGCATTCTTTCTGAGTGAAATCCTTGGCAACAAGTCTGGCCTTATATCGTTCAATATTGCATTTTGAGTTGCGTTTGGTCTTAAAGACCCATTTACACCTGACTCTTTTACTCCTTTTAGGCAATTCAACGAGATTCCAGACTTGATTATGATCAATGGATTTCAACTCTTCTTTCATGGCATCAATCCATTTACTAGAATCACTTCCCTCTATGGCTTGTGAAAACGTTAGTAGATCTTTACTTGTCTCAATATCAAATTCAGATTCCTGAAAATACACCACATAGTCTGCTGAAATAACAGGTCTCTGATCTCTCTAAGATCTGCATAATACAACTTGTTATGGTGACTTCGAACTTGGTTCATCAGTGGTATTATCATTCTGAGATGGGTGATCATTTACTTGTTCTAATGTATCATTGTGATGATCAATTAAAGGAATCATTATATTTTCTGAGGATGTAGGTATAGGGACATCTACCCGTACTTCCTCAATGATCACATCTATGGGTTCAATTCTCCCACTGATCTAGCCAAGTTCAATGAATTTGGCATTTACTGTTTCCACCATTCTCAGACTGTGATTAGGACAGTAAAACCTATACCCTTTGGATCTCTCTGGATACTCAATAAAGTACCAACTTACTTTTCTAAGATCTAATTTCCTTTTATGTGGATTATAAAGTCTCGCTTCAGCTGGGCAACCCAAACATGCATGTGCCTTAAACTTGGTGTCCTACCAGTCCATAGCTCGAACAGAGTTTTTGGAACTGACTTACTAGGATCTCGGTTTAAGATATACATTTTCGTCTTAATAGTTTCATCTCACAATGATTTGGGTAAGGTAGAATAACTTACCATACTTCTGACCATATCCAATAAGGTCTAATTACGCCTTTCTGCATCACTGTTCTACTGTGGCGTCCAGGGCATCGTGTTTTGTGCAACAATGTCACGCTATTCAAGAAGTTTGGTGAATGGGCCAGGGTTATGGCCTGATTCATCAAATTTTCCATAGTATTCTCTACCTTAATCTGACCTGATGATTTTCACATTTATATCTAATTGTCTTTCCAACTCCATGAGAAATACCTCAAGTACTAAAATAGCTTAAGATTTCTCATGCAGCAGATAGTTATATCCAAACCGTGAAAATCATCTATAAAGGTGATAAAATACTTTTCTCCACCAAAACATTCAGTGGAAAATGGTTCGTATATACTTTTCTCTACCAAAACTTCTTGTGGCATATTTCTTAGTATGTTTGGTTTACTTTCCTTTAATGCAATCTACACACACTTCAAGATTAGTAAAATCAAGATGCAACATTCAAATGGTTCATTGTGCACCCAATTAACAAATTTGCAAAAGCCTTCAAATGGTTCGCTGTAATTTCTTGATGAGGTTGGAGAAACTGAAGTCTTGATCGTGATAGAATTTTATAGAAGTGGGGTTTAGAAATTGAAGTTCATATTAATCGGCTAAAATGCAATGTACTTGTTTTCACTTGATGTTTTCTTTTAGTATGAGTTGATATTGCTAGATGCTTTCATTCTTTTAAGCTACTGAATGTTCTATTAATATGGAGTTGACTTAGGTGCTGTCATCTTACTTTAAAGGCTGCAGCTATTATTTTTACATTTATAATTCACATTTGGTTCTATAGTCCATACTGATTAAGGCCTCTTGTATATAGTCACTAAGAACCAAATGACTTTTCACTTGGTTCCTACTGCTCCCATTAAAGAATAATGCCTCACTCACTAGTATAATCACATGATCTAACAAACAAAGATTTCTTACATCAAGAACTTTCCACACAACTTTTACAATTTTTTTTTTTTAAATCTTAAATGCATTTGAGGAAATAGAGATGCATATATCATTGAAAAAGAAAACAAAGATCCTGATAATCAATTAGCACCAAATACAACCTATACATTGATGGCCTCAAATGTTATATGCAATGATATTGACCATTGCTGCAAGGAATGTTGGGAAAGTGTATGACAAGCTTGCCTTGTACATGTTTAGAGTCAAACCTGGTTTGTACTGAAGATGAATTTTTGTTTGTTTGCCTTAACACATTTTAGAAATAATAGTGAAGTCTCACTAAAAGACGTTTTTGAGATGAATTGTTGACTCCATTTTAATAAATTATACGCGGTAGAATGACAAACATGCTGCTCTAGTTATTTGTTGCTTTATTACCATGTGTATTTAGAAGCGTGAGCAAAATATTCCTTACCCAAGGAGAGAAAGGAAAAAAAATCTCAAATAGGAGGACTGTTGAATCAACTCTAACCTCACTCTATAGACTAGATGAACTAGTATCATGAGCAGTTTGAGTAATATAACATTGTTCAAAACATTTGGAAAGAATCCCGATTCATGAGTTAGTGCTTCATTCATATTTGTGTCCTATTTACCTCCCAATTTCACATTCTTTTGAAATTCTATCATGGAATATATCTTATGTTCCAAGACTTCATGAAGGAGAGTTAAACAACTGTATCTGTTTGTTTTGCTGCAGTATCAAGCCAGAACTTTGTATCTTCAAAATGATGCCAAAGTTCTACTTTATATTTTTGAAACTTAAAGGGATGGTGGACATCCGTATTCTAATCCTAATTATAGGTAAGTGACCTTTGTCTTTGAATATTGAACTGGTTAATAGTTTTTTTAGGGCATCATTATATATATCTGTTGGAGCTAATGGGTTGTCATTTGAGTTAAGGAGATCATGTGTTTTGGTCATATTAGTAGCTCATAACTTTAGATTTTTTTTAGTATGTAAAAAGAATATTAGTGCAATCCATAGTGTAAAGTAAAATTGTGAAGCCTACAAAACTTGGTGGTTTTGAAATCCTCTTTGAACTTATAGTGCATTGTTCGTTGCTTTATCTCTTTATTTCTCATAATATTTCATTTTTTGTAACATGCAGGCATATGACAAGAACCTATAATTTGGATGTGTATTACATTATATGGGTGTAGTATATTGTAGTTAGAAGTCAATTTGTTTCAATTTCGTGCTTGTGCAATTGCTTTTTTCAGCAAGACCCTATAATCTGGATGTGTATTATATTTTTTATATATATTCTGTTTTTGTGCATTTTTTTATTTTGTGAAAAACTTTTTCGGCTAGTAAAATTCGTCAGAAATATTATTTCGTCTAATAAACTTATTTACGATGATCACTGATTGCTGCAAAAGCTCTTTTTCGGTGACAATTACCCACTGAGAATACATAATAGCGGCGATAATTCTATATTACTGGAAAAAAGAGGAGTTATTTTCGGCGATTTATTAACCTTTTGCGACAATATATATCGCTGCAATTGACTTTTCTCAACGATTTAATGATAAACGGAAATGCCTTTTCCGTCTTCTTTTGGGATATTTGCGACGGACTAAAATCGTCGGTAATAGTAGCTTTATGCGACGATTTTTTTCATTCGCTGAAATTGATCAAAAGTGAACACTTAATTTCGTCAAAAATATAGCGAACTAAAAATTGCCAAAAATGATCAAATGCAGCAATTATATGGGATGTTTGCGATGATTTTAAGCGCTGGAAAAATTCTGATTTCTTGGTGGGGTGATTTTCATTTTGTTTCAAAGAAAAATCATCCCCATAACTCTTTCTATTGTAGTGTAGGCAGGTATCCAATTGTAAAAAATCAGGGTATTCGAGTTGGTACTGAATATTCGGATTTGTAAAATAACCATTTTAAAGAGAATGGTTACAAATACAAAAAGACTTCGTTTTGAATAATAAAACAACCACACAGTTTAGGCAATTTTTTTAAAATATAAAATTTGGTAATCACGAGTACTGGGTATTAATTTGGAACCTGGATTACATAACTGTACCCACATCCGAATAGGGGGTGGGTACAAAATCTAGATACCGGCTCGGGTAAAATCTCGGTGGATATATACCGGATGAACCGGATTTTTCGAGTTCAGGATTAGAGTGGAAAAATATCTGGCTAGGATGCATAGGCCTACTTGAAATTAGGTAAAGGGAAAATAAACAAATGTTTTGATTGACAAATATAGCCAAAATTTTACATGTTGTCACGCTTGACGTTAGACTAGAGAAATATCTTCAAGTTCTTATTTGAACTTGAGAGTATCAAGTTGAAAAAAAAAAAAAAAAAAAAAAAACACATAGAAGTGGAGTACCATACGACATTTATTTCTGTGCATATAAATATTTCATACAATATTAAATGAATAATAAATATTGTAGAATTCATTTTAATTGCCTATTTCTCTCATACTTGACACTTTAACTTTGGTTAAGAACTTAAAAGGACCTTGATAACAATATTAGGCATGCCACCAATACAGATGGGAGGTCGAGCATGCAGTAGTACCCTATCATCGTTGGTGTTCATGTAGGGCTCACTTCATGCTAATCACATTTGTTAGTGTTTCATATTTTCAATGATATTCATTTAAAATATTTTATGCTAATAAATACGACAAGATGTGATAAAATCTAAACTAAAGAATAACCTTGTTTTATGAAAAGACCTGGAATCTAGAGATATTATAGTACTATTTTAAAACGATCGAGCATGCATGGACATTCACGACGGAAACGAAGTTTCGAATTTGGAAACCCAATGGAAACACTCTAATTAAGGTTCGAATGAAGTTACTGACTTATAACCTCGATCGATGTGTATATCCTTTAAAAACTTAAGATGGAATAATGAGAGAAGATCAGGTGCCTAGCCCTGAGCCCCTCTGACAATATTTGAATAAGTTGTGAACTTGAACCAAGAATAACAGCACGTACATAAACCAAAGAGGTACTCAAGACTGGGGTCATGTTCATGTGTTTGCTTGGCCTTATATATGAAGATGTTCTTGTACTCTGATCGGACACTGGCAGCTAGCTGGAATATTGTCGATCATCGTTCCCAGGTGAAGCAAGAAGGATGATTTTCATGAATTTCATTCCATGTACAACCAGATGAAGATGGCAGAGGAGGACTGCAAAGATTAGACAACGTTGGTCACGCATGCATGGGCAGGGTAGGGCAGGGCAGGGCACGCTTGCACACCGAGTCATGTCATTCGATCCAGACTCCAGATTACTAAATAATGCTGAAGCACCTTACTCAACGTTAATTGGTGACAGTAGTATTCGACTCATGACCAGAGCTACTGGAGGTCTACCTGGATGACATGATTGTCATATCTTCATGAAAACCCTCCCTCCAAAGTGATTCTCTATCCCCCAATATTTGATGGTCCAAAAATATTATGCCCATATCCGTCCTGAGATCAAGACGATTCTCTAATATTGGAACTTATGCATATGATCTCCTAATTGCTATCATGTCTTCCTGAATTTCTCATGATGTTCTAACATGTAAGGAACTGAGAATTCTGATTATAATTAGACGTTGATTTGTTGGATGAAATTGTTAAAATATTACCGTACTTATAATAGAATATATTTATAATATTTTAACATGTGTATGATAATATGAGTATTTAGGCCTCATTTGTTTCACAATGAGATGAAATGAATTGATATTAAAATTAAAAGTTGAATAAAATATTGTTAGAATATTATTTTTTTAATATTATTTTTGTTTTAAAATTTAAAAAAGTTATAATAATTAGATGAGATGAAATGAGTTAAAAGAAATTGTAAAAACAAATGAGACTAATCTCTATCATATTTAGTTTATTGTATATTATATTTCTTTTTTCTTCGACTGTCAAATTGGTATATATGGAGCTTAATAAATTAAAGGGAGCAGTACCACATGAGGGAAGAAGCTCATGTTACCAGCAGGAATACTACAACTTATTATATTTTTCCTCGTATTTTTAGTAAATTAGCTTGGGAAAAACCATGAAAACGACTATAAAACTCTCTCTCTCTCTCTCTCTCTCTCTCTCTCTCTCTCTCTCTCTTTCTCTCTCCATGCAGTAGTACTTTATGTGATTCTATAAAGCAGAAAAATCAAAACCTATTACCTATTCATCCCGACAAAGATGGATAGTTCAGTTCACTGGTCATAGCCTAAAGGAAAAGAAAAGAAGATGAAACCTGGCTAGCTAAAACCGTCCAAAGAGAATAAATTAAATTAAAGTAAGACTACTTAAATCTACATACTGCATACATATTCTTCACATCAACATATTTTTTTTCCCATCAAAATAGTTAAACAATGGGGAGGGGGAGAGTGGAGCTCAAGAGGATTGAGAACAAGATAAATCGGCAAGTGACATTCGCCAAGAGAAGGAATGGGCTGCTAAAGAAGGCGTATGAGCTCTCAGTTCTCTGTGACGCTGAGGTTGCCCTCATCATCTTCTCCGGCGGTGCGAAGCTCTATGAGTTTTGCAGCAGCTCTAGGTACGTACGTACGTTTTCCTGATCTATATATATTATCTATAACTGTGGTGACTGTTATGATATAATTAGTAAGAGATGTGGGTTGATTAGGATCTGGTCATGGCCATCCATGGATGGAGTTCTGTACCGTACGCACGTGCCCAATTAAAGCTGGGACGAATTCGCTTGCTCCTGAGGATAATTTCTTTCTGTTTTTCTAAGTTATGTTAGATCTGAAAGTTCTTAATTTTGTTAATTAATATTATCATGGGAATCAGTTTATGATTTTTTATTTTAAAGAGTTCAATATATAGACTGTTTTCAAATAATTTTTTATCCCTCTCGATCGGTTCCGACGGGACGCTGATCTTATATATTCTTGCACCAAAAAAAAAAAAAAGAAAAAAGAAAAAGAACTAATCTGTGTGGTATGTAGTTTAAGGTTTCCAATGATAATCTGATCTCTTTCGTAATCTATATAAATTTTGCATCGTTTTGTAGCCTCTGTTTCTTTATAAAATGAGGTATATATACCTACCAGAGATTCAAGAGGGGTTGGATTTAATAAGAAAAAATGAAGATCGATCGAGGGCTAGCTTGCCCGGCCCTAATGCTTGGCCTTGATCTGGATCTTAATTCAGAGGTGCAGTTGAAATGATCAGTACATTTAACCGTGTAGATCTAAGTTCTTTTTTGATATAAATATGAAGAGATCAGAAATTAAGGAGACTCTGATCTAGTACTACAAGTACGTAGTACGGCTAATGATCTTGATGTTTGCAAATTACCTACAACTAAATTCCATCTTGAAAAATGCATCCAAATGTTGAATACAAAACCTCTTACTACCATGGAGCTGAATCACCATGGAAGCTAGACTAGTCCTGATCGATGGTGCAAATGGAAAAATTATAAG
This sequence comes from Juglans microcarpa x Juglans regia, assembly GCF_004785595.1. Taxonomy (NCBI): domain Eukaryota; kingdom Viridiplantae; phylum Streptophyta; class Magnoliopsida; order Fagales; family Juglandaceae; genus Juglans; species Juglans microcarpa x Juglans regia. The sequence continues at coordinate 10,386,667 of NC_054598.1, read as the reverse complement.
TAGAGCCTAGCTGGCTATATATTGTTTTGTAGTTTAGGATGCATCTCTAGATCAATTTAGCTAATTTCTTCATGAAATTTGGCAATATCCTCACGTTCGATGATCTACTTGCTCTTGCCTTGATTCCAGCATGACTAAGACGCTTGAGAGGTATCGAAGTTGCAGTTACGGGACACCACAGGCCGCAAGCCAACCCGCAGCGCATCAGGTAGTACTTCAATCTGATCTTGCACGCTCTGATCCCGGCCCCCCCTTACACAATAATATTAATGGCACGTTATTAACAAAGAGAAAGAAAACGATTTGATCTTAATTTGCTGGTTATAATTTGTTGATGTAAATACTCTAGTTTAGAATTAATTAATATCTTGTATTTATATTTATTTTATATATGGAAAATGATGCATCCATCAAGGATCGACGCATCCCGGCCGATAAAAGCTACCGATTTCTTTTTTTTTTTTTTTCTTTATATTAGTTGTTAACGAAGTGTTTTTAAATAAGTTTGTAAATTTTTTTTAAATGTTTAAAGTGATTTAAAAAAATGCTTAAAAAACACATAATAAAAAAGTGTATTTTACACTTCTCGATAGAAACTCTCGGGACCATGACTTCTAGGTGGCCCTAGTAGTCCCCTTTATATATTTCTTTATTTCACTTGGCCTTATTTTCCCTATAATTAATAGGTCGTTTTATTGTACATAATAACTACTCATGCAGAGGAGCTACCAAGAATATATTATGCTAAAGGCTAAAGTTGAGGTGCTACAACGCACACAGAGGTAATTAATTCAACATATAGTTCTATATATATGTTTCCATATGCAGCTGATCACCTAAACGCTTGTGAATTAATAATTACGTACTTTTCCATATATATATATATATATATATTTGTCTGATCAATTATATAATTAAGAATAAAAAAATTACTTTTTCCATTGATTGTGCCAAATTAATAATTAAGCTGCTTGCATGCGTTATGCTTTCTAGACTAATTAACAACATTAATGCAGCTACTAAGACATTAATGTTCACCTCAATATATACATATATACTTGACTGCATTCTGTAGAAATCTTCTTGGGGAAGATTTAGAGAATTTGGGTATAAAAGAGCTCGATCGGCATGAGCATCAGCTGGACGCATCATTGAAGCAAATAAGATCAAGAAAGGTATTTTCAAAATTTTATAATTCAGAATAAAAAATTATTTTTGCTCAAATATTAATTAGTGTCGTAATTGTCATCAATCTATGCATGTAAACCAGCTAGCTAGGTGATAACTTACATATGGGATCGAAGTTTCTTGTATTTCCCTGCATATTTATCATGTGACGATCTAGTGCATATATATATGTATATATATATATATATATATATATATATATATATACATATATCTTGTTTTGGAAATGTTCCAAAACCAGATATGCATGCTGTTTTTTCACATGCATGGACGATATATAATAAATATTGTAGAATATATGTCCGAAAATTAAGATCTATGTGTGATGGCCACCGCACAACGAGGGCAACCCTCCACTGTAAGCTAGCTCCCATGATGGGTGCCAAGTACTCTCAGGCTTGTTCATTTTTGTTTTGTTAGTTTTATGTAGTGTCTCTTGTAATGTCTTTTAAAGGGTTTTGAAATAGGTTTTCAACTATGTTTTGTAGCAAGACATATATCTGGTTGAAGATTATCCTAGATCTTCTGAATATCTGGTTGAAGATCATTATCCTAGATCTTCTGATAGTTGATCTTATTCCGCTATCCATTTTTTGGCAGTTGCAGTTCATGCTCGATCAGATTTTTGACCTTCAAAAGAAGGTATCTTATATATTTGCCTAGAAAACTTAATCATTGTATTTATGGACTATCCAATAATATATTATCCAGGCTTTTATGGTGTGCAGGAAACCATGCTGCTGGAAACCAACAAAGCCTTGAGGAGGAAGGTACTATGCCTATATAGTAAAAGTTCAAGTTGTTCTAGCATAAGAAATATGCATGGTAGGAAGAAGTTCTGCATGCACAACCAAATACATGCATGGTCGATCTCATCTTTCCTAGTTTATTAAATGGGACACAAATTTCTCGAGTATTTCTCGAATATTAAAGAAAAGTTGATCAGATCTATCACCAAGGAAAACAACAAAAGGTACCAACGTTATTACTGTAAAGGCAATACAGATTGATCATGTGTCAATGCCACATGACACTAATAAACTGACTTAACAGTTGATCACGTGTTTGAAATAACATGCCAGAACTAAGAAATAAGAAAAATGGAAACACCCAGAAATGAATTTAAAAACCCTAAATAACTCAAAATAAATGGAAGACCTTAATCAACTAGCCCCCTAGAACAGTGAACCACCACCATGGGTGAGCATTGGCCACCTTAGGGATGGAATGCCTTGGATCACAATTCACTCATGACCGCACCCTAGCTCCAAGGGGAAGACTAATCGACCCCTAATAAACCACCACCGTGGGTGAGCATTAGCCACCTTAGAGCATTGACATCGGTTTCACCAGATTTATCTTTAAAATTTGATGAAAAATACATATTTTTCATAAATCCAAAACCTCCATAGTCATGATCCCACATTGGATTAACTATTAAATTAGTCAAAATAATAATATAATAATATTTTTTTAATAATAATATTTTTAATTTATTTTTTTCATATTTTACAATTACACTAACTATATGTTAATTAATAATCTAATTTAATACTTAAATTATTGTTTCCCAACTTAAATATAATGTGTCTCAAAATTGGAAAACAATAATATTTTTTAAGTAAATAAAATAATGATTATAGAGTGAATAGTTAGTCTTCAAATTTGGAGATTAACTTAAATGTACTGTAGCTCAAAGTTAAAACATTTTAGTGTATGTTTAATCCAATGCAATGATTTTAAACACAAATTCATCAAATTTAAAATATGACACTTACTTGATGAGTCCAATGACAATGCTCTTAGGGGTGGAATGCCTTGTCTTGGGGTGGCTCATGATTCTCTTATGTCGACCCACCCCTAAAGAGGAAAGACTGAACGACCCCTAATAGACCCCACCAAAGGGTGACATAGATCAACTCTAGAAAGGTAGATCGAGCCACCACTTGCAACCCAAATCCTAGTGTGAGTGCCCGGAATCATAAATGGTGGAATGTACAAGGGCACTCATGACCCGAGTTGGCCAGGGTCGTTGGCGCTCAAATGTCTGTATGTATTAATTGTAGAGGAGTAATACAGATGCAAGAATAAACAAAAAATGGTAACCTTTTTCCTTTGCCTAATTGACAAGAATTACAAAGAGCGCTTTTATTAATATCGTTGCTTGAAAGAGGGAGCTTATTTTGCTTGATAACTTGAGAGACTACATTCAATGAAATGTACTAATCTAGAGTGTTGGATTTTTGAAGAAGTCTTGATGCCAAGTAAAGCCACCAAGCCATGCCTACTCTTTTGAATGTTCTCTTGAAACCACAAAGGATAAAGACCCTTTTCACTCTTGCCCTCCAGGAGGATTGCCTTGGTTTGCATGTCCTTCATATAAAAATGGGTAGATATTAGTTTAAAATAACAGTTGTTATAGTACAAAATCATTGAATAGAGAGTAGATTTGTGGAGACTTTAGGATAGTGAAGGACATTGTTAAGAGATAAAGTAGAGGTAGGTGAGTGCTGCAAGAGAGTAGAACTAGAGTCTTCAATAGCTAGGCCTAATCCATTGCTGACAGCTACAGTCTCATTGGTCTCAAATGGTTGCTAAAGTGTGAGTTTGACCAAGTCATTGGTGATATGGGCATTTGCCCCACTGTCAGTATATCATTGATCTTCATAGGTAGCATTGGTTTGGGCCACCATCGCAGCAAGCTGAGGAGGAGGGTGTTGCTCTTGGAAGGAATAGTCCATCCTGTGGAAGCAACCTAATGCTTGATGATTAGTACATCCACATATTGGACAAGGGGTGGATTGCTGAAATGGTGAACCAGAATTTGCAAGAGGTGCAAACTTGGACTTGGAGCGAGCACCATTAGTAGAGGTTAGTTTCAGAGGGAAGTGAGTAGGAGAACCTTTGTGATGCGGTGATTTTCCTTTAAAGTATCAAGACTCTGACTTGTTAGTAAATAAGGCAAAGGAAAAGGCATCAGTAGCAACTGTGTACTATTGATTCAACAACATTTCATGGCTCAGTAACTCATCTTGAAAATCATCAAATGTAAAGCTATTTTCACGAGTAGCAAAAGAGAATGAAGTATCAAAGGAATTGAATTAGGGGTTGAGTCCACTGATGATAAGAATGGCCTAGTTTGAGTACTGAGAATACCTCACTACTATTTATTATTTTATTATTACTTTTCACCTACTATTCAATATTCTATCATTACTTTTTTACTATTATTCACAGAATATTTGAGAATACCTCACTACCAAAACGTAACCTTCATTATCTATTGGTTTACCAGCTATTATGTACTAATTGATCAGACCAAACCTTAGCAATTTGAAGATATTCTAAGCAAGCCTTGGAGCCTTGGCGTATAGTTTGGAATTGGACTTTGAGATGAGCAATGCGAGATTGAGACTAAGAGGTAAACCTGTTGCCAAGAGCTATCCAAACTTGATTGGCTATGTTTTAAACCATATACAGTTGAAAGAACCTTCTCATAGAGGGTAGCATTAATCCAACTAAGGATGTATTGATCTTTCTTAGTCCATATGAGAAATTATGGATTGATAGTTTTGCTACCTTCAGCATCCACGAGGTACTGTGTTAGGCAAGGCTCAGAACCATTAACTATGCCCAGCAGATCATGACTTCGTAACACAAGAAGAAACTAATATAGTCATAGGAGGTAGTTGTGTCCATCTAGTTTAATGGAGATAACTTGGTTAAAGTCGGGAATATTGAGAGTAGGAACAGAGGAAGCTGCAGCCACATACCATGAAAGGAAATTAAGTGAATGGATTGGCCAAGATGACCAAACATGTGCAAGTTATCATTAATAAATAGGCAACATATTTCAGAGTTACATTGTAGAGTTTGCAACAGATTTCATATCTACTTGTTGAGTGCACGCTTATCTGTTTGTTACATATTTGAATATTGAATATACAAGATAAAGACTAAAGCTCCTACTCCTATTATCATCTGCTGTCATCTTGAATTGATATTGATCATGATCTGTTACTTGAGAATTGGTAGGAGATTTATCTTTATTCTCTTGATTTGTTGTCTGTGTATCTACACTAACAACGTGCATCGTACAAGCCTCGATCATTTGAAGCTATGTTTGAGTGAAATATATCTCTAACTCGAATCGCCATTTGAGTAGAAATTCAAACACGCTTCAGTTAGTAATTTTTTTTTTATAATTAATTGTATTTATGTTAGGACGCCTTAGGTTATATAAGGTTTCTTACACTGCAAGAAATATGCATTTTTTTGGTGATAAGAAGTAGCCAAAAAAAGCCCTAAATTAGCTGGAATAGAACATTTTCAAGGATAAAATGATCACTATATCGTAGCCGCAAATGTTGCGCGCTAACCGCCTATTTTCGATGAGATTTTGGAATTGTCGGAAATAATTTTTTAGCATCAGAATACTATCACCGTAAAATAGTCTACATCGCCGTAATAAGCTGTTTCTGTCTATATCAATTATGGTAATACTATTTTCGCCGAAAAATGTGGCTTTTCTTGGCGATTTTTTGAGTCGATAGAAGCAAAATTTTGAAACAATAAAACTATACTTTTTGCGGCCAAATCTTAGTCGCCGGAAATAATTTTAGCCGCAGAAGCCACTTTTCTTGTAGTGTTATATTTTCATACCAGCCGTTAGCTAGGCACATCAGCGGTTAAGGCTTCTTTGTTTCCCCAATTCTTGGCATTCAACAAGCTGGTACTGTTGATACCTTTCAACATGCCCTGCGCCTTCCTTGGTTTGAGGTAATTAAATGCTTTCCTGCATCGATCAGTACTTTTCATGTAAAATATTTTTCTTTATTACTTACGGGAGTTCTCTCCCATAAAACACTAGTATCTATATATCCAAGGTTTTGGTACTTCTAATTTCTTCCATCCTTTTGGAGAGGGTGGCCAGGTGCAATATTTAATGGGGTTCTTTGGATACTTGAAGTACTGGAGTATTGTTTGAATCCCTAGCTGCGCGCTGGTTTAGCTTATGGTGAAATACGTAAAATTCACTTTGCTATTCATTGTTCTGCGTTATCTGAAATTACTCAATTAATATTATGTAACATGACATAATTAGCAAATTTTTGCACCATTGTTATGAATGAGTGAATTGAGTCCACGTGAGTCCAATTTTTGGGAATCAAAGGAAATGAGTCCACGTGTTCATTTTTATGAATGGGTGAATTGAGAGAATGAAGGGGGATAGAAGGGGTGTCGGTGGAAGAAGAATTTTTGGGTGTTGACGAAATGATTTCGGTGGAAAAAGGTGTTTGAGTTTTTAGTGGAAAAATTTCTTCATGGAAGATGACGTCGCGAGAGATAAAAATTTGTTTTGTGGTGAGATCAAGCAATTTATATCCTTTGACTCCGTATGGGTATCCAAGGAAGAGACATATTTTGGCGCGAGGGTCAAATTTTGTTCGGGAATGTGATAGAGTAGAGGCAAAGCACAAGCACCCGAAAACTTTTAGATGTGAGTAAGAAGGCTTGGTTTGATAAAGGATTTCAAAAGGGGTTTTATTATGAAGGATTGGTGTTGATGTTCTGTTGATTAGGTAGACCGCGGTTGTGATAATATCAGACCAATATTGCAAGGGTAAACCGAATTGAAATTTGAGAGCACGTGCCACGTTGAGGATGTGTTGGTGCTTACGTTCGGCAATGACATTTTGTTAAGGTGTGGCGACACATGTTAATTGGTGGATGACGCCTTTGGAATTGTAAAAATGTGGCATGTTAAATTCAGCGCCATTATCTGATCGAAGAGTTTTAATATGGCTGCCGAATTGGGTCTCAATGAGTGTGAAAAAATTGATTAAAGATGTTCAAGCTTCAGCTTTGTTTTTAAGAAGATAGATCCAAGTGCATCTTGTGAATTTATCGACAAGGGTGAGAAAATATTTTGCACCATTGTAAGCTTGTGTTGAGTTGGGCCCCCAAATATCAACAGAAACAATATCAAAAGGTTTGGTGGCTTTGGATTCTGATTCGGGAAAGGAAATTTTGTGTTGTTTTGCTAGTGGACAAACAGTACAGGGAAGGTGAGAATGATCTGAGCATTTGAGATTAAGATTAACATCATATAAAATATGCTTAGTCATGGAGCTATGTCCAAGCCTATAATGCCATAACATAAACTGAGTAAATTTTGAAGTGGTGGTATGATTGACAGATATTGAAGGAAATAAATTGTGAAAAAAATATTGCAAGCGAGAAGGCTCTGGTCTGAACAATATCAGGTGATACAAGTTGTTACACACCGTCCCCACTCCAATCGTCATCCAAGATGAAAGGCCCTGAATATATCAAGAATTGGAGAAAACAATTAGGCAGCAATTAGAATGTTGGGTTAAGGATTTGGCAAAAATTAAATTGAAGGTAAAATCAGGAACACATAAAACATGACGAAGGATTAAGTGAGGCATTAAATGGACATCACCAACATGAGAAGCAGTGGTAGTGGATCCGTTGGGCAACTTGATGATGCGAGATGTTGGAGTGATGTTATGTGTGAAAAATTTTAGGCTACAAATCATGTGATCTGTAGCATCGGTGTCTATGATCCAAGGTGTTTGAGTGGTTGTGGTGCATGCTGGTGTGTGTTTATAAAAAGAGGAAGATATACCAGACACGGGAAGTGAGGTAGCATTGGCGTTGTTTGCAGCAGGAGTGTTGGCGTTGTTGTGGGTAGGATTTAGTAAAGTAATGAGTTGCGAGTACTGCTCTGGAGTGAGAGATGGACCATGGTTAATTTCTTCCTGCACAAGAGAAGATTGATTAGCACTGGATTTGTATTTTGAATTGTTCTTGTGTCCTGGAGGAAACCCATTCAACTTGTAGCATTTTTCCCGCGTGTGTCCAGGTATGTGACAATGGGAGCAGACTGGTAAATGTAGATTTGCTTTGAAGCAACGCTCTAACGAATGTCCATGAATATTGCAGTGAGAACAGAACAAACGTTCACGACGTAGGTTTCGAATTTCGGAGGTCTTGCTGGCCATGGCAAGTGGAGTTGGGACAGAGTGTAGTTGTCGTCGCCTCGCCTCTTGTTGGACAAGTGATAGAACCCGATTAAGAGGTGGAAGAGGATCCTGAAGTAAAATTTGGACACGAACAGAGTCATAAGAATCATCCAAACCAATAAGAAATTGCATCACCTTATGAGTGTGGGTATAGTCCAGCAAGGTTTTGACCGCACCACAAGTGCAGGTGGGCATGGGCTCATAAATTTCCAGTTCATCCCAAAATGTTTTGAGTTTGTTGTGGTATTGGCTAATAGAATCAGAGTCTTGAGTGGAAGAGGAAATAGATTTAGCAAGTTGAAAAATCCGAGGAGCATTTTGTATGGAGAAACGCTCCTTAAGATCATTCCACACGCTCTCAGCTATATCGGCATGTGCAATGCTCGATCTAAGGTATGAGCTAACCGAATGTTGAATCCATGCTATGATCATGTCGTTGCAGCGTTCCCATGGAGCATAGAGAGGATCATAAGAGTTTGGTGGCTTGGTGATGGTTCCATCGATGAATCCAAGCTTGTTTTTTATGTTGAGAGCGCGGCGCATCGTTCTCGCCCATGTGACATAGCTTTCGGTAGTCAGCAGATCAGGGACTAATGAAGAAGAAGCGCCTTCGCCTGGTTGGATAAAAAATGGGCTAGCAAGATTTTGTAGGTTATTCTGAGCTCGGGATGTCATGTTGGGGTCAGAATCTTCGATCATTGCTCTGGTACCATATTAAGAATGATGCAGAAGCAAGAGGAAGGAGCTGAAGCAAGGGAGGAGACGACGCAACTGACTCGTACGCATGCAGACGGAATGAAAATAATAGAATGCATAGGCGCACAACAGAGACGTACTCAGCAGTTGGGAGAATAAATCTCGTGTATTGATCTGTCATGTACAACGTTTATTTATAGCTATATAGGATTGGTAAATGAAATATAAAAATAAACAATGTGTATTTACAACTCATCAAATAAAATTAATCTCTTCATGACTCATCAATCTGGTGGTCTTGTATGTGTTTGATAATATTCCTCTTCTAACTTCAATAATGTAACATGACATAATTAGCATCATTCATTTATATATGTAACATTATAAATATTTTGTTGCTCTCCAGCTTTTGAATTAAAGTGGAGCACTATTGAAATTATATATAAAAAAATGGAGGATTTGATTGATCTCTTCTTTTCATCTTGTTGCCTGGTTTTCTTATTGGAATTCTATGTTGTTCACCTGATCTTAGCTTTCATAAGACTCATGTGTATATTACGTACGTTGTTATTTCTATATCTTTTTTTTTTTTTTTTTTCCTATCTTATATACAGGACGTACGATTAATTAAGAATTCTACTAGCTGATCATCATTTACTGAACTTTTCTAGTAGCTAGCTATCAGCTTCAGGGCTTTTAATTTTAATGTTGGATATATATACATATAGTTGGAGGAAAGTAATGCAGCCCTTCAATCATCATGGGAAGCTAGGGAACAAATAACTATGCAATATAGTGGCCATCCAAGACAAGCTCAGGAAGTTTTCCAGCCTGCTTTACAATGTTGTACATTGCAGCTGTGGTAATTAATATAGTTTTGATGTTTTATAAGTTCTGTTCAAAGATAGGCTGGTCTATATAGTTTGTTCCCATGATCTAATTTATATTTTGGTATTTTTTTCCTTTTTTTTTTTTTTTTTTTCTTTTGCTGCAGTTACAATGTCGATCCTTTGGTGACAAATCAGGAAAATGCTGCAACTCATGATTATCAATAACCAGGTTCATGCACGCAAGTAATCATCCCTATATATATATATATATATATATATATATATATATATAGCTGACTGATCAAAGATATTGAGATCAGTTGGCATTCAATCTATTCAGATGTAATCTGTCAGCCAAATAAAATTAAGGTGTGGTAACGTCTATTAATAAGCTGTGATCATGTTTTGATCATACCTGTTAATATTGTGCATGATATTGTTGAAGTGTACGTTCATGTCCTACTTCACAAGGCTTCATATCTCATGAATATATATGTTTATATATGGACCACCTTATTAATTTGCAGTTAATTTGCTGGTTGTATGAATGCCTTTTCCAAGTACTAGAACTGTACCTGGTAGCTAGGCTATTGATCTACATGATGATCAAACCTATGATCTCCAATACTACCTCAATGACACCCGACCCTAGTACGGAACTGTACACCCACGACCTCCATATATAGTTAGACTGTGGTTAATTAATTAATTAGTTTCGAATGTCCTGCTGCTTGTATTAATTCTTATGGCTAGCTTGCATGCCTTAATTTTCAGTTACAATATGTGATAATTTTGTGGAATGAAATTAGCTAGCTAGCGGCTTACTTGCTTGGCAAAAACTTAATTAGAAAAATAATAATAAAAAAGAGAGAGAGAGAGAGAGAGAAACAAGAAAAGTTGGGATGTAACAAATTATAATTTTCTGTTATTTTTTAATACTCAATTAAACGAAGTTGATCTGGGTTCTGAAGTCGTCGGACAAAATTCATTACGTACGTACGTACTTCAGATTTTTTGAAATCAACAGTTTAGTCAGAAAATTAATGTGTCGCTGTGTGTCGGATCCGATATTGGTTCGACGATCGTCGCGTTATCAACATTCATCGCAAAGAGCTTCATTATTTTACTATTATTTTTTAAATTACTTAAAATACAATTTAATTTGGATAATAAAAACAATAATTAAGAAATAGTTAAAGGGCATAATCAAATATCTTATGAATATCATGATGATCTTAAAGAGAACTCTAAGGGTTGGCTCAAGTAGAATCTTGGGATATCCTCTTGAAAGTCTAAGGTTCAACATCTCATAGGTGCAAACAATCATTTGGAGTCACATCACTTAGTGAAAAATTAACAATTTAACCAGTTTCGTGTAAAGAAACTTTTGAAAGTGCGGTGTACGGGATCAGAATTTACTCTGTAGAGGTGAGTCTGAATAACCCTACTTTGGAGAGGTTCTCCGACATTAAAATAAAATAAAAAATCATCAAAAGGGATAAAAACAAGTTTGGAAATATTCAAATCTCTTGTAGTACTTTCAGAGGCAAGGGAGTAAAAAAAATGCGGCTATGTGCAAAAGAAAACTCGATGGAAAAATAAACACGCTGGACATTGACAGGATCACATGGATCACAATTAGCACAACATCATCATCACCATGATTTTAGGAAATTAGCCATTGTACATCATTTCCAGAATTTATTTGTTACCATAGAAAGCATAGCCTCATGTTTCTATATATTTACCAATTCTTTCATTGTAAAAATAAGTTCCAGAAATAAAAATAAATAAAAAGAAAAAAAAAAGTTCATGTTTTAGAAAGTTAACATGGTATCAGCCTAACCATTATTCTCTCTCTACCGCCTCTATGGCTTCTTCTTCAAACCCTCATCACCCTCCTTCCTCCCCATACCTCCTTCATCCCCCTGATTCTCCTAGGCTTATCCTTGTTTCTGGACTTCTTACAGGGGATAATTTTTCCAAATGGCAAAAAGCCATGGCCCATGATATTAACGTCAAGAACAAATTAAGTTTCGTTGATGGCACTCTCCCAACCCCAGATCCCAATTCTGCCGACTACACCCAATAGAACCAAACAAAAGATATGGTTCTTACCTGGCTTCTAAACTCCATCAGTCCCTTCATCGCTAATTCCCTTAAATTTCACACCAACCCTCGTGAAGTCTGGCTCGATCTTCAATCCCTTTCTTGTCATAGCAACAATGCACATATCTACCATCTCAAATGTGAATTGTCATCCCTGAACCAAAACACTCATTTTGCTCATGAGTATTACAACCAGATTAAACAAATCTGGGATGAATTTAGCCATTTGCAACAAAGCAATGATCTCAAAGAATTTCAACAATAAGTAGAGGATGAACGTGTTTACCAATTTCTACTTGGCCTCAATGGCTCTTTCTCCCAACTCAGAACACAGATCCTTGCAATGGAACCCTTTTTCCCCCCATCACCAAAATCTTTTCTTTTCTTTTCTTTTTTAGGAAGAGCAACAGCATCTCCTCCACCTTTGGCCACCATTATCGGATTCGCTAGCCTTCGCCGCCCATGGCCACCATCCTATGAAGCTCACCCTCCATTGCTCAGAATGTGGAAAATCCGACCACCTGTGTGACCGCTGCTGGCATCTTATCGGCTACCCTCTAGGCTGAGAACCACGATCCAAGCTGCAACCTTCTCTCGTTGGCAAACCTCTCTCAAGTTTGTCATCTGCCATGCACAATGCCAGCATCTCCTCTACCTCGTCGCAGGTGCCTGGTCTGTCTCCTGGGTTATGGACAGTGGTGCCAGCAACCACATGTGCCACGACCGGACCCTCTTCAACTCCATTTCTACTTCTCCTCCAGATAGGCATGTTAGGTTACCCATAGACCACTCTCTTTGCATAGAAGGTGTCAGCACATGTGTTTTGACCCCAAACCTAATTTTGCAAAATGTCTTTTATATCCCTCACTTTACTTTTAATCTCCTCTCAATCCCGTAGCTTACTATTAATCATTCTTGCATTGTTTCTTTTTCCTCTACCAATTGTTTTTTTTCAGGATCCACACTCGACGAGGCTGATTGGAGCGAGTGTGTTTTGCAATGGGCTTTATGCATACCAGCCCAAACCCATTATGGCCCTCTCCCTGCAAACTACTGCAAATAAGATCTTATGGCACCAACGTCTAGGTCATCATTTCCGCTTAGTCATTCCTAGTCTTTTTGATAATCCCTGTATTATATCTGATTCACACAAGACTACATTTTCCTTCTCGTGCTAATAAAAGTACTTTAGCTTTTAATCGCATTTTCTATGATATATGGGGTGGTTATCATACTTCTTCATTATATGGTGCTCATTATTTTCTTACAATAGTTGGCGATTTTTCATGCACTACTTGGATCTATCTTATGCATTATAAATTTGAGGCTTATACCCATCTCATGCATTTTTTTGCACTTATCCAAAATCAGTTCAACACCATGATTAAAATAATTAGAACTGATAATGGATAAGAATTTATTTCATAAAAATTTCAAACATATCTCCATGATCACGGCATCATTCATGAACGTATTTGCATTGAAACTCCGCAACAAAATAGTATAGCGAAACGGAAACACAAGCACCTCCTGAATGTCACTCGCAGTCTCCATTTTCAAGCTCACTTACCTTAGACATTTTGGGGTGAATGTATTCTCTTCATGGCCAATCTCATCAACCGTATACCAAGCCATATTCTCCAAAATAAATCTCATTTTGAACTTCTCTTTAACACTTCTCCCCACCTATGATCACTTTCGCATGTTCAACCTATGATTACCTTCTCATTTTCCCCTCGTGCCTCTAAAAATGTCTTTCTCGGCTATCCTAACACTCATAAAGCCTACAAATTTTATAATCTCGACACTCAAACCATCTTTTATTCTTGTGATGTCACTTTACATGAACAACAGTTTCCCTTTCAGAAAATTCCTGATCTTACACACACCTCCCTCCCTGTCCTCACTCTCCATGTCCCTGAGCCTAAATTGCCATCCCCTTCTCCCACTTCTTCCATTAGCAACCCCGATCGACCCCCTCCTCCTATTTCTCTTCACCCTCACCGCACAACTACCCGACTAGCATACCTTCAAGATTATGCCTGCCCGGCCCTACACGGAGCCCACAACATCCTCACCTGCTGCTCATCCCTCAAGTACTACTCATCTTTTATCTGCTTTTCTTTCATACTCTCGTTTCTCACATTCTCACCTTAATTTTTTAACTACCCTCACTATTTCTGTTGAACATTCCTACTATTCTACTGTTTTTCGTCATTCCCATTAGCGTGAAGCTATGTCTGTTAAACTTTATGCTCTTAAAGACAATTCAACTTGGACACTTGAGCCACTACTTCCTGGTAAGAAACACATTCGTTGCAAATGAGTCTGTTAAACTAAGATCAAAGCGGATGGCTCCATCAAAATATACAAAGCTTGGTTAGTAGCAAAAGGCTACGCTCAAATTGAAGGCCTCGGCTATCATGAGACTTTTGCCCTTGTTGCCAAAATGACCACTGTTCGACGTTTGTTGGCTATCAATAATGGATCATCCATCAACTTAACGTCAACAATATTTTTTTACATGGTGATCTTGATGAGAAAGTATACGTGACAGCTCCTCTCGATTACTGTCCTAAGTGGGAGACCTATTTCTGCCGTCTCCGCAAATCTCTTTACAATCTCAAACAAGCATCCCGCAACTAGTTTTTTAAACTAACCATTGTGCTTCTTACAACAGGTTTTTCTCAATCTCAGGCCGATCATTCTTTATTCACCTTGGTCACTTCGACCAGTGTCACTATTGTTCTCGTCTATATTGATGATATTCTGGTTGCTAGCAATGATCTCTCACAAATTGAGTTTTTCAAAGGCGTTCTCTCTACACACTTCAAAACTAAAGATCTCAGTCCTCGTAAATATTTGCTTGGTCTCGAAGTTGGTCTTTCTCCGCAAGGCATCTTACTCAATCAACAAAAATATGCTCTTGATATTTTATCTGACCGTGGGCAACTTGGTGCTCGGATCACCCATTTTCCCATGAAACAAAACTTGAAGCTCATCAATCGTGACGACCCTCTTCTTCCCAATCCTTGTACCTATCAACGACTTGTTGGACTCTCATCTACCTGACTATCACACACCCTGATATTGTATTTGCAGTGAACATTCTCAGTCAGTTTATGCATGCTCCCCGTGTTCCCCACCTGCAAGCTGCTACTCGTATTCTTTGTTACATCAAAGGCAATATGGGACAAGGCATTCTTTTTTCCTCCTCCAGTGGTTTACATGTTACTGCCTACACTGATTTGGATTGGGCCAGTTGTCCCACCACTTGTCGCTCCACTACAGGATACTTTATTCAGCTAGGCACGAGCCCTATTTCCTGGCGCACAAAGAAACAGATGACAATGACACTTTCTTTTGCTGAAGTTGAATACCACGCCATGGCTGTCACCATTTACGAACTCACCTGGTTGAAGCAGCTCCTCACTGATCTTGATGTTCCTCATTCTAAGCCCATCAGCTTACATTATGACAATCAATCTACTCTCCACATCACTCACAATCTTGTGTTTCATGAATGCACCAAACCTATTGAGATTGACTGTAACATTGTTCATGACAAGATCTGGTCAGGCCTCCTTACAGCCGTTCATACCTCCTCACATCGGCAAATTGCCGATACACTTACCAAAGCATTAGGACGGGAACTCTTTCATCATTTTTCATGGAAGTTTGGGCATTACGGATCTCCATGTGCCAACTTGAGGGGAGTATTAATAGGATCACACGGATCACAACTAGCACAACATCAACAACACCATGATTTCAGAAAATTAGCCATTGTACATTCTTTCCATATTTTATTTGTTACTGTAGCAAGCATTGCCTCATGTATCTATATATTTACCAATTCTTTCATTGTAAAAATAAGTTTCTGAAATAAAAAAGTTCATATTTTAGAAAGTTTAACACGGGGGGCGCCGTCAACAGCATCTACTGTGAGGCTTCAATTGGGTGGACAAAGACTTCTACTTTATTTAAAGAGTGAGGTCCCGACACCAGTCACTTAACGACTCCAGTACACTCCACCAATCGCAAGTCGACAACGTATCCCTAAAAACTACAGTACTGGTTTTTTCAAAACCACTTGGTATCCACACCTCGACTCGCTTTTCTGCTTTGTTCCATTGACGCTTCTCTTTCTTCTATATATATGCAACATGGTTTTCTTAAACCTTTCACATTTGGCAAGATGGAAAGCCCTTGATTCTCTCTCTCTCTTCTAGTTTCAGTTTCCATCCTTTTCTGGGAATTTCTTGGTTGTTGTTTTCCTTTGCTTGAGAAAGAGATAGATCAGATGGGGAGGGTAGGGTTCAGATGAAGCTGATAGAGAACAAAATCAACCGCCAGGTTACTTTTTCCAAAAGGCGAGGTGGGCTGCTGAAGAAAGCACATGAGATCTCTGTGTTGTGTGATGCTGAGGTTGGTTTGATTGTCTTCTCCCACAAGGGGAAGCTTTCTGAGTACGCCACTGGTTCTTGGTACGTTCGATTCTACTTCTACTTCTTTTTAGACTTTTTTCCTCATAAATAATAGCACTCGTCCGGCCATTTTCTCATGTGCTTTCGAAAAGAACCAAACAAAAAATGAAAAATAGATACCCTGCCTGCATGCAGTCGGTCATGCTCGCTTCTTCCTTTGTGGTTTTCCTGTTTCATTTGTCCTTCCTTCCCCTTAGCATGATAGTCCATTTTCTTCGTACTTTTTGTGTCAGCTTTATCTTCAGTACTACTAGCTAGAAAGCTCTTGAACTGATCTGTAGCTATATTGTCTTTTTCTGCTGTGAAGAATGTTTCTATTTCGTGCCCTTATCTCTCTCATGTAGACCATTTAGGTAATTAAGATAGTATATATATATGCTAGAATATTACTTTTGGTTTGGTGTGTAAAAGATATTAGACTGATTTCTTACGGTGTTTGATGCTAACAGTTATTGCAGTACTACTCGCTTATGCATGCTGGTTTTTCCTGCGGAGTTAGCTGCAGATCGCAGTTAAATCGTTTTATTACTTGAAAATTTATATTATAATAATAATATATACAGTTCACAAGCACTAGCTAGCTTGGCCGGATTCTGAAGCCTTAATTATTCTAACTGACTAGAGGAGACCTTGAACGTCTCCGGGACTTAGAGCAAGTCTATTTTTGGTTTCACAAATATCAATGTACAGTGCTATATATATATATACACACACACACTAAAAACAATAAAAAGAAAGTGGTAAGTAATTTATAATACCTAATTGGTGCAACACATGGCCTGGAGATTCATATATTTTGTACGTATCTGTGAATATATAATATAATATGCATATGCATCATACAAATATACATATATTTAAGTTCATGAGTACGAGTACATGCACGACTCAAAGTAGCTAGATAGGTGAAATTTCCTGGTATTTTTAATGCAACCCAAAAAAGAATATTACATTAAAAAAAGAATATGATTATTCCAGATTTAATGACTTCTTAGAGCTACTAATTCGACATAGTAAGTTGACATCTTGCTTGGGACGTCGAGTCTATTAAGATATAAAATAAATAATAAAATCTACATCTTTCTATCAGCTTAAGCTTTTGGAACAAGTGGTGATTTCACATGGTATCAGAGCAGAAGTCCTGAGTTCGAACCCTGACTCTACACTATATCTCATTTAATTAAATATTTCACGTGTTGGGCCACTCATTGAGGGAGAGTCTAGCCCACACGTGAGGAGAGTATTAAGATATAAAATAAATGATAAAATCTACATCTTTCAATCAGCTTAAGCTTTTGGAACAAGTGGTGATTTTACAGAGTCCTAACCATCTCGTGTTATGGGAAATAGCACGATTAATTTTTTTTTGATAGAAAAGATAATTTCATTAATCAACTGGAAACCTGATTATAGACAATTATCAAACCATACGACTTGAGAAATACAGTCTGGAATACAATCCCACCATATATTAATACTTTCAACATTGAAAGCATTCCTAGCCAACTTATGAGCTACCATATTCCCCTCCCGATATACAAGTGAAAAGCTACAAGATCCAAAACAAGAAGACAGTTTTTTAATTTCCTGGTATAACACACCCAGCATAGAGTTATTCATACTATCATTCTGTAGAGCTTCAACAATGATCAAGCAATCACTCTCCACCACAAGTTTTGAAATCCCCATTGTAGCACATAATTGCATACCTCGGAATATAGCCAAAAGTTCTATAGCCTCTATGCCTTCAACCTCATACTCAGATCTGCATGCTGCCATTAGAACCTTTCCTGTTGCATCCCGTAGAATAGCACCAACTCTAGTCCGCCCCAGCTCAGTAAATACTGCACCATCAACATTAAGCTCCAGCCAATCCATAGGAGGGTGTTGCTATTTGTAATGTGTCTGAAGTTGGGAGCAATTTTTCTGACGTACTTTATCAAAACTGTGTAGCAAAGTCAAAGCATTTCTTGCAACCTGCTTTGGAGTTAGGAGCATCTTCTCATGCACAAACTTATTTCTGTGAAACCAGAAACTCCACATCAGAACAAAGAAAAGTGCCAACTTATCATGTAGTTTTCTATCACATATCCGCAAGGCCATGTCCAGAACAGACTATTAAGGATCAATAGAAACTTCTGGTAAATACATCCCCCAGATATGTTGAATGGAGCTGCAACTCATCACAGCATGTGTAAGTGTTTCAACTTCTAAGAGACCAAGACTACATATGCCATCAGATAAAACATGTTTTTTCACTAACTTCTGCCCAGTTGGTAAACCATCTTTACAGGCACACCAAGCAAAAATTTTAACCTTATTGGAAACTCTCATCTTCCACAAACACTTCCAAAATACGTGCTGAGTTTGTCGATTAGAAGCTTCTGCAATCTGGGTACCAAGCCCAGAGTAAATATATCTGTAGCAACTTCTTACACTGAACTGACCACTCCTTTCATTAGACCAAACCATTTTATCTTACATATCAGTAGGGCATAAGAACACTTTCAGAATGTCAGCCACTATACTTGGATTGAAGAGAGATCTAAGTTTGTTGATATCCCACACCTTCTCATTATCCACAAAGAGTGAGTCAACCGTATCAGCCCTTGAGCCTTCCACCATCCCAATCCCTTCCTACAATAAAGAGAGATGTCCTGGAATCCATTGATCGTGCCAAATACTCACTGACTTGCCATTTCCAATACTCCACTTACACCCTGCCCCAAGCCATTTTCGAGCCTCCCAAATGCCCCTCCAAGTGTAAGAGGGACTTCTACCCAACCCTTCTTTCATGAAGCTACTATGAGGAAAATATTTTGCCTTTAGTACCCTGTGCAGTAGAGAACTCTCATCTTGAGACATCCGCCAACCTTGTTTTGCAAATAGTGTTAAATTGAAACTCCTAAGATCCTTAAACCCCATCCCACCCAGAGCCTTCCTCTGACACATCTTAGCCCAACTACCTCAATGAATCTTTCTCTCATTACCCTTTTGGCCCCACCAAAATCTGGACATCATACTTTCCAACTCAACACACAAACTAGAAGGAAGAAGGAAATAACTCATTGTATATGTAGGAATAGAAAGAGCTACAACTTTTAATGAGATCTCATTTCCCCCTTGTGACAATAATTTTTCTTTCCAAGATTGAAGTTTATGCCACACTCTCTATTTTATAGATTGAAAAGCCCTACTCTTAGACCTCCTAATGACAGGTGGAAGCCCAAGATATTTCTCATATTGTTGGATCTCACAGTTACTCCACAAGAATTTGATCTTAGTCTTTATATCCACACTTAGATTCCTGCTAAAAACAATAGTAGTCTTATCCTTATTTATTTTCTGCCCAGAAACAGCTTCATACTTTGCCAACAAATCTTGGATTCTTTTATTCTCCTCCACATCAGCTCAACAAAAAATAAGGCTATCATCCACAAAAAGCAAATGGTTTATATTGGGAGCCCCTCTGCATATTTAAATTTCAGAAATATCCTTCCTCAGCTGAACATTTCTCAAAAGAGAAATCAAACCCTCAGTATAAAGGAGAAAAAGATAAGGGACAGTGGGTTCCCTTGTCTTAAACCCCTAGAAGGAACTATAGGGCCCTTAGCTTCCCCATTTATCAACACTGAAAATGACACTGACTGTACACAACACATGATCAAGGCAATAAATTTTTGATGAAATCCCATGACCTCCATAACAGATTGTATGAATCCCCACTCCACTTTATCATAGCACGATTAATTAATGCAAGGCTGCTTCATTGGAATATATATATATATATATAATCATGTGACACTTCCTTAATTATCGAGAGAGTTGAAGTATTCGTGATAGGTGTCTTCAATAATTAATAAAGAGAAATGGCATACTAGAGTAGTTTATGATCATATATATTCCATTTTAATCAGAAAATTTGAAGATTTGGACAGAAAAATGTCGTTTTGATTATGCTTTTTTAGGTGTCTTCTAAATTTGGAATGATATCTCGATATGTGTTTATTTAATAACATGTATGTGAAGATAAATCCAAAAGAGATGTAAAATCATTGTAGAACTAGAGGGGTCTTCACCTATAAAACAGCAGTAAATATTCAACCCTTCATCGATCCCTTGACTCAATTTCTAAACAAAGAGCATTATATTAGAGAAGGGTCATGATCAAAGAAGGGTGTCAGTAAAGAACTAGATGAGACGACCCTTGTATATGGAGTAAGTCGTTGGACACAAATCCCAAGTACACCATAATCGAGGGAAGGTGACATAAATACTAAGAGGTTGTTCGGAAATAATTTTCATATCTTCTCATCTCATCTCATCTTATTTTTTTTACAAATACTTTCAAAATAGTCATGACAATTTTTTCAAGTTAATCATTACAACTTTCCTAAACTTCCAAACAAAATACACAATACAATTCAACTTTTTCAAATTTTAAAATAAAAATAATATTAAATAATTATATTCTAATAATATTATAATTTTATAATATTCTTTATTCAACTTTTTCGTTCTCTTTTCCCAACACCCAATAAATATTTAATTCAAACTATATCACTACTACTCACAAACCATCTTATTACTATTCACAAAATCATCATCTCATCTCATTCCTCTAGCATCCTCTAAGTTATCCATGGATGGACAAGTTCAAACAGAAGGAATAATTTCATTGAATCCCTGGTAATAAATAATTAACACAATATCTTCAAGCCCTACACAAGAAATTAAGAGAGCTTAGCGTACAATATTACCTCTTATCTTTATTTTGAACAGTTTAGCTGGCATGGTATGTTGGATGGTCTCAATTTCGATTCTAATTTTGTGGTGAAGAAAACCATGTGGATGAAATGAGAGTTTAAGGAAAAAGAGGTCCTTGATCAAATATTGCAAGCCTTAAATGATCAGAAGGCACCTACTCTAGATGGCTTGTCTACATTTTCAAAAGAATTGGGTAGGAACCAAGGTAGACTTAATCAGTATTTCCCATAAGTTTCATGTCTCGGGTAAGTTTGAGAGAAGCCTTAATGCTATGTTTATAGCACTTATTTCCACAAAAACAAAGATCGTGAAGATTAAGTATGTTTTGCCCATTAGTCTTGTGGGAATTGTTTACATGATCATTTTCAAGTGTCTTAGCAAACAGGATAAAAGCAATGCCAGAGAAGAAAAACCCTATAGCCAAGAAAGTATTCATTAGGTAGAGATAGATGTAGGTTTGGACATGATTGTCAATGAGTGTGTAAGTAGAAAAGTTCGTTTAGAGATCCTAGGTAAGAGTGCTAAGTGGGAGGGTAAAAACCCTCCCCACCCACTCCTGCCTAGGTAGGAGTGGCTATTCTGCCATCAACTTTTGCCTTATTCATACCCACTATCTATCTGCTCTCACTACTTTGGTTGGCAAACTTACCAAGCCACAATGCACAATCCACAAGTTAAAAAAAAATCAACAATCCAACACACCAAACACAATTTACAAAAACCATCTAAAAATACACAAATATGATTAGAATAAACTAGACCTAAAGAATTGGTATATACGAATCATAAACTCACAATAGTGTCATGGGTCTAAGTATGAGAGTCCATAATGTTGTCAAGTGTATGGAGATGAAATGATCCATATTGGCCACACAATTGTTAGAGGTGATGAGCCTTGCGTTGGAGGTGATATAAGAACAAAGAGGAGAAGAAACTAGTAAGGGTGGTGGGTGGGGCCCCATCCGGCCCCCTCCACCAATAGGCAAGGGAATCCACCTGCACAGTGTTAAGGGCCAGGGGATAAGGACAAGGCCCAGGCCCCCTGGCTTTCCCCTGTCCTCTTGGTCCATTATATATAATTAGGTCTATAATGAAATGACTTCATTAATAATATAAATCATAATATCATATATGTTAAGGGAAAAAAAAACCCTACCTATAAATATTACTCTCTCTGTCTTTTTCTCTCTCCTCTCTCACTTCTCTCATTCTCACTTCTCAGTCATTGTCCTCAATTTTCCCCTCTTCTCTTCTCCACCTTCCTTTTATACTTTCACGCCACAGTGCCAGTGGCCACCATCCTCTTTTCTCTCTCATTTCTCTTCTCATCCATCTTCACTCCTTCTTCTTCTCCTCCTCCTTTAAGCTAGCATAAAACTTCTCTCCGTTGTCGTGGGCCACGACTAGCAACTGCGAGTTCTATATAGCTTTACATTGTCGTGGATGATATTTTGTTAGGGATCCCCGATTGGGTCTGCGAGTTTAGTGACCCACGATCGGAACCATGGGCCATATGGATCTATCCGCATATCTCTAAAGATCTTAATAACCCATCCCGCGATCATGGCCCATGGGTCTATGCATAGATGGTATGTGCACATATATGAAGATACTATACGCCAATTACTACTTCGTTTTGTTTATTTGTTTGTTTGATTTTTAATTTTATAAGTTTGTTTTGATTTTTTGTTGGATTTGTGAGATTTTTCTGATATGGAAGTTTGTTTTGTTTGATGATCTGTAAGTTTTTTTTTTTTTTTTTTTTTTGGATTTGTAAGATCTATAAGTTTGCTTTGTGTGGTTTTGTTGGATTTTTTTGTAAAAGATATAGTGTTGGGCGACAGTGGTGGTTTCAATTTGCCCCCGACATCCAGATGAGAGCACCTGCCCACTGGGGTGGAGCCGGGGCCCATTACCCGAACTCACCCCCCTCGCCGCCACCCGTGCTGAGGATGGGGGTGGGTTCGGAGGCCACCCATCTGAGGGGTGAGGGTAGTACCCCTAGAGGAAAGGGAAAAAGAAGAAGAAAACAAAGAAGAGAAGTGTGTAGAAAGAAGATAGAACACAGAGAGTGGAAGAAACGAAGAAGGGAAAGGGAGGAAGAATAAGAGAGATAGATAGAAAGGGGGAAGGGAGAAGAAATTGTAAAATGATTAGGGTTTTTTGTTTAAGGTTTATATACATATTATTTTTTATGTGGGTAGGTGGGTGAGGTACCTCCCACCTTTCACCCAACCTAACATTAGGGGTGGGAGCACGAGTTGTGTGCCTGTTATCACTAAGGGTAGCCAAATGTGCCAAGCAACGGGGCCCATGCGTCCCGTACTCTTAGTCCTATCTAGGTTATGTAATGCGGATTTAGATAAGGTTTATGAACAAGTCAATTTGGAGATTTTTGTTATATTTGTTGAGAAGATGTGACTTGTGGTAAAGTGATCTTTACGGTGCAACTCTTTGTTTTGATAAATAATTCAGTGTTAAGTCGCTTGAAGATTTTATCATATTTGCGTTTAGGGGATCCTTAAGTTGAGTAGAATTTTATGTGCATTGGTAGATAGGGAACTTTATAAGGTTTCTTAATAGGATAAAGGAATGCAAACGAGCAATTTGTGTGTAATGAGACACAAATATATGAGGGGCTAGGATAATACAATTGATCCATTTATCCACAAAATCCTAGTTTTTCTAGTGAATCATCTAGAATGCCCTAGTTGAGGTTTAACATAAACAAAAGCAATAATACAATAATAAAGACTAATTAAAATAATACAAATTTTATTTTGAGAAAATATATCACTCAAATTGGGTGGATTTTGTTGGCTATCCCATGGATGGCCTAGGTTGGTCCACCAATCTTGGCCACTAAGGGGGAAGAAGCCACTAAAGCCTAACAGGATGCAGGTCAATGAGGACATACCCTAGCCATTGTCACAGAGGGTTACTTCTTGTGGTTAGCCTTTTTCTTGTTTTTTGTTATTCTTTATTTTTAATTGTTAAATTTTAATAGAGTATTTTAGACAATTCACTAGCAATTTAGGTTTTCATTATACTTATAAAGGGCTCAATTTGCATCAATTTGCATTGACTGAGGATGCAAATTTAAACATGTTGGTAATTTTTGTACCATATTGTTGATTTTGTTATTTTAGAGGGCAACTTGAAAAGTTGGTGGTAATTTGGGTTAGATAAGAGGTTCAATCCATTTTCCATAGATTCTTACGAAGAACATGATACATAATCAAGCCTAACACTATGGATCTTCCCAATACCTGATATGCTCCAAAATCAAGGGTTATCACATTGATTGCGTAAAGTAATTTGAGTTCAAGAATCATTTGGCCCCAAAACCTCTTAAACATGACAATTTGAAAGAAACAATTAAAGCATGATGCTATGGACTTTCTTTTCAAGTATTGCAAAGTCTTCACTTTTTGATGTGACAATTAGCTGGGATGGTGATCATAGGAGATCAAATGACAAACTAATATTTGAGAGGTTATAAGAGCACTTTGACAAGATTATATTGGTGCAAGGGAAAGAAGAATGCAATGAAATGATCTGAAATAGGAGATCTAGTCTAGTACGTAGGTCTGATCTCTAAATCAAATGATGTCGTTAGAGGCTTGAAAAATGACATGGATAGGGAACAATTACTTGATTATTAGTAAAATAGACCCCTAGATTGAAACGGCTACTCTTACTTGTTTCGGTATCTACAAAATTGCTCTCACAACTGCATGCTCTAAAAACATGCCTATAGGCCAAGATAATTAATTGGTAACTCATAGTTTGGCAAGTAATATATATCATATATAGCAAGAGGTCATGGGATTGAGTGTCATTATTCAGGAAGATTGTTGGGGTATGTCTATAACAACGCTCTAGAAACTGATCATATACGCAGTGCATATATATGATAGTTTGGCAAGTAATATATATATATATATATATATATATATATATATATATATATATATACTAGTATTGAATACCATATATAAAAGAGTACTTTAGTTTATCAGCTTACTTAACATTCATTTGTTTTTAATAACATTAAATATTTTTATGAGGATCATTAGCTATTAGTCATTCTTTATTTGAGGAATAGCTAGCTATTCCTGATGACCAATAGCTATTCTTTGTGTAGATCAGGAATAATACAAAATATTTAATGCGCCTTAAAGTATTTTCAAGCAAAATAAATATTAAATGATTAAAATTAGACACAAAACTAGAAATATTAAAAACAAAAGTATTCAAAATATTTAAAACTTCTTATGGGTGGATGCATGGGTATATACATGGCATTCGCATTTCTAAAGGAATGGGAGTAGACATTATCACTTACTTATTAATCGTCGTTAATTATTTTGTGTATGACCATATTAATTATTCTATGAATATATTTTGCATATATATATATATAGAGAGAGAGAGAGAGAGATGCATATCATGTGTTATATAAATGCATATAAATGTATTATATAAGTACCTTATAGAATTACTAATAGTGGTGGTTTTTTTTTGTTTTTTTCTGCTGCTATATACATACACTGATGGTTTTTGTGACCACTGATTCAGCCACTGCCAGTAATTAATGTCCCTTCTTCCTCCCGAATTAGATATGTGTAGCCCAAAAGACTTTTTACTTTATTTTTACTTCTTTCCCTTTCCTTTGTGTGTTTTTCTTTGGTGGAGATGGAGCCCAAGATGGTTGTGAAGTGGATTCTTTAACTTGTGTGCATTGGGCTGAAATATTTTGTGTTGGGTGGTATTAGAATTCGGGCCTAGCCCATGAAGTGTGAAGAGGAAGCCCAACCCTTACTGCAACCCATGTGTATTGCCGTCAGTGTCACCACCATGCCATCACCACGTGTCCTCCAAGTAGTAGCCCCTCTCTCCTGTCTGCCACCACCATTCCTTTCGCCCAGCCCGCGCCTCTCTTCTCTATCAACACGTGAAGCTTCGGCCATAGCAGTTGCACGCCAACCGTCTCCTGCCACGTGTGTGATGCTTGACTTCCTCCCATAGTCCCGCACCACCAATCGCAGTCACAACCACATTCCCTAAGCCCCAACCCACAGCCTATAAATAGGTCGGACCTCCCTCATTTGAAAACACAACCTCCAAGCCTTTCATCCTGCCTCAAAACCTCCTCCATTTATCTTCCTCTCCCTCCGATCTACCTTCCCGTAGGTTTTAGGCAATTTTTCCCCTAGCGCTGCCATGCACCTTCGCAAGCTCCTGCTTCCAACCACATCTCAATGGTCATTCGACCACCCCTCTCATTTCCCCTCCTCCTCCTCCCTTAGTTTCACTACAACCCGTGGGCTAAAACCCATTTATGGGTTTTGCTCCACCGCCACCCTCCACTAGGAGGAAATTTTCCTTCATCTCTACCACATCAGATCTGTCACCCCTTAAAGTAACATAGCCATTAGCCCCACTATTCTGCCCAGCTCATCTCCACTACCATGCACAGCCACTGCCGCTACTACCATTCAATGCGCATGCGCATGCGCACGCACAAACACTTGCGAGATCCCTTCGACGACACGCTGGATCATCCAAAGTTTTTCGTACTATGCGAGTTTTCCATACTACATAGTAAGTAAAATTTGGACTGACCCTAGAAATAATGACAATGGAAATGTTGGTCTTGTGTTTGTTGTAGTGTAAATGTGATTGGTTAAGTGGCTCGAGCCTGAGAGGTGTTAGGAAACACATTTGTAGTTGGTGTGGATTGTTGGCCTAGGGCTGGGTGGAGTGTTAGAAATTGCATGTAGTTGTGGAAAACCAGACTCTATGAAACTGTGAAAACTATGAAATATGTGTCTTGTTTGTTATATTGTATTATGCCATGCCATGCCATCCAATAAGTGTCTATTGCATAGTTACATTTTCACTATTATCTGTCATTATTATTATTGTGCCCTGCTTGTATTTGTGTCGTGAATTGGAAAATTAAGTTTTTGTGTCAAATGATTAGAGGGTGTATTTTGCGGATGTGTGTGTATCACGACCCCAACCCGAGATGGACATTATCTCAGAGAAGCTTATTTGGTCCCTTTGGAGCATATAAAACTGAGTGACGCCCCCTGGGCTATCACCGGGCGACAACAGGCTCGGCCAAGACAGTAACGCTCTCTGTACGACTCTGTGGCCCCTATGCTAGTGGGGGCTAGAGGTAGGGCAGTAAATTAACCAATCTGTTTGATAGTCCGCTCGGTAGTCGCCCGGTTAAACTCGAATCGAACTCAACCAGTGTAAAAAAAAAGCTCACCCATAAAAGCATATATTCGCTCAATTAGTAAATAACTCATACCTAACAAAACTCGACTCGACTCGACTAAAGCTCGTTAAGGACCGCACGCTCAACTCGACTATATTAACTTTATGATATATTTCCTTGTTGGGTTGTAATTTAGATTTCTAGTACTTTTAGTATTTCATACTGCCTTTTTATTTTTTGCTGCATTATAATTGTACACATATATTGCATGCTCGTACACACACTTGCACATGATTATGTTGGGCGTGTGTAACCCAAGTTGCTAGCACCCCGGCATTGTGACTCCTGCCATATCACACATGGGCTTGTGGACATAGTGATTAGGCATAGTGATTAGGTTATCGTGATCTCTCTTGCCAGTTTTTTTACTCAAAGAATTTTCTAACATCAAGTGGTTGATGAACATTAATCAAACACAAATGTTGCAACTTTTGTTTTTCTTCTCTTAGGTTAACATACATGATGACCATATGATTTTGATCTTACTGTATGTAAGACACAGTGGTCATGTCTTGGGATCGAATCCTAATATAGCAGCACTTTGGCAAGTGAAAATTGGCTAGCTTAATTAAATGGTTTTACTGACATTATATGCTACTTGATATTGGTGGCCTCGAGAAACTTCATCTTGGAAATGGCTATATATGCGGAATTGTAAAGGTTGCATTTTTATGCATATATATATATATATATATATATGAATTAGCTTCTTAATTAACGTTAAAAGAAACTGCTGAGCTGATATTTCACCTAGAATAAATGTGTCTCTTGAATGCTTAATTTCCAAGTCTCCCATGCAACCTTTTTTGTTGTGACTTATAACCAAATGTTCCCAAATCATGATCAGTTACCGGAGGTTTTTGTTTGAGTAATATTAATAGTTCTGGATATTAACATCTTATTCATTTTGGTAATAGCATGGAGAATATACTTGAGCGTTATGAGAGCTACTCTTATGCGGAGAGACAGGTAGACGGAAGTACTGATTCCGAATTTCAGGTTTGTCATGCCATTTATGTACAAGCAGTACTCATCTGATCTACTTATCACCAAAAAAAAAAAAAGAAAAAATTATACATTTAGTCATATCTCTGTCTGAGAATCGGCTGTTTCTGTCCATTTTTAAGGTGTGTACGTACGTAGTTCTCAATGCATATATAACATTATATATCTTTGGCATGTTAGTCAGATTGAACTTTGTGAGCTGTTGCATGTATTGAATTCCATGTACGTGCAGGGCAACTGGACAATGGAGTTTTCTAGACTTAAGGCTAAGATCGAACTTCTGCAAAGAAACCACAGGTACTAGGATGATTACACGCCTGTCTTTGTCTCCGTTTTCTTAAACGTCAGAGAAATTTATACTTCGGATCTCCGAATTTTGTACCTTTTAGCCTTTTTTCATCTTAATTAGATATTAAACGACGGTGTTGTTAATTATGTAAAAATCTTCAGGCGTTATCTGGGAGATGATCTGGAATCGTTAAGTTTCAAAGAGCTACAAAGCTTGGAGCAACAGCTTGATGTTGCGCTTAAACACATTCGATCAAAAAAAGTATGCTATATTGATTTTTTTACGTCCTCCCATGGATGCATGTAGTCTACTTATGATACTGCATTTTTATCTGCTTGGTGTACTGAAATCTCTTCTGTCGTACAGAATCAACTTATGAATAAGTCCATATCCGATCTTCAGAGAAAGGCAAGGCACTTTTGGCATATCTTGGTCATTATAAATCACCAAGAACACTTGGCATTTTTGCACACCTTTTTACTTGAAGGCTCTTTAGCACAGTTGGTTATAAATCACCCAAGAACTTTTTGAATTTTTATATACGTCCCATGTTGGGGATATTATTCTTGTAATTACGTGACCTACATACCTACTTTTCACTGTATAAATTTGTCAAAAGTCTGACTCTCTGCATTGTGCTAATTTACTGTATGCAGGAGAAGGCAATACAGGAGCAGAATAGCATCCTAGCGAAGAAGGTGACCCGCCGGTTATGTTTTCATGCAAGCAAATTTCATTTTAGCTGCTACTGAAAGGGGATTTAGTCAAATTAATAATAGGAATTGCTTAATCTCTCTCTCTCTCTCTCTCTCTCAATAGATCAAAGAAAAGGAGAAAATTACTGTGGCGCAGCAGGCGCACTGGGAGCAGCCAAACCTGCATGGCCCTGATGGATCATCATCGACGTTCCTGCTACCACAGCCACTTCCCTGTTTGAACATCGGGTAAGCTTCTCTGACATAATTTAAGGCTTTATTCCATAGCACAAATGTCTTTAACTTATTTGTGTACAAAAATAATCAAACAGTTTGTCATATAATTAAAACAGTTAGTCTTTAACTTATTTCATCAGCACTTCACTCTTCCATATGCTTGTCTTGCATCCAAAACTCATATGAAAACATCCTGCTAGCTCGAGCTGGGTCATCTCTTATGCTTTCAGTTTCAATTAGTAGGCTTCCATCATTTGGGTATGGAAAACCTAATCGATCACATGACGTTATTACTGTCAGAGAATGGTATATAAAACATCATATTGATGTTATATTTGGGATGTCTGATGCAGTGGCACTAATTACCAGGAAGATCGGTCAGAAATGAGGAACGAGCTCGATCTCTGTCTCTTGAACCAATTTATTCCTGTCACCACGGATGCTTTGCCTCGTGAACTGATCAGGGAACAAAGATATAATTTGTAAGGTGGTTCCGAATCCTGATCTTGCCACCTAATATATTATCCCCGTTTCGAGACATTAATTAAACTCATTATAATATGAGCTAAATTAATGAAATTGTATCCCTCTCGTTGAGACGTACTGCAACCAACGTTGATCGAGGAGACCATAAACCTCGATATGGTTCCCCATTTTATTCTTTAATTTGTGTGTTTTCGTAGCACATACACTTATTATATATTTATTCTTTTCTGCCAAAAGCTGGTAGAATTGAATTTTATAATCATATGAAAACCTTATAATATTTTGGACTATATATATTAAATGGGATATGTAGTTCTAGTACTTGAAGCTAGCTAGCTGCAGATACGTGCAATATTCTGTTGGATAGCAGCTAGCTGGCCGTTTCATGGATTCTCATTTCCCAACCGCGTGCATGCATGCGTGCATGATGATCATGTTTCAAAATGTTAATTATATATACTAGTACTTGTGCACCTCTTAATTTGAAGCTGAAATATTATGTATAAAGTAACCCAGATTTTCTCATTCTTGAAATTTCTCTACGACTCTCTTGCCAAATAACGGAGCAACACGATTCTCATGCCATAAAATTAGAAAGAAGCGAAAGCTTTAAGGCAACTTCATAATCCTACATTCAGACCTATCATGATCTAATGTCACATTACGGAATGATGAGAGAATAATGAAAATTAAGATGATGAATAGATTTTTTCTTTCTGAATATACACATTTGGCTCATGGACTACGCATAACAGCTAGGTCCTCTTCACTTAGAGCATTGGCATTGAATTAGCCAAATGCCTTTTCATCTTCAAATTTAGCAAATATCATCCATATTTGCTCCACATTGAATTAGCTAAATTGTTTTCATCCAAACTATAAGTTATAGTAAATCCATTCTTCTTTTCAAATATGAAAAGAACTATAGCAAGTCTAAAAGTATTTTTTGAGATTATTATATTATAAATATGAGATTTTTATTCATATGAGATTTTATCATCTATATACATATGAGATTATTATATTATAGATTGTTAGATTGTGAAAATGAAAATGAATATGATTGTTGGAGGTTATTGAAGATTATAAAAATAAAATATAAATTAATTAAAAAAATATAAATAATAAAAAAATAATAATATTTTATTATGATTGAGAGTGTGATGACTAATCCAATGTAGACTTCAAGTTTTAAATGATTAGCTAAAAATGAAAAAGTTACATATTAATCAAAATTTGAAGAATTGGATAGCCAATCCAATACTAATGCTCTTAGTAAATTCAATGCAGAACATCCTCAAACTGTAGTTGTAAAGGGATTCCCCCCACTTCACAAGTCCACTGGGCTTCGACCCAATACCCGCCCCAAGGCCCAAACTTGCTCATAAAGTAAGTCGCCTACAAGGAAAAGTAAACAATGATGGTTGATGGGATGGACAGGCCTGATGTCGCCAGACCACACTCCGCTTATATGGACTTGTACAGGGCAAAACGGGAAAGATGGAGAACCCTTAATCCTCTGACATGAGGACATCGATGGACCACCAAAAGTAAAGTAAATCGGAGAACCACGCAGCATTAATAGCACCACTACCCGAGCTACATGCCACATTAATGACGTTGTCGCAGAGACACGTCGTATTAAAAGATTCTGACAAAAAGAACAGTACAAAAGACATAAACTCCACGAGGGCAGACATGATCTGTGCCCCCCAGACTACTGGTATAAATAGGAACTTCCAGGTACGAGAAACTCTCTCTGATCCCTAGACTCAATGTTATTGGCATTCAGAGACTTGTCGGCCCCAAGACCGCCCTTTCAATAAGCCTAATCCTCATCATCTCGAAGATCACGACCATTGATATCTCGAAGACTCAATGTTTTAAACCTTCATATGCAATATTTGTTAGGAACAGTAAGAGAAAAAAATAAACTAAAAAGTGGAATCAATCACACATCACACAAGATTTACGTCAAAAGATTTTAATCAAATAATAATTGAAGATACAATGTAGTGGTACTACAACAACTGTACATTGAACCATATTACAAAATATAGTAAACCTTAGTAAGTAGGTCAGGCCGGATCAAAAGCCAATATAACAATTAGTTTCATAATTTATTTCCAAAAATATCTGT
Source organism: Juglans microcarpa x Juglans regia (assembly GCF_004785595.1). Taxonomy (NCBI): domain Eukaryota; kingdom Viridiplantae; phylum Streptophyta; class Magnoliopsida; order Fagales; family Juglandaceae; genus Juglans; species Juglans microcarpa x Juglans regia. The sequence goes on along the minus strand of NC_054598.1, from coordinate 10,354,397 downwards.
ATGTTTCTCTCTTTAAGTGGATGAAGAATGTGATACAAAAATATTTAAAAATAGTTTGAAAGCAGCATATTTAAAAATATCTATATGTTTCATTTCCCTTTTTATGTAGAATGAAGCACTTTTACAACCACTGCCTTGCAAGTAGCATATATATACATACTAACAAAACCCGAATGGCCAAGCATCACGTGACAGTACTATAAATTGAAGAATATCATCAGATGTAATTTGGGCTAGCTGAGGCCTTCAAAGAGCCGAGATTCAGCCTAGCCATGTTGTGCATGACTAATCCAATTAAGAAAATATCATTGTTGTGTACTCTTAACATTCTATTCATTCTATGAGACTTGAAGACATATCTGATATATATCATAGGTGCTATTTTCACCTTTTCATTATTACTGCAATGATAAGCGTTAACGGTAAGGGCAATCACCAATCTCTTGTTCATGCTGGCCATGCATGTTGGTCTTTACTAATTCAGTTTTACAGTCACAAACAAATATTATAAAAATAAATTCAAAAATTGATTTGATTTGATGTAATACGTTAAATTTACTTTATAATAAAAATAAATTTATAATTTTATATACCACGATAATTCTATTACAGGTGACAAGGATTTCGAACAATTAGCAGAACTGAGGGGAGCTAAGGGTGAAGTGGTTCAGGATATATGGAATGTAGGCTTTGAACTTTCGACATGGGCCTTAAAGTATTGTGGACGGGATGAGGAAAACTAGGCCTAGAGAATAATAAGTGGGTCAGTCTAATATAGTAGTAGTTGCTCATTTCAAGTAGTAGTCATAAAGTCAAGTGAAATCGTTTTCTTATTGGTTGTTGTTTAGGACAATCGTTTTCTTACCAATAAGAAGTGCCTACAGAGTTGGAGGTTGTTGAGAGAACTCAAGAAGGCCTGAAACTAGATCTAAGTGTCCTTAAAGACAACCCAGAGATTTCACTCCATGCCATCATGGGGTTTGTTAACCCAAGAACTATGAGGATTTGGCTACTATTGGTAGGGTGGAAGTGGTTGTGTTGATCAGCACGGGCAGCACACATGATTTTCTAGATCTGGGGGTTTTGGAAAGAACTGTGCTACAGTTGGATGAGACAGCTAGGGTTCAAGTGAATGTAGCTAATGGAGAAATAGTGGGAAGTGAGGGAAAGGTCACACAAGTTCCATTAACTATAGGGAACTCAGTTTTTAACCGAGGCTTATGTTCTAGGCTTGGCAGGGTGCGATATGGTCTTAGGGGCGGCTTGGCTTCAAACATTAGGCTCCATACTTTAGAATTTTCAGGAGTTAACTATGCAATTAGTGTTGGAATAATAGAAGATATTATTAAAAGGGTTGGAAAATTCAAAATTGATTGAGAAAGGAAGTTTAACTGCTGCCAATAGCTTGGAAAACAAAGGGGTGCTGCTCTAGTTTCTGCAAAACAGTGGAAGGAATTAAGACCAACCACCTCAATCAACCATCCAAAAACTTCTCAAACAGTTCCAAGACATATTTTCTGAACCTAAAACACTACCCCATATAGAAACCATGACCATTCAATAATCCTCCATCCTGGAACTAAACCTATTTCTGTGAGACGTTACCGTTACCCTTTTTAAAAAAAAAAGATGAAGAAAATTGTCAAAGAACTTTTGGCCACTGGTGTGATATAGCCCAGCCATAGCCCTTACTCTCCCCCTACCCTTTTGGTGAGAAAAGCTTATGGTTCATGCATTTGTGTGTGGATTATAGGGCCCTTAACAGTGCCACGGTTAAGGATAAATACCTTATACCTATGATTGGGGAACTTTTAGATGACTTGGGCGGCTCTAGCATTTTTTTTCAAGCTGGATTTGAGATCTAGTTACCACCAGATTTGTGTCAAACCAGAGGATATTCCCAAAACAACCTTTAGGACTCATGAAGGCCATGACGAGTTCTTGGTCATGCCTTTTGGTTTGAGTAACGGTCCCTCAACATTTTAAAGTCTAATGAACTTCATGGATGACCAGTCGTATATTTTAGCGAGAAGCTTATCTTGGTTTTTTTTTTATAATATTTTAGTGTACAGCTCAAACGAATAACAACACCTCCAGCACCTCAAACTTACCTTGGAAACCTTGAGGCAACACCAACTTTTTGCCAAGATGTCCAAGTGCAAGTTTGGAACTCGGGAGGTGGCCTATTTGGGGCATTTTATTTCAGCACAAGGAGTCAAAGCTGATCCTAAGAAGATCAGAGCAATGTTGGAGTGGCCATCACCAAATACACAAAAGGCACTAAGAGGCTTTTTAGGCCTCACGGGGTATTATAGACGGTTCATCAAAGGTTATGGTGGAATAACAGCACCTTTGACCGAGCTTCTAAAAAAGAATGGGTTTCAATGGAACCCACGGGCTGATGAGGCATTTCGGAGTTTGAAGGCAACTATAATGAAGCCCCCAGTGTTGGCTCTCCCTGATTGTAGCCAACCATTTTGTATTGAATGTGATGCATCAGGCAAAGCAGTGGAAGCAGTGTTATCACAGCAGGGACACCCTATAGCATATTTCAACCAGGCCTTGAAAGGATGGGCTCTAGCCATGTCGACCTATGAAAATGAGTTGCTAGCCTTAGTTTCAGCAATTAAGAGGTGAAAGCCCTATCTCTTGAGCTGCTAGAGGAACTTCAGTTGTTGTATCTCTCAAACCCAACCCTACAAGCCTTGCTGAAAAGGTGGAAGGAAGGGACTCTGGGTCCTCATTATTCACTCAGGGAAGGCTTGTTGTACTATAAACACATGTTCTATGTGGCCCAAGACAAACCCTTTAAAATGAAGTTACTGAACAACAGTCCAGTGGAAGGACATTCAGGCTTTGAAAAAACCCTCCACAGGTTTAGAAGAGTTCTATTGGCCTGGTCTAAGGTCAAAAGTGAAGGAATTTATTTGTAGCTGTGACACATGCCAGTGTGTGAAAACTGAGAACACCTTCTTGAGGGTTACTACAGCCCCTTTCCATCCCTTTTAGACCCTGGACTAACATTACGATGGATTTTATCAAAGAACTTCCTACCTCCTAAGGATTCAACTGCTTGCGAGTAGTAGTTGACCGTTTAACCAAATTAAACCACTTCATTCCCTTATCCCACCAATACACAGCCTCTATCCTAGCCCAAAAATTCATCAAACATGTTTTCAAACTGCATGGGATGCCTACTTCTATAGTCTCTGATAGAGATAAGTCCTTCACAAGCAAATTTTGGGGAGAGATGTTCAAACAGTTAGGGGTCCAGTTGGCTTTCAGTTCAGCCTACCACCCTCAATCCGATGGTCAGACGGAGGCTGTCAACAAAACCTTAGAAAATTACCCTCGATTCTTTATGGGAGACAGACCCAAAGATTGGGCCCTCTAGATTCCCTTAGCCGAATGGTAGTACAATACCACCAAACATTCGTCAATCCAACTCACCCCTTTTGAAGTCCTTTACGGCTATCCCTACCCAAAATTACTTAGCTATCAAGAAGGAGTTTGATTGGTAGATGCAGTGGATGCTAACTTGAGATCACGTGAGCAAATTCTTCAACTGTTAAGGCAAAACCTACAAAAAGCCTAGGAGAGGATGAAACGTTATACTAATTTGAAGCAAAAGGAGAGAACTTTCAGTGTAGGGGACTGGGTGTACGTGAGGTTACAGCCTTACCAACAGCAATTCCTAGCGCAGAGGAGGAATGTCAAGCTGTCACCACGATTTTACGACCCATACCAAGTCACAGAGAGGGTTGGGGAGGTCGCATATCGTCTAGGGCTTCCCGAGTCAACCCATGTTCACCCCATGTTCCATGTTAGCTTGCTAAAGAAGAAGGTTGGGCATCTGGTTCAAACGATCCCCACACTGCTGCCGGTGGACGCCTTAGGGATTTTGAAACTCAAGCCTGAAGCCATTTTAGACAGGAGGCTCAAGAAGAAAGGGAGTTTCCCTGTAGTGAAGATGTTGGTTCAATGACAGGGGCAAAGGGATGAAGACGCCACTTGGGAAGGGTTTCATCAGTTAAAAAACTCCTACCCACACCTTGTGGGCAAGGCGTTTGAAACGAAGGGGGCTCTGTTACATGTGACAAGAGTTTTGAACAATTAGCAAAACTAAGAGGAGTTAAGGGTGAAGTTGTTCAGGATATATGGAACATGGACTTTGAACTCTGGACATGGACCTTGAAGTATTGTGGACGAGATGAGGAAGACTGGGCCGGAAGAATAATAAGTGCGCTAGGCTAATTTAGTAGTAGTTGCTTATTTCAAGTAGTAGTCATAGAGTAAGTGAAGTCATTTTCTTATTGGCTGTTGTTTAGAGACCATGTTATCACAAGTTGTAATAGAAATATCTTAAGTTTGTTACTGATACCCTTTATATAGGAAAAGTAACCGTTTTACGTACTATGCATGATATTAAGAATTTTTCTAAATCTTCTTCTTCTCCCATTTTTTTTTTTTTTTTGAGGTCCTTCCCTCGAAGTGAAGTTTATCAATTCTTACTACTTAATTATTACAAACTTACGTTAATTTATAAATTTATTTTTATAAAAAAATATTATTTATGGTTAAAACATTTTGTTATCGGACCATCTGTTAGGAAGACAGAATAATGGCATCCCAACTATATGGGGTTTTGAAAGACAATGCAAAACAAAGCCTTTGTCAACGGGGAAACCGATATTGACATGAGAAAACGTGCAGTAAAAAGGGTTGGAGAGAGAGAGAGAGAGAGAGAGAGAGAGAGAGAGAGAGAGAGAGAGAGAGAGAGAGAGAGAGACTGAGATGACATCTTACCCATCAACATTATCATGAAGATATATCTTAGATGACAGCTTGACAATTTCTACTTCAAGAATCAAAACATATAGAGATCATTACAGATTCCAAACTAAAAACAGCAATTAGGGGCCCCCGAGCCATGCAATTATCAGCTACCATAGACTGCAATCTGCTGATCAGTACCAATAATATTCAATGCTCTTGATCGAGTTGTCATAATTTTAGTTCTTTTTATATGTTAACTTACTCACTTTATATATTCTCATGTCCTGTTCCAAACATCATTACATTTGTGTGTTTGGTTCCATTACGATTTGGAAATGATGACTATGTAGCGTTTGAGCCACGCTAGTTTAAACAATTCATATAATTAAATAAAATAAAAATGGGCCGGATTGATTATTGTACTAAACAATGAAGTAAAAAGCCCTGCATGCAGGAAATAAGAAATTATTAGTTCACCTAGCAATTAAATCCCCGCATGTACACTAGAGCTTCTTTCCTTACAGCATGCTGAGTGTACCTGCCTACTACTTTGATCTCTTATATGGGGTATAATGACTGATGATAGGCATTACAAACCCCATCCATCAAAACATTATTGATTTGGGCCTCCTCCAGAAGTAAAGGGCCCAAAGCCCGGCAATTACTTGGTCGGGTGGTCCGACTCAAGCAATTACATGGATGGTATTTGATGTAAAGGTTTTCAAATAAAATTATTTTTCTAAAGTAATACAATGCAATAAATCTCAACTCCTCTTATTCGCCTAGTGTCCGGAAAGTGTTATAAAGATCTCTCTATGTTAGAATTGTATTAATCAATTTTGTATATTAATTGAGCTATATAAGGTGGCCTATATATACAAGGTCAAAGACTATATATACAAGAGCCTTACTCAACCAATGTGAGACTCACATAACATATATACTAACACTCTAGTATATGCACCAAAATCTGAAACTAGTAGATTAATAAATAAATAAAAAGAAAAAGAAAAACGGCAACTTGTGAAAACAAATGCCGAACAGATACAGCTAAGTTTTACATATATAGGTCAGAATTCTATTCGAAAGTGGATGGGCAGCATCTGCTTGATAATCTCCTTAATTTATTTTAATTTTTAGTGGGCACATTTGAAGAAGAGGAAGAGAAGAGAAGACATCAAACGTATATGTTATTGTCAAAATTGGAGCTATGACACTTATCCGTTAAAAAAAAAAAAAAAAAGGCAGAAAAATATCAGAAATTGTGAATAGTGGTCAGAGATAATTACCATTTGGCGACTAAGCGATTAGAGTAAAAGTAACTTAGCAATATAATTGATCAGAGAAGCATTCCAGATTCCCCCTGCTGCTCAACTCCACAGCTGGAATTAAGAGGGATGGGCCTACGGCTTCATGACAAGCACGTTCTGGAATAACAAGCCCCCACACAAGGGGAACATTAAAAAAAAGAAACAAAAGAACTGACATGATTATGAGCTAAAGAAAGTAAAAGATAAAAGCTATCAAACCATGGACCAGACCAAACACCTAGAAATTTGCTATTCTGTTCTTCTGTTTCTTATAATTATTGGTGCCTCACTTAAGATCACATCTCCAGAAGATGGCCAAAATAGGCACTAGGTTGCCTGGTTTCTGCCTAAACAGAATTAGGCCTCATGCTAGAGTTCGTTCCCCTCTAGCACAATCCAAGCCTGAGACTGTCAGTTCTGGTAAAGCAGATACAAAAATTGAGAGTCCTGGCAATGTCAAAGAAGAAAAATCTGGTGATGGGGCGAAACCCGGGTTGGTAATTAGCAGGAGAATAATGGTTGTGGTTGATTCCAGCCTTGAAGCTAAGGGAGCTTTGCAGTGGGCATTCTCTCATACTGTTCAGAGCCAGGACACAGTAATTCTTCTCTGTGTAACTAAGCCTTCTAAGCAAGGCAGGAGTCTTCTTATTCTTATTAGTTTTCGTTATTCCATATAAGTTGATTGATTTAATTACCTAAATTAAATTATTATGGTTTTGATATATTTCTAACAGGCACCAGTCAAGGTTCCAACATGAAGACTGTTCCCAGGGCCTGTGAATTTATCGACTCTTTGAAAAAAATGTGTCAGTCGAAGAAACCTGAGGTGGGTATAAATCTAAAACTCTTGTGATATTCTGAACTTTTGTAGCATACATGTAATTAAGCTCTATCCATGGACTAACAAAATTCAGCTTTATCTTTACTGTTTTTCCAGTCATATGGTACTTTTTACATTTTCATCGTTTATCTGATGACGACATGTGGCTGGTGGTGAATGGTCCTTGTAGGTGGAACTTGAGGTTGCAGTTGTGGAAGGGAAGGACAAAGGACCTACAATAGTGGAAGAAGCAAGAAAACAGGGGGTGTCAATGCTGGTGTTAGGACAGAAGAAACGCTCCACGACATGGCGTCTTCTGATGATGTGGGCAGGCAACCGGGTCGCCGGGGGAGTGGTGGAGTACTGCATCCAAAATGCAGATTGCATGGCAATTGCAGTGAGGAGGAAAAGTAAGAAGCTTGGAGGGTATTTGATCACCACCAAGCGTCAGAAAGATTTCTGGCTCTTGGCTTAAGCGTTTAAGCTGTGCATATTATAAGTGCATATTAATTTGTCCTTGTCTTGTGATCATTAAAAAAAAAAAAGTGTAGTCTAATCTTACCACATGAAACTGTATGATTGTTTCCGTATTGTCTGTAAATGATAAACCATATTCAGAAAATGAAAAAAAAAAAAAAAAAGAAGGGAGAAGAGAATTGGGTGTGAGTGAAAAGGCGTGTGGTGTCATTATTCAGGCCATTTGGCTATTATGGCTTAGGGAGAGACGATGGGGTCCCTTTGGTTTCTTTAGGGTCTCTTCCGGATGCTACAATTTTGCTTGATGGCACATGGAACCAAAATTTGATAGGTCTGGGGGACACTTTGGATCCACCTGGAACTGGAACTGGAACTGGAACTGTCCTTGGTTGTCACCAACTTTATGATGTTTTCCACATTGTTTTAACCAAAGCGAACCAATTTGTAAGACTCTCAGTTTGCGAGAAAAGAGCATCTATGGTTGTTCTAGGACTGCTGCTGCTATGTCTTAGTAAAAGAATCTTTTAATCACTATGGAGCTTGGAATGTTCATGGAATTCCAATCGCTTTCACCATAGCAACTATTTGTGCGTGAAAATTGGATCAATTCATAAGCTAAGTTTATCAAAGAGCAAAGTTTATCATCAGAATGACAAGTGTTTATTTAATACTGCTAGTTGCTGGTGGACTGCTGTTAACTTACATTCACTTGGGGCCCCTGTTGAGTTTAACAAATGCTTTTCTGAGACAGCCACTCCGTCAAAAATCAATTTGGGCCTGAACTTTATGTACCTCAGTTTGCAGATTTGAAGCCACGGTTTGTGGTCCATTCCACGGGCCATGAAAGATAAAAATTCAGATGACAATGCAACCCACCTACTCCATTGAAAGATAAAAATTCAACCACTAGTATTTCCAATATCCCATTAATTAAGATAACAAGATCAAAGTAAAGATCTTATTTCATAATGAAAGCAGTAGTGCATATTTCCATACACATATATAGAAAACATGTTATTTGCGCAAGTCGCGAAAGTAGGCAGCCGGGTTATTCTCAAAGTCATCCCTGAATATGCGAGCATTCCTTCCGGGAGTTTTCATAGTCTTCCTGTTTGATGTTGTTCCAGAACCTGACAGTAGAGCCGTTAAACCACAGACTATCAGACCTGCTGCAACTATCGCACCACCAACCACCATCGCTTTTTCAGACGCATCATCATCTACAGACTCATCATCATCTATTAATTGTCCTCCCAACCGTTGTTCTTCTTGTTCTGCGTGCTTTCGCTGCTACCCATTAAGGCCCAGGTGTGTTCTTCACTCCTATCTTCTCTCTTCAGATGTGCAAAGAAGAGAGAGCTTACGGAGAATTTATAGCAAAGGGCACTCTCTCTGGGAACTTGGAGTTGGCGCGAACGAGGCAAGCCGGTCAATCTTCTACGTTTATTTTCGATGTTTCGGTCAGTGTAACGTCACTTATAGCATGAAAAGCTTTAAGGTAATCATAAACCGAAAGAGAAATAATTTGAATATGAAGAGGCGTTGGAAATATGGAAGCTCGAGTGGGAGATTGAGTGGGGAGGTGGGTTTCAGCATGGAGATCTGCACCCGGCACCTATCTCGATCGGCCTCTACATCCGATGCATGGTGTACACAAAAGTCAAATGTATTCAAATCTCGCTTCGTCTGCTCAACTGGTTTACAAGAAAATATTAACATGAAGGTGCTACAGTCTTCGTATATAAAAAGTGAGATGAATTTACTGTAGCTAATATTTGAGATGAATTGTATTTAGTATCCAATGTAGAATCAATTCAATGAACATTCTCTAAAATATGATTTTCACTAGCATTTGGTTAATACAATGCCAATGCTCTAAGGGACATCGGGTACCAGACCAAAGAGCTCCGAGACAACCATCACTATAACCTACAATCAAATACCACCAAGTTCTTTTTCTTTATTCTTTTTTGAAACGAAAAACAAAAAACAAAGCCTTGTGTGAGCATTCAGTGACATCAAGTCGCCAAAAATTTCTCCTTCATGCGAGAAATAAGCTTAAATTTTTCTTCTGCTTCGACCTGCTGGCGTATGTCAGCTTTTAATGCCCGATCTGGGTGAAACATTAACAAAGCTCGTCTATATGCCGCGTGCACCTGAAATGATCAATTACAAAACCAGCAATGAAATACCAGAATTCCACTTGGGGGGTATGCGGTCGGTCTTTATGCTTCTGCTAGTTACAAAAAATAAAAAAACCCTTGCATGCACACAAAACTCCTAAAGTATATAACTACAATAAATAACCAGTCAGCCAACAATATATCTCCATCCACATCTACAAGCAGCATATTGCACTTGTATGTGTATATGTATAATGATGTGAATGCAACTAACTAACCTCATGTGACAACGAATAAACGCTACCTCCAACTTGGATTCCTAAGCCACGAAGCAATGAGGCCATGTCAATGCACGTACTTTCCAATTTATTAAGCTCCTCTCTTATGTTAACACGAAGCTGCTCTTTCAGGTTCATATTTTCCTCATCCTGGTTTTGGCATCAGTTAATAGATGGTGGGAAAAACATAATAAGTACGAGCATTGGAAACAGCAAGTCATATCTTGCTAAACTTGAGAAGGATATATATAGACAACCAAATATATGACAGGGTCGGTTAAAAAAAAGGCAAACCAAAGATGAAAGATAAATAGTTTTGCAAAATGAAGGGTAATAATCCTACTATACTTTCCTTTTTTTTAATACGAGTCAAAAATAATTCTATGATACTAAATCCAAACCTTCTTCTGAGTCTCTCTCACTTCTTCCACACGTTGCTTTTGCCTTCTCTGCATGTCCAATAAATGCCTTTCAACTCTTCTTTCCTTTCGTAACCTACGTGCCTCTTCTGCCTGTAAAAGGGAAACTACATTAAGCTTTGGATGATACAACCCCTTGCCGACAAAACATCTTTGCAATGCACTGCATAACCACTGCAACTGTCTTATAGTTATGCATGCCACATGGAGGTATGGTAAACAGAGTCATAAAATAACAAGGATACGAACATGCATATGACGCAAGAGATACTGAAAAAAAAACTAATTCAAATAAAAGGGAGAAGAGGGGGGAGACATGATACCACAATGATGAATCGTTCGAGGTTGGCTGAAACTTGTTATGGTTCTCGTATTGACCCTTTTTACAACTGTTTCTCTCTCTACAATTTCAGCTCTTCAGCATTGAACTGAAATTATAACAATGTCAATGTACTCATTGCACATTCGCAGACTGTCAAGGAAGTGTACAAGAAACACAAATATTACAAGATCTGTGGACAGCAAGAAATTGTCATCCCGTCCAAGTAGTGTCTAGGACTAGGCACTCCAACCCATCAAGTCAGTTGCCAGCCATTTCAATAGCCAAACTAACAGGTGTCAATCATTGGAAGTCACCCCAAAACCCACCGGCCAAAGCAACAGCAATGGCTACCAGGGTCAATTTGCTGGTTGGTCCATCAACATCACCAGCCTCAAATAAAACGGTGGAGAGAAAGGAAAAGGCAAGGGACCTCAACGCCCAACGGTGATCCTAGACATAACAAACAACAAAATGATGTCTTACAAGGTGAGTGAGGATCTTGTGGTCATCATGGAGAGATTACTGGGAAAGACGCGACCCTAAAAAATATTTTATGTGAACTACATTTTGCCAAGTCATAAAGATTGATTTCCCAAGACCCATGACCAACCATTGACCTAATCCCATTGGTTCTTTTTTTTCTACTTGGGGCAACTAGCATCAAAACCGACCAATCTCGATTTTTTTCCTGATTGGGTTGGTTGATCAGGTCAAATTTATGAACATTTTCCACTCATGGGAGTGTCACGTAAGTGGTAGAGTCCAGGGAGTATATAGATAGATGCATCCATCATATACAATAACATTTACGACTACAATCTTGAATTACAGGAAATAATTTAGTCTCAGTCAAAGTTAATGATTACTTGCAAAAATGTTTTAGGGGTTGTTTGGAAATAGATTTCATCTCATCTCAAAATTTATCATATTAACCTTCCCAAACATCACTCAAAGACAAACATTTTTCAATTTCAAATCTTCAACTTTTTCATCTAATCATTACCTAATCATTACAACTTTCCCAAGCTTCCAAACAAAACTCAAAAAATAATTCAACTTTTTCAAATCACAAAACTAAATTAATATTAAAAAATTATATTCTAATAATATTTTAGCTTTATAATATTTTTATTCAACTTTTTCTCTCTCATTTCTCAAAATCCAATAAAACATCATAACCTTTTTTTTTATCGGTAATCAAAGATAATATATTCATAGAAATAGGCATAACCATCTCACTACTATTCACAAACTATTTCACTATTATTCATAAAATTCTCAACTCATCTCATTCCCCAAGCATCCCCGCACTCTCCAAGGTTGCATATATCATGCAAAAAAAATCTCGGCATTTTATGCAATATATAATTCCTCTGAGCCACCACACATACTAACACAAAGTTTATTGTTTGACCTCATGGCATAAATAGCCCCCAAATCAAAACACATATTTTTAGTGTGTTTGTGAGCTCTATATATAGATATATATATATATATATATATATATCATTGGCATACTTTGGGACCGAGCCAAGTCATCTCCTTATAATTAATAGGAGGCCAAAAGAAATTTGACAGAACTTTGCCTCTGAATTTGAATGAGAACTGTAAAGCAACTCAAGAAAATATGGTAAAAAGGAAAGGCCCCATACCATACGCAAGCAGATAATCGTTTAAAAAAACAAAAGCTGCTTTTTACATATTTTCACCCTCTTCTATAAGTGAAAAAAAGGGGTGAAAATATGTAAAAAGCAGCTTTTGTGTTTTTTAATGATTATCTGCTTGTGTATGGTAAAATATGTAAAATAGGATCTGGCCATTAAGAAATATGCAAAAAATGATCTGACCATTAAAAATGTACTGCACATTCTATTTTTTTTTTTTTTCAATTTGAACGATTACATCTTAATTTTTTTAATGATGAGGAACCGTGGAGACTGCAAATGCAACATGTATTTTACCAAGTCAAATCACAAATGCAACCACATCACACGAATAGGGTAAATCATCAGCTTTTTCCCAATAAGGTGGGCCACCTTATCAGTAAAAACTCTCCAAGTAAACCTCCCTTAAACTACCACTATCTTTTCAATTTGCACCATGAACTAACAAAAATGTCTACTGCACCCTAAACTACCGATTAGATCCTATTCTATTAAGAGATTAAGAAAATGAGCAAACGTGAGACAAGGAAAAAAGGTTATTTAACTATGCAAATACATGGTAGCATATTCAATTGCAAGAGGTAATTAGAGCATGGGAGAGAATAGAACAGCATTATGAAGAAACTTCACCAGCTATTAAAAAACATGCCAAACCTGAATTTGCAACTGGTGCTGCCTGGATGCCCATTCTTCTTCTATTGCTCGCTTGTATTCATCAGTCTCCTTGAGCTTTTCTCGTTCATTAATTATATCCTTTTGACTCAAGTGAGTAGCATCACCATCTTGAGCAAGTATTGGATCCCTTACATCGTATGCGGCCTTTGCTTCCACCAAATGTGTTTCATTACGTCGACTGTTGCTAAAAAATAATTGCTCAGAATCTGTTATCACCTTGTCCTCAAAAAGAACTTTTTCATTGTTGACTCCAGACTTGCCCTCCAAAGGGTTGTTGCAAAAGGATTCTCCAAGACCAGTTCCTTCTTTGTATTCTGGATGGGCACCACCACAGTCAACCTGCATTTCATCAGATAATGGAGAATTTAATACAAATCTGTCTTTCTCATCACTATTATTACAACTGGATGCCCGGTGACACTCCTCATCTTTTTGCCTCAATACAACACCATCGAGATTAGCATGTATTCCACCATCTTTATTATACCTTTCACATTTAGATCGTTTAAAACCTTGATCTTGATTGGACAACAAAAAAGAACCACGGGGACTGCGTGCTTCTTTGTTGCAAAAACCATTGCCAACACCATTAACCTGTTCTTCATTGCCAACAGCTTCATTTGAGACAACTCTTTTAGGATTTACATTTGTTTCATCAGAAGTGTAGCAACTAGAAGGTGCCTCAGGAAACTCATCATCTTTGTTCCTCAATACAGCCCCGTCAAGATCAGCATGTGTTTCACCTTCTTGATTGGACCTTGCACGTTTAGGTTGTTTATCACCATGTTCTTTATCAGTCGACAAACGTGGCCTTTGAGGACTTTGCTCACTGCAACAAAAATCATCACCGTGGCCATTAACATGATTACAACTCTGCCACTCATGGCTGAGAGGAGGATCTTCTGCAAATGTCTGGTGACCTCTCTGATCTTTTACACAAGGTCTTTCCATATGAGGATTGAAAGAAATACCCCCATGTATCCATCAGCACTGGCATAGAAGGTAGACAAATTTTCTTTTTCACAATCTGTAATACTTGAACTGGGACAAACAGGGATACCACTCTGATCATCTAAACCTGATTGACCATTGTGAAGATCACGCTTTCTCTTCAACGAAGCTTTTTTCCACTGTTCATGAAGTTTTCCAAAAGAACCTTCCATAAGCTCAGAATCAGAGCAATCACTTTCAGATGACCCACTCTCAGACTCGAGATACAAACCATGGCGGTTCCCACAGGCAGCTTTATTAGAGTATGTTTGCTTGCACTTTGACAACCTGAACGAGTATCTTTGTTCATCCACAACCAAGCATTCATCACCATCTACATCTACAGAATTCTGCATATTCCTAGATGTGGGACAAGATCTTTTGCTTGAGGTAGCATCACTATCCAACTCCCCACCACCTTTCTCACCAAGTCCAGGATGGTCCAAAACATCACTTTCATCATCATCAAGGCTAATAACATCCTGATGATGAGACTTTTTCTCTTTTCTCTGTACACTAGAACCTCTTAACCTCCGATGTATGGGTGGCTCGGGAACATCAATAATAACAACGTTACAAGACATATCACTGTCAACATCAATGAGAACAACATCGTCGAGAGTTCCTTTACCATTGCCACTTTTTAGTCTTTTGTTCCCAGAAGTCCCGGCCTGAGAATGACCTCTTGATACTCCTTTTCCTCTCATTTACTTCTTCCTGGAAACAAAACATGTAAGACTGGTACTCAATGTGTGCTATGCGTGTCCAATAATGATGGTATGTCAATCCCATTTCAAGGGGAATATGAAAAACGAAAGAAAGTACCCATTTTTTTAATGGCGCATTTCAAGAATTAACACAGGTTAAGTACGACCTATTTTCCAACTGAGAGATAGGGAGGAGATTGGACTTCACTAGCAATGTGGAAATTCAGGTTTTTTTTTTTATTTTTTGAGGTTGGGTTTGTTGAATTTTCTGAACCCTAGAAATAGCATTCAAATCGAAACACCCAAAACAGACCTAAGGAAAGATGAGAAAGAGTAATCGTCTCCTCCGAACATATTACGAGGAAGAAGTTTCGCGAATTGAGAAATGACAATCCTAACTATAAACGCAAACTCTGAATCAAATACAAGGCAGCTTCATAGTTATCCGGATTCTCAATCATTCAAATTGACCACATTTTCCAAGGGGAAAAAACACAACCAGAAGTGAGATTACGAACATCAGACGCTGAAAAGGAAATAGAGATTCCGCATCCAGGGAACAATTGCAGAAGTAACAACGAGTAAAGAAGCATACCTCTCCCAAGGAAAAACCTGAAACTCTTGGCATCCGAAAGTGACCGAAATTAGAGGAGGCAAGCCGGGTACGAGTACGTAATAAGGACTTTCAAAATTGAAAATTTTTGGTACTAAAAGGGGAAAGCCAAAACCTAATTCCCAAAATAGTACTCTTGACGTAAAGGATAATTATTTTCATTTTTCACCAAAAATAAAACAATAATAATTATTAGGCCATGATTAATAAGAATTGATCCTTCGCTTAAAAAATTAGAAAAAAACAATGATCCGTTTATAATTTAAGAAAAATAAAAATCTATTCATCGTCTCTTTTTTTATTATCTTATTATCATCTCATAATATGATAATAGATGATAAATTCACATGTAAAATATAATAAATAATTTCAAACTATCTAATATCACATCATAAAATGATAGGAGAATGATGAGAATTGAGATGATGAATAGATATAATTTCTAATAAATAATAAAATAATATTATTTTAAATTTTACTTTATTTTTTTTTTTTATTTGATGTGTTTAAATATAAAAAAAGATATTATTATATTTAAAATTGTCTATCAATGATTCAATCGTTAGCTGTTAGCTAGGCCTGCTACCCGCATGGTGCGGGGCAGGGGATGCCCTTCCCCGCACCCCGCCCCGCACCATGCGGGGTTGGGGATTTCCCCCCCCCCCCCCGCCCCCGGGAGGCGGGGTCCCCCGCCCCGGTGCCGGGGGGCGGGGGAAAAACCCCCATCCGCCCGGCCCCCCGCTATTATGTTAAAAAAAAAAAAAATTTTGGTCTAAAAATATTTTTTTAGACCAAAATTATAATATATTTTAAATAATAAATTAAAATTTATAAATATAAAAAAAATTTAAACTCATTAGAGTTAGATTTTGGATTGATTTGGCCTCCTAGGCCAATCTTTATATAGGAGGCCAAGGCAATACAATAGTCATCCTTAAGCAATGTGGGACTTATATAAAGATTGGCCTAGGAGGCCAAAACAATCCAATGACTTGAATATAATTTTAAGTCTTTTATAAATTGTGTATATCTATATACAATATATTTATTTAATATATATAAATAAATAAAATTTTTTAATGTGGGGCGGGGGCGGGGGCGGGGCGGGGCCCCGCTGGGGTCATCCTGCCCCCCGCCCCCGCTATACCCTCTCTATGCGGGGCGGGGGACCCCACCCCCGCATGGGCGAAGCGGGTTAGCCCGCCCGCCCATGCGGGGGCGGGGCGGAAGCTGGGCGGGGCAGCTCCGACCCCGCTGCCCACCCCTACTGTTAGCCCATAGCCTGTTGAGTGCTGAGACCAAGAGCACGGACAGAAAAGTTTGCGAGCGGGAAATTCCAAGGCGTGTGTTGTTCAGGAGGAGGGAAAACTTATTTTAGCATAAATTTGGGAAATAGGTGCTCTCTCGTTTAAATCGATTATTCAGTATTATTAAAAAAATATATTAAAAATCATATATAATACAAACATTTAATATTATAAATTAAATAAAAAAAAATTATATTAATCATCTCAACATTCTTGGGTCTAGGCAGAACATAGAAAATCGACTATAATCATTTAATATCGTGTGAGAATAATCATAAAAATTATGGTAGGTAACTTTACACTAAAAAAAAGTTAAAGATATGAATTCATTGACTAGTTCGAATAAAAATATGTTATAAATCTAGATAGTCTTAATATACATGTAATTCATGTATTTTTAACTTCAATTGATCATGTGCTTTTGCCTTGAACATTTTCATATTCAAATAAGATAAATATCGTTAAGTTATAAGCATACGAAAATAGTAATATTTTTTACATAATTAGAAGTTTAATTACGCATTCATCTTCTAATACTTTCAATTCAAGTAAAGAAAGTAAATAATATTATGTTATCTTTTAATTTTTTTTTTTTTACGATCCTTATTAAATACAATAATAGAAGAAGCTAATACATATTCAATTTTATCATATTCTCGGATAAGAAAAAAAAACTCATTTATGAAACACAGTTTAAAAAATAAATAAAAATTTGATCGTGTTGAAATCAGCATAAATCAGTCTAAGATTGATTCGGTTTCTGATAGACTTGAATCGAACTGTTTTTTAGTGTCTTGAGTTAAACAGTATTTTTTTAATAATAATCTCCTTAATAAATTTACTATAAGGATCTATATGTATTTGAGAAATCTCTTAGGATATATTTGAAATACACATAGTGATGCAGTGGATCCGAGTCTGATGATGCAAAGATAAAAGATTTAACGTTAATAGCACTGGACTATCTCAAGAATACAGATTAATGCAAATCTGGCAAGAAAAGATGAATATTCATCAATTCGGCGAGGAAAGGTCAACATTCCTTAGTTGGGTGAGAAAAAAAATGAGTAATGTTGCATAAGCGTCAATATTTTGGCCATAACTTTGGTTACGGATATCAGAATCACACATAAAATCTCAATTCGGAAAGATCTTTTTGATGTATACGACGTGATCGCCAACTATGCTTGGTGGTCTTAGTTACAATTAGTCTTGACACTCTCAAAGTATTTGTTAAATTTATATATATCCAACTTGTAATAATCACAAATAACCTACTTGATCTTTGCATCACAATAGTTTTAGAACTTTAACATGTAACTTAATTCACAAACAAAATCTTCTAATTCATCAGAACTTCCAACAAACTAATGAACTTAAACACAATCTTCTTCAAATATAGGAACAAAGGATAATACTATATCCATATATATATATACATAAGAAGAGGAAAAAAAGTGGCTAAAAGCAAACAATCTCATGCAGGGTTTTTTCTATATTAAAGCAAATAAGGATTTATGAAGTAATGTTTCCCATCATAAAAAAATTTGTGTATAAAGATGTTTATATAGGTAGGGCTAAAAAAATTTAGAAACCATTCAAAAATGGAATTCCGACACAACTGCGCGTGGATCTCATGTGCAAATCGAAGATGAAGTACTCAAATTTGTGAATTGTATCTTAGCCAATGGTCTAATATCAAACTTGCAGATGTAAGCCCTATTGCTTGATTGTCTACATTAATTGTTGGTTAATTCTTTTGATATATTCTCTGATCACTCCGATCTCGACATTGTCTAAAAACTTCTCATGATGTACTCATGGTTTGTGCATTAATATCCTGAATACCTTACGAATTAATTATATATTAATGAGACTATTAAGGTCTATCACAATTAGATTTTGACCCGATTTGGATATAAGAGTGATCTCAATTCATCTCATCTAATTATTATAACTTTTTCAAATTTTTACACAAAATATAACAAACAATTCAACATTTTCAAATCTCAAAATAATAATAATAATATTAGAAAATAATATTCTAACAATAATTTATTTAACTTTTAACTTTCATCTCAACTCAACTCTCTATCCAAACGGGACCTTAAACAAATTAATGTGGCACTCGATTCTGCATGGCACTCAAAGAGCAGCAGCTAGCAATAATATTATAAATTAGTCCTATATTAAAAACCTCAGTTTCAGTTTGCTTACTCAATGGTGCTCCTAATTAAAAGAAGCTCTCCCAGAAAGCAATGAGGAGACTTTGAGCAACTTTTTTGACGACCCCAGAAAGCAACTTGCTAATTAGAGAGTACTTAATAATTGCAGCTAGGCCTTGAATATTAGTGGTACTAATAAATCCGTACATAGTTGTTATCTCACAAAGGCAAGTAGAAAATTGGAGAAGATTGCATCAGGACTTACCTTCTAAGATGAACATATGGACCCTATAATTTCAGAATTTATTACAAGGCCTTACCGCAGCTCTGCTAAAAATATACAAGAAATTAACCATTGGCCAAATTTTTACAGGACATTTTTAAGATCAAACATATGCCGCCATAGATTACAGAATATATAGACCTACTCATGAATATATATTCAATGGGATTTGGTTGTATTTCCCTCTTGAACATAGGCAGATTCAAGCAAAGAAGGCAACACCAGAGGCGAAAGTAGAGGTATGGGATCTTTATTACTGTAATAGAACGAGTTCAATGAAGATGATGATGAAGAGGAATTTGAAGTGCCCACAAATGATTTCGCTGCTGCACCATTGCATGCCGAAGGGACTTTAGGTTTAAGCTGAAGAGGGGAGGGAGCTCGCCTTTGCAAACGGCTTAAAGATCTTCCAAATATGAAGTCATCCTTATGAAATGTTTGGAAGCCAGGAAACTCAGCAGTACTAGACTCCTCCATTGGGGGTTCCTAGCTCTTGATCTTAATGTTCTTTGGACCTCCTTATGTATTTTCTTACTAGTAGCCTAGAGAGAGAGAGAGAGAGAGAGAGAGAGAGAGAGCTCAGGCATAAAATATGAAGGTCTCTAACTATAATGCAATTCAGAAGCTGTATTCAGTAAGTTTCCAAGTGATCATTGTGGAATCATCGATCAGATGATAATGACCCATATGTGACCAGTGGGAGAAAGGCACGTCATATGTAGACATAGGTTAAATTATTTTATCTTACCGACATGATGAGTAGATAAAAATAATAAAGGATTTGACTCAGCTTATGTGAGGGGAGGCCAGAGAGGTTACCCATTGATTTGCGGTTCCCTTTAAAAAAAAAGAAAAAAAACTTCCAATTTCCAATCCTCGGCCTCCATGTGAAACAAGAATCAATGCACACATGAAAAAGCCAGAAGTTTTCAGTGACAGCAAACTCCATAGTCCAGATCATCAAGCACATGACACTTTAATTAGTCTGCATCATTCTTGTTCAAATTTACTTTTGGAAAGTGGGGAGGTCGGTGACTCGGAATTTCTTTAATCCTTTTTTCCGGACTTGACATGAGAATCATGCACATTAATTATTTTATAATTTAGAACAAGGCGCTAATAAAACTTGATTATATTCTTTCTCATGAGGCTGTGAATCATGTCATTCCAACCAAGCTGATCCAGTAAACCTTTTAGTACTATATTCTTTACAATTACACCCCCGATGCTTGACATGTTAGCAACATTGACTGCTGACCAGTACTTAAAATATACAAGAGAGAAAATATATTTATATATATATATATATATATAAAAGATACTGCTGACTAGTCGTGGCAGAACACAAAAACAATAATTATATTGATGCATCACCTCTGTGCACGTCTGTGTATGTTTCTTAATTATTTTGCCTTGGAAGATGCATGCATGATGATTATAATGCTTAGCCTAGCTAGCTTTTGGCTGATCTTATCAAGAAACATTACTGGGTAATGCTGAATAATTGATTTGGAAGAGAAGTGCAGTGAAACCAAGTGCCATCTGCATGTAGTACTTCAGCTAGTAAAAGTTTTCGAGAAATTCTACCCACAAACAGCTAGCTCCGAACATTCCACAGGAGGGTGCACGTGCTCTGGTGTAGAAATTAGATCTTTCAAGCGGAACCGACATCTTGGCAAAACAAATATAGAAAAGAAAAAAAAAAAGAAGAAGTAATTTATCTGGTCATACAAATTCAATGAAGATATTAACACTGTTTTAAAGCTCCTTTATGGGAAGCTTTTTGTGCTGATTTTAGTCAGGTGTACTCGATAATCTTTCCTTTTTCCTCATCAAGTCATCATCACTACCATCACGTTGAAAGTTCAAAATTTAAATAAGGACTTCCTTTGAGAAAACTAGAACCAATGAGGATATTGCAGATTATTTTTCCAACCTGCACGTATTGATCATCAATGTGTGTATGTATTACTGTATATACTTATCCATCTGGATTTACTAATGAGGTGGCAGCTCCTGGATGAGCAGCAAGAGAAGCCACGTGGAGGCACCCCTCGTGATTGCGCCAATCATGCAGGGTGGTGATGATGATGCAGAATTATAAGGTGTGCGGGCTACAAAATTCAGAAAAGAAGACCGTATTAGTCATTCTTTTCTGCTTTCACACCACTCCCTCCCCCACCTCTCAACGGTTGGTCAAAAAGAAATTTCAAATTGATTTGGAATAGACCAGAAAAGTCTGCAGGGAAAGAAGGATGGGTGAAGACTGAAGTGTTACTATCCAAACTGGTTAGAAAACTTCATCCTAATCTGTAGTATTTTACATGAAAGGGATATGTAAGCTAGCGACGAAATGTTGAAAATAAGGGAGATTCACGTTCGTGATGGAAGGCTGTGAAGAGATAGAGGGGTCAGCGAGACGCCCTGCCCCAGCCCAGCTGTAAGTTGAACTCTTCCACAAGAGAAAAGCGTCTATGATGGGACTTGTCAAAGTGCGAAACAAACCAAATTATTGCCTCCCAAAGCAGGCTCGGGTCTGTAGTGGCTGTCTTTATCAGAGAGCGATGTCCAGGATCCCCGCATATTGAATTTTAGGCAGAATGGATTTGAATTTTATAGATAGGCTATGGAAAGATGAGCCGCCACTCCAATTACCCGTCCAATGGGTGACGGATTGGAATAAGATGGGGGGTCAAGGTTGGTAGTTTGATCCACAAATTCAACAACTTTGCGTGCCTCTTTCGCTGCAGATTCTTGCAACGAGGGTTTCCAATAACAACACAACGCATCTATCCTAAGAAATTTAAAATTGGTGACAAAAATCCAAAACTAGATTCAAAACATTACACTTTAGCCTATCTATAAAATAATAACAGACAAGAATATCAACAGTAAGGCAGAGAAAAATTATGTACGTTAGGTTAAAACTGATAGTTCCATCGCATTACACGAAAGACCTTCTTTCTTTGATTTCATAAATCCAACGTGGGGTTAGATTCGTTGTAACATATAGAGGTTAAAGCAGGACAAATGGGTGGTACCTACAATGACATGACTCTCACTATGCTTCCCTTACCTCTTCTGAGATATATATAATATATATGTGCCTAAATTAAGTCACATGTCCACTGAAAATGGTTTGAGATTTGTAATGCAGTATGCGGCTGAGGGGAGAGACGTCTGATCAGTTTGAGTTTCTCAAGAATAGGACCTAACCAAGCCTAAGTTAACAAAGGATTTAGACTTGAAGAGACCACCAAAGAGGAACCTAGTTGTAGACTCCTGGGAGACAGGTTTCAAGTCTTCGGGGCTTTTCACTTTAAGCACAGTCTGGCCAATCGCTTGCCGGATGGAATCTATGGTCTTAGAATCGACAGGATACCCTGATGCATCACGAACATAGAATGTATTAACGGCTTTGCCCGCTTTAGTTGTAACTTCTGCTCTTGTGACAGTGAGGCTATTTTCACGGAAGATGCGAGTGACATCAGACAGCAGCCCGACTCTGTCTGTAGTGCAGAGTTCTAGCTTCAAGCCCTGAATGAGGAAGAAACAAGTCAAGCGTCTAAAATAATGGAAGGAACCTCTCAATTATCAAAGGAACGGTGCAACAACAGAAGACTTCCAAGTGTTATTATCAACGTGTTCTACTGAATGTTTAGTCCTTAGATATGGATTATAAAACTATGCTTGCAAGAGAATGAGGCATTGATAAACAAGATACATACAATATATCACAATCAGCCAAGCAAACAGATCCCCAATCATATCATAGAAAACTCACCTCAGATATTCTTCTCTCGATGGCAGCTTCAAGACATTGTATCACTCTTTCTCTCTCAGCATCAGATTTCACAGGGGATCCATCTATATGCCGAATATAGTATTCCTACAATACATTCACACAAAATTTAGTCAGAACGCTACAACCATAACGAAACCAATAAAACTACCCCATCAACAATGTCACAAGGCTACTTAAGCCAAAGAGGGAACTGGCATTACCTGATAAGCTTCTGGCCCCTCGGCATCAATATTTGCATGAAAAACCACATATTGCATGTCTGTCAATGTGCAAACTGTATCAAAGAGAAGCTTCGGCCTATCTTTGCTCCGGATTGTGACCACAGAGTAGTCTTTATCATACCAATTGACAACATTCACATTAGGTCTCTGCTTATCATCTGAGGCATCATCGTCAGCTCGTTCATAATCCCTATCGGCAAACATCATCTGGTGAAGCCTTCTCTCAGTATGTGTAATCCCATAGGAAACCACAGTCTTAGCTCCACTGAATTTGTTGCTGCCCTTAAGTACATTAAAGAGAAGTTCCTTGATCCTAGATAGTCTCTCTGGATTCGTAATTGCACACCCTGTTTCCTTATCAGTCACGTGCATCACGGCTGCAGCCCGGGTGTTGTGTGTCCAGACCTCTGCACTCACTACATTGCATTTAAGATGCGTGAGCACAGCAGACACTTCAGAAAGGAGTCCCGGTCTGTCACTTCCAGTTAGCTCAATTGCAGTGTGGTCCATTGATGGTTTAACCCCAACAGATCTCATACAGGATGTAAAGCATGAATCTGGACCAAGAGACTGAAGATGGACACAAATAATCAGCTGGGTATTCGCAGAAGATTAGAGAAACACATATAAAGGTCCAACGAGACTCACCTTTCGAATATAGTCCAAAATTCCTTCATCTTTAACCTTATTTCCATCTTGATCGGTGACATTAAAGACTGATTGAAGGGGGAAAAAAAAAAGTTCATCAAATCAGTTTTTGACTTCCAAAGACACATAGGGGATATCAGAGAACAAGTTACAAAAACCCTAAAAGAATCTTACCATCCATAAACCATCCACCATCAGAAGATATGTAAGCTTTGGTTATGATAAGGTTAAGGTCAATAAGGACTTGTACTACTTCGAGAAGTATTCCGTGTTTGTTTGCGCTGTCAACCTGCATCATATAACGGAATAAGTACCAAATGATTCTTAAAGAGAAAAAAGAGTCCAATACACCCCAACAAAGAGAAGGTAACTAAAGTTATACCCTTATGACGGTTGCATTCTTGCAGGCCTCATTATCAATTACAACCCTGAGAGAGGGGAAAAAGATTGAGAAAAAAGGTAAGTGGGCACGAAGGAGTAAAAATCTCAGAACGGGTTGGGGCAAATATAAAGGCCACTTTCAGAGACTTTGAAGAAGATAAGAAGATTAGATACCTGGGTGGATTCATTCTCCGACGGAGTTTCTCGTATTCATCATCCATGTCTTGTGAAAAGCTCGTGTTGACCTCTGAAATATAAGCTGTGGGAATAAGATTTAAATTTTAACCAGTCAGAGAAGAAAGGGAATCTATGGAGAGCCACAACAGCCAATCAAAACAAGATACTGGATTTTGTGAAGAGTAAAAGGAAAAGAAAAGGCCATAAACCAAAATCCTCTCGAGTGCTTGAGAATCTCACTGAAGAAAGGAGGGGGGGGGGGGGGGGGGGGGAGAGAGAGAGAGAGAGAGAGAGAGAGAGAGGACAGAGACGCGGTGGGGGCTTTAATGGAGAACTAACCAATCACGAAGAGCTCAACAAATTCTAGAATTACCCAGAACACAAAGAAAGCCAATTAAGAAAAGCCACCTCCACCGAAAATTTTGTGGCGGCGTGTGTGAATGTTGCGTCTGTTGGTAGGCCAAGAGGCTAATGTGAGGTGGGGAAAAACCCATTACCATCCAAGCTATTGAATCGCAATAGAGATAGAGAGAGAGAGAGAGAGCAAACCCGCCGCGCGGGCGGCGGGGCGCCCGGCGCGGGGGGGGGGGGGGGGGGGGGGGGGGGAGCACAGATTCTACCCGCCAGGATCTGGTTTAGATTGCAGAGAAAACGAGTAAAACAATCCAGCACCCCAAAAGAACACAAATTCCGAGGAAAAAAAGAAAAAGAAACAGGGAACTAGAACAAATCCCTCCCCCGAAACGACAAATTCACTTCAGTGAACACCCAAAGTTTCCCAAATACCAACCGAAAATAAAACACAAGCACAAGCACGAAAGCATTCATCCCACAACCCTTCTCAAAACCATAAAACAAAACCTTTAAAATACAGACATGATCCCTGTATATCCTACTTGGGGACAAGCACAAACCGGCCAAAAGCAAACCAGGATTTACAACCACAGAGAAACAAACACAAGATAATGAAGGAACACCCAGAACAGGAGACACAAATCCAAGGAACGGGCACGAGAAACAGAGGAAGGGGGATGGGGAACCTACCCATTACAAATCCTAAAAGATTTTGTGATCCGCTACGCCAAAGTTTTCTCGGTTCTGTGAACACAAAGGCTTGTATGCCTGTTCACAAAAAGCAGTGTACATATATTTATTTATTTATACACCCGCACTCGGAGATCTTAACCACTCTCTGTACCTTCACCCTCGCTAAGGAAACAAAATAATTTTATTCTCAGAAAATCAAACCTCTCCCCGACATGATGCTCCAAAACCTGACCAAATATAAAGTACCGCATAGCACCTCCCTCTCTCTCTCTCTCTCTCCCTCCCCTCTTCCTAGCCTATGCTCTGTTTCCAATTTCAAGTATTTTCAAGTACTTACAAAGAAAGTCCCAAAAATAAAAAAGAAATAAACAGATCGTCGAGTCGAGTGCGAACTACCCATCGTTAATTTAGAAAGAAAGAGGGTTTTATGCTAAAGTTCCGCCGCCGGGCTTGAATTTTCCTCATTTTTTTTTTGAAAAACCTTATCGTTTGTTTTTTGCTCTTTTGGAGGGTAAAAAAAAAAAAACTCGAAGTTGACGGCGGTAACAAAATCATGTGAGAGAATGATAAATTGATCATAGCCGCCAAAGTTTGTGGAGCGAACCGAACCGGACCAGATCAGTCAGTCAGTCAGTGCCGTTTTCTTTCAGCAACGGTTGTCTCTGTTCGGGCTTCCTATTTTACCGTCCGTCAGTCATAACAAAATGCATTAATGCTATCTTAATTCTTACACACTCAACATTAGTTATTTGTTTTAGAGATCCCATTACGTACGGTGGAACCTGCAAATTTTGAAAAGACGCAACTTTTCATACCAAGTTTTGTTGTCATTAATTATATTTACTAATATTTTAAATGATTTTATAAATTATAATTTATTTAAAAATGATACATGTGGCAAATTATATTTAAAAATAAAATTATTTATACAGTTTTGAACTATACAAATTTTGCATATTTAAAAAAAAATACGAGAAATTTGAGACCCCTGTAAAAATTGATTTTTTTATGATAAATCTTTCATTTCTTTTTAAAAAAAATATATAAAATATATATATTTTAAAACTGTATCTAATATTATTATTGAACGAAATTGGTGAAATAAGTTCAACGTATGTATCTCATAGATATGTAATTATTTGTATACAAAGAAAGGACGGTGTAATCATATGATAAAGTTGAGTCTGAATTATTGAGTTTTGGATTTTGTGAATACACGGAAAACAGAACTCATTTTACACGGTTATAAAAATAAGGAAAATTATTTATATCAATCTACGGCCGTAGTATATCTCATGTGCTGAGTTAAAAAAAAAAAAACTATATGTGAAGTGTGCAAAGAGTGCAGCTGATGTATAGCCACACTCTAAAAACAATGAGAATATTAATGTTTTTTTTTTCGGTGGCCACCATAAAAATATTCCAATAGTTGTATATAGATATAATTTTTATTTAGGTCCCGTTTGTATTGAGAGATGAGATATAATAAGTTGAGATAATTAGTGAATAGCAATGAGATTTGTGAGTTGAGATGATTTTTAAAAGTTTTGTATGTTAAGATTGGAAGTAAGATGAGATGATTTTAAGTTGTTTGAGAGGAAATAGATGTGAATCCTACAAATGATTGCATAGTATTTATAATAATTTTGTTTTATTCATAAATATATTTATAAATAAGTAATAATAATTTTTTAAATTACATACCCAATTTTTTTTTATAATATAATTCATAATAATATTATAAGATGACAATATTTTTATAAAATCAAATTATATAAAAAAATATTATCAACTCAAATTTTTAACATAAAAATAACAAAATAAAAAATATTATTAATTCAAAATTTTTATATCAAATTTTTATAAAATCTCGAGTTAATAATAAAAAATATTAATATTTTTATTTAACTTTAATTTGATTTTATATCAAATTTTTATTTAACAAAATCAACACTATGATCATGCAAGGAGCCTTTCTCTTTCATCTGGAGATGGGTTTTCTCTCTCATCTACAAAAGCCAAATCAGATTGGAAAGTAAAAAGCATAACACCCATTTTGTCATTAGTGAACCCATGTGAAAACTTCTCTGAAAATAAAGTAATTGCTGTTTCGATTGAAGATAACTTTACCATACAAGAGACTCATCTCTCAATCGATCCAAACTAAGGCTTAAATTTTGAAAAACTTACATTTTTCTCTTACAAAATACTATTTTTTTTCAACACTATATACTCTCCCAAACACTACAAAAAATGAGTATTTATGACAAGTTATTTACCAAAAAAATGACTATTTGTGATGATAATAAACTCATTTTAGTAGGAAATAATAATTTTTGTATGAAATAACTGACATCAAATAAACAATTGTCTTATAATGAAACTATCATAAGTCTTAATGTGCATCACAAATAATTAACCTAAAGTCCTCAATTTGTACCATTAGTTTAGGTCTTAGCATTAGAATCATGCCAATTATTTTGCTCTATCTTAAATTTAATTAACCCATTAGGGTTGAAAATGAAACAACTGATAATTTGAGGGTAAAGAGTTTAATTCCTCTTTAAATTTGATCATTTACCTAGCTTTATTTTGCAACATGTTAAACTCGTGTGTGTGTGTCTGTATATATATAAAGATATTTTGTTTTCCTCTTTGTATTTTGAGATTTGAAAAATTTGAATTGTTTATTATATTTTGTTGGGAATAGACTGGTTATCGAAAGCTAAGTTGAAGTAAATAACAGTGGAAGCAATAATAAAAAAAAAAACCAACAACAACAAGCCCACAAAGAATACCAAGATTTTAGTGATTCAACTCAATGTGAGCCTACGTCCACTGGCGGAGTCGGTCTCAATGAATTCACTATAAAAAAAGATGAAGTACAAATTATTGATTACAAAATCATCTTTCCAAAGTGTCAAAATACTCTTGAAAATATCACAAAGAGGACTTCACTTTTCAACTACAAAAGTCGCAGCCTTAAATGGTTCAAAAGTATGAAATGAATGATGAAATATTCAGATTTATACTATAGCGGCGCGGACCCTATAAATATGAATTTAGAAAAATTACAATGATGAGATGAGATGAGATAAAACATTTCTTATATCCAAATGGGGTCTAAAGGTACTTGGAAATTGAATAGAGCTTTCTCTCCCATATTTGATCAAAAAATAAGTAAGAATCTTGATGTAAAAGGAAATAACTAAGGTCAATTTCGGATAATTGGGGCGATCACACACACACATATATAGTAGGAAACGACAACGTACCCTAAACGTGTGTCCATTTAATTTTACATAATTTTTTGTTTTCTAAACAAAGAAATTATTTTAAAAAGTAGAAATAATGAGTTATAAAAAAAAAAAATTCAGCTCGTCATCTCCTATACTATACATTTACATGTAATTTTTTATTTTTACCATTCAATTTAAACATATATATATTGATGTTTAAATATGTGTGTTTACACATCAAGAAAAAAAATAAGAAATCGCATATTAGTGTATGGTGTGAAGATGATGAATAATATTTATTTAAAAAAATCATTTTAAATCTAATATCTTTATTTTAAATCTAACCGATGATTTTTATATTGAGCCAAGTATTCTAAAATCTTCTAAATATTTTGCCAAAATTATTTTAAATGAGGTATTTGCAGTGTTATTGAACAAAGACTAATTTTCAAGTAAACATTTTTATATTTTGGAGTTCTGAAAATAATATAGTTTTAAAATATTAATTTATTTAAATTATTTTATTATTTTAAGAATATTATTTAATATTCATGAATTTATTTGACCCAAAACATGCCATTAAATACCATTTGCCATTTTCTCAGAAAATGACCCAAGTATAAACCAACGATTTTCTCAAAAAATGGTGCTCGTATCCATTAAACCACAAATCACCATTTTCTTAGAAAATGACCTAACATATTCATTTATCAATCACTGTAGGCAGGAATCGCAGGCAACATTACCACCATCCTTACTTACCACCACCATTCCTATCGCTAACACTGTAGACGGGAATCACAGGCGAGACTTACCACCATCCTTACTGCGTGCACCATAGACGAGAATCACAGGTAGGACTCTACCACTGTCTCTCTTATCACCATCCCTACAGTACATTTTCCTTTCTCTTATTCCTTTCAATCCATTCATTTCAAACATACCCAAAAATCATTTCTCACATGAAAATTCAGTTTTCATTCACGACACATGAGCATGCATAAAATGATGCAATAAATACCATGATGCCAAACACAACATAAATGCAAGCAAGCATAATTCAATTAAATAAACAACACATCCTCACATCCAACCAACCCCTATACTCATTGGACCCAAAGTCCGGCACAACCAGCCAGACTGCAGAAAATTTGTTAGTGTAAAAATATATTCAAATCAAAATTCTTTAAAAAATTACTTACAGTAATAAAATATAATTTTTGAATGATCAACGGGGTGCAAGAGATGGCAGCACAATAATGTAATAGTACATTTTAGATTATGATTGTGGGTCTCAAAATGCCAAATTTTGAGTAGGAGCAAACTAAGAATTGGGATGGCTAGAGAATGGCTTAGAGATGTTGGTGAAACAAGTGGTGGTGGTGGTGGTGGTTGGCCGCGGGTGGCTGTGTGGGCGGTGGTTGGAGGCCAAAATACCCAAATAAAAAAATGAGCTAGAGGGGCTTCAACGGTGGCAGATCGAAGCTAAGGTTGGGTGGTTTATGTGGCTGTAGGGCCGATAGTGGTGTGGTGAAGAGATGGTGGCCAACGACTGTGCTAGAAAGAAATAGGGTCGCGGCTTGGATTTCCTCGTGGCGGTTAACGACGGCATGAGAGGGGCTGAGATTGGAAGGGGAGGGACGCCGGTCGAAGGGGAAGAGAATGGGCGGGATGGTGTTGGCCACGCCGACGTGCAGCGGTGCACTGGAGGGGACGAAGAAACGGACGGGGAGGAGGGGCTCGCGCGCGAGAGAAAGAAATCCAGGGGCAAAACGGAAATTTGGAAATAGAAGCATGGGCAAAATGGAAAAAAAAAATTGTAAGACGAAAATATTGTTCATCTCCTATTCGCACTTATATATATACTGAGTCAAAGCAACCTAGTTAGATCAAACAGTTGTTTTACAAAAATAATATGTTATTTTTACAAAATTTGTAAAAACAGTTGATGACGTATGTTGCTTAGAAGACATTGCTTCAACTTTTTGCAAGTAATATAATTAATAGAATATTACAAAGGAACTTTAACAAACAAATTAACTACTGCGATTTATACTTTAACAAGATGATTGAGTTTGCATCATCAAGATGATGATATTTAATGGCGTGTTTTCGGCCAAATGAGATTTATTTACCATTTTTCCTATATATTTTGGCTTTGTATTATATTTTACTGGATAACTGTATAACCTCGTTGAGGATATTTCACTGTTGTGGTTCTGTTTATAAAATTTTGGTACTTATGATTATAAAGTTGTGAAATTTATTTTCTTATTTTAATGTGCTTTTTTTAAAAAAAATATTGGACCCTTCTTTTTCGGACTGAGCTTGTTTTAGTGTGTTTTATTCTCTTTTAGGCCCAACCCATTCGGATTTGAAGCCAAGCCCATAGCTTGCAGCCCAGTCCTCCCTTTCTCTCTAAACGGCGTCGTTTTGACCATAGCCCTTAGGGCTTTATTTCTTTTCCACATGCGCGCTGTCCACTGCTTCTTCTTCTTCTTCGTCTTCTTCTTCTTCTTCTTCTTTTTCGGTTTTATCTTTCTTCCGAAATCCCAATCCTCATCTTCTTTGACTTCGGCCTCAACTACGGTCTCTGCCATGGGTTGACACATAGCTATGCTCATCTATCTTAGGGAACCTCTATTCTGGCTTTCCGTTGAGTAAAATGCAAAAGCTAAAGAGTCTTTATTTCTTTCTTTGATCTACAACCACCTTCTTTCTTTCAATCTTTCCTAGATTTCATGCCGGCTCTATCCGACTTGGTGCTTTCCTTTATATTAGTTTGGAATCGAGATCGTCTTTTATTTTCTTTCTTGGGGCTTGGCCATTTTCAATTCCTTCCATCCAAATAGCAAATAGGCTGCTAGAAGACTTTAGGCTTAGGAAAGTCAGATGTGGATTTCCAAATTTCCATTTCCAGTGGATTTCGATCCTTATTATAGTATGACTTGACTTCCCTACCGATTACTTTTGATTTCTTTTATTTTTTCTTCCCATTTCCTTATCTTTATTTTTGCTGGCCTTTCTCCACATACTGAAAAGCAAGTGTGCAAGTAAAGAACTATTGTGTTGGATCAGAAGTTAACAGGAAAAACATGACTTAAATACTTGGCGCTAACTTTAACAAAAAAAAAAAAAATGTTAAAATAAGAATTTTTGTCTCATAGACACATATATAAAGATATATATATATATATAGTAGATATTGGTAAGCGACAGAATTCGGGAATTTCCTCGTAGATTCACTCGTTAACTTTTGCATTTAAAAATCTAAAATTCTGAATGGGCTCAAACAATATTATTTAAAAGGAACCAAAAAAAAAAAAAAAGCTTAATTTTTTGCAAGTATCGAATTACCAGGTTTAATTTTCTAAAACAAACATAAATCTGTTGTCTTTATTGTGATAATTCTCTGGTCAGACATAGACCCTAGCTAGATTATCAGCTTCCAGCTCCATCGATCAACTCCTTAAAAAAAAAAAAAAAACAAAACAAAACAAAAAAAGCCGTGGAAAGTAATCAACAAAACATTACAGAAATTAAAAAAAAAAGGAGCATATAATAGAATATTGGATAGGATTGGATTCTGCAGCCTCATCATGAGGTTGATACGGATATATATCTCTAGATCGTCCAAACCCAATATTAAATGATCACCACATGGAAAGAGCAGCCAAAATTAATTGTATGCGGCCATCACTTAGTCGGTTCCCCAGCCATGATGAATGGAATAATTAATTTCTAATGGCGGATCACGTTAGTGCCCTCACATGCATGGTTTTAGGCCGCAACCAAACTTTGGTGCGTGCGTGCGCGCGCGAGCGGGGTTGCATGCCGGGCTAATGTTCCTCTCACGTGGCGGTGCCCCCCCACCCCCCCCCCCCCCCCCCCCCCCCCCCCCCCCCCCCCCCCCCCCCCCCCCCCCACAGCCTCCCCCTGTCCCCCACCTCTTTCTGGAGTACTAAAGCAGTTCTAGCTTATTGCAGTCTCTACTGCAAGCTTCACCACGTACGTATTTACATCTCTCTCTCTCTGATCTGTGTTTTTAAGTTAGCACATCTCTTCCACAACCCTAATATTAATGGGAGACCCAATGCCCTTTGCCCAGGGTCAAGCAATAAACTGCTCCCCATGCAACCCTTCCTTTTCTTTTAATTTGGTCTTTCTTTATCGTTTTCTTTTTGCTAATTATAATAGTTTTCTTGAAGAAAAACGCCAAATTTACTAATTAATTACCAATTCCTTATGTCATGCTGTGTGTATAATGATCAATTTACGAGCCTCACGACGTACACAGAGGAACTACTATTTATTATTTGGCATGTTTAGGTAGCACATGCAGTATAATATGCATGAGTAACATCAATTTTCATAATGGTAACGTGTCAAAACATACTCTCTCATTATGTACATCACTAAATATTCATGCCTTCTACCTACTCTAGTACTACTTCTTTACATTTTGCTTGTACGTACTGATCATCATCATTATCTCTCTAGAATAAAAAAAAAAAATGTCTATTATTTATTTCATTTTCTCTATCTTTCTTTATATTTGTCATTCTCACACTTTATGCGAATACTCTATTTTAATAGAGACAATATATTCGCGATAAAAACTTTACAAAACATGAAAAATGATATAAATAAAAAATACTCAAAAATAAATAATTAGGATGAAATTTTTTTTATTATCTTTTTAAACTTTTAGGATTAATTACATTTTGTCCTCTCGAACTTTCACTCAATTTGTAATGTGCCTCCGAAATTAATAATTGTATCAAAGTGGACCCGCTTACTTTCAAAACTTACCAATCCTCCTATTCCGTCTACCATGCAACACCGTCAAATGTAACAGAAATTCTCCTCACCTGCTTCTCACAAGCATAACATTCACTGTAAAGATGTAATTTTCATTTAATTTATTATCATTGATCATATAAAATATAAAATATTATATGCTAACAATTAATAATAAATCATTAACCATAATAAAATGTATAATATTATTAATAATTATGTATACTAAAGAGTAAAGTCTAAGTTAGTAAATAGTAACTATCAACACCATAAATATAAATATAGTAAAATATTTTTTACTGAGTTAATTATATAATCCATATTAATAATTTAATTAATTTTAATATAGTAATTTAAATAATTTTTTTTATTAATTTATATATAGTTAATGAATATCAAATAATTTTATATATGGTTATTCATGTATGATTTATTATTAATTGATAGTATATATTATTTATATTTTAGATAGTCAAAGATAATAAATTAGATGAAAATTATATCTTTATAGTGAATATTATGCTCATGAGAAGCAAGTGGAAGGAATTTCTGTTACATTTGATGCTACTTGTAGACGGAAGGGAATGATTGATAAGTTTTGAAAGTAAATGGGTCTACTTTAATGCAATTATTAATTTCGAAAACATATTATAAATTGAGTAAAAATTCGAGGAAATAAAGTACTAACTTTTATTTGGATTGTCAATTTTTATGCGGATAGTGATATTAATCACACTAATATATAGGAATACTAGAAATACTAAAAGATAATTACATATTTATTGTGAGTTAGAGAAAGTAAATATACTTTTCTGGAAAGAAATATATATAAAATATTAAAAAAATAGATAAATCGAGGAAGAGCAAGAATTCATCGTATCCATAGATTCTGTGTTGTGTTTTGATGCGCCACATAATCATTGGTATCAAATCAACTAGTAATCGAGTTAATAAATCGTAGAGTAAACTAATTAGCCGTAGATCCCTATCATTAGCCACACACAATCACATGCTTTATTGAAACACTGTTAACTTGCAACTACCTTTCTAACCGTCTCAAAAGCCTCCTAATCATTCTTATTAAATTAATTATAACCGACATCAATCAGTCAACGGTCAAACTAAAGACGAACGAGCTATCACACCGTCCACTTGTTCCTATTACTATGATTATTTGTTCAAATACTTTTTTTTTTATTTTTTTATTTTAATTCCGTTTAGACATTTATTTTTAATTTTTTAATTTTTTTTGGGAAAAGAGGAGCACGTGACGTGGGGGCGGGCATGCCCAGACAGCGGACTCCCGTGATTGAGCAGGGGTAGTGGGGTTCAGTGATGTGATGATGGGGAGGTGGCATGGAAGTCACGCACTCACCACGTGTGCTCTTTCCCTCTCTCTTTGTTTGGGGAGTCGTGTAATATTAATTAATTTAACTGACCTTGTCATTTTTCTCTCTTTTTAAGAAGAGTGGAGCGTTTTTTTTTATATATATATTTTTTTAATATATTTAAATATTTTTAAAAAATAAAAAAATATATCAATATATTTAAAATTATTTTCTTAATAATTAAGTTAAAAAAAAATAATATTAAGTGGTCAAATAAAACAGTACAAATAAAAGAATAAAATAATGTTTTTCTTTTAAGAAAGAGGGTTGGGTTTCATTCTGACTTCAGCAATTATTTTTTTAAGTTCCTGTTTTCTTTTGAGGGTTTTGTCCCGAAGATATTACGGAAAAAAAAAGTTTGGACTTTGGAGGCTCCGTTAGAACGGGGTCTGGTCTGGCTTAGAGTAGGTATAAGAAATTAAGAATGGCATGGAGACAAAATAGAGGTGGCATTGGACTGTAGTGACGGTGGGTGTTAAATCTTGTTTCGTGTCATATATTGTATTAGAATACGATTAATTAAACTTATAGTGTCAAAATTTTAAATTTTAACATAATTTATTTTGACCTATTAGTAAATATTATAAAATAGGTTAATAAGACCTGATCCGTTTCAATCCGTTTAGATAAATAGATTGAACAGATTCGAAATTAACATGTT
The DNA here is from genome assembly GCF_004785595.1 of Juglans microcarpa x Juglans regia. Taxonomy (NCBI): domain Eukaryota; kingdom Viridiplantae; phylum Streptophyta; class Magnoliopsida; order Fagales; family Juglandaceae; genus Juglans; species Juglans microcarpa x Juglans regia. The sequence goes on along the minus strand of NC_054598.1, from coordinate 10,319,101 downwards.
GACCTGATTAGATTAAGCATAATTTTATATAAATATTAACATCACAATATCTATAAAAAAATATAAAATTAACTACAACTCTAAAATTAGAATCCAAATAATAAAAATATCAAAATTAAAATATTAATACTTTTATTTTTAAATATAAAGATATAATTGTAACTTTAATTTTTATATCAGGTCAAAACAGATTGACCCGTTAAGTAATCGTGTCTTAATGAGTCAATCTGTTTTAATCTGAATCCGTTAAGATTAAATTCAAATTTACTATTATTGTATCGTATTCGTATTAAATTAATATCGTGATTGTCACTCTAGGCGTACATTACAAACTACACAAATTAAAAGCATTCCACTTAAAATGAAAGATGTAATTAGATCTGGATAGTCTACATCCATTATTCAGAGGGAGAAAGTTGGATCCATAACATTAATTTTTATATTTATTTTATTCTGTCAATTAAAACTCAATCTCATTAGAAACGTAAATAAACTCCTACTAGATGTGGCAATTCCACCCCATATTTACTCCATTAAGTTCCTCCACACTTCAAACCCACCCAGCCTCTAAACTGTTTCAACCCCACTCTGTCTATATAGCACGTTTCAATGGCAGGACATCTCCATGTATTAATTGAGACAGACTTTGTTCGCGTGTGGCCTTAAATGTATGCAATTAGGGAACCATGCATATTATATATCTATATATATCTATATATACTAGTAGTAATGGGACGTTTGTCCAGTGGAGACAAAATATATATGGTAATTATATATATATATAGAAATAAAAATAACACAATTGCATTATAAAAAAAAAAAATAGATTTTCTTACAAATTTATAAATCATATAGCAGAAAAAAGTTATAACCTAATTGCAAAAAAAACAAAAAAAACAAATAATATATGCAACAACCATAGTAATATATATGCAAAAGAAACTTAATATAAGCTTACAAAATGCAATTTGATTTATATTTTAAACAATAACTAAAGTTCATGCTACAACCGTAGTAACTAACATATTTCTTTCTCTTTTGCATAATTAATTGATAAGATGTTAAAATTCTTATAGCGTTGTTGGCTCATCTAATCTATGTATGCATGGAGTTCAATTATCCATTCTTTTTCTGAGATTTCTTTGGCCATGCTTTTTAAGAATGACAAATGCTCCTGTAAAAAAATATAGAATTTATTATAAAAATTATGTTTTGATTTATAATTGTATTATTTGAATTGAAAAAGTTTTACAAATGTAGTATTATGTTACATTGCCAGTATGATTCATGAAATGAATTGCTAAATAATCCAATATTTTTTCTGCAATTTCACCAAATACCACTGCAGCTAGTTGTCCTGTATTATTATCAAATTCAACATACGAGACAACTATTATAAACAAAAATATAATTATCTGTTAGAATGTATAGAAAATATTTGTTAAACTTTTCAAGTAAGCGATGCGAACTTAAGGTTTAGAAAAAAAGGTAAATACCGTAGTTGTGCAATGCTCATATGCTTACAACAGTAACATGAAAATCTTTCATTTTAATCATAGCCTGTTTCCTTTGTTACATCCAATGCAAGACATATAAAATAAGACTTGCTAGAAATCAAGCACGTTTATCTTGTATTTCACCCAAAATTTTGATTTCTATATGATATTTATAACAAGTATTAAAATGATTGAGTCGTAATAATCAATAATTAAAAAAATATTATTAAGAATATAATTTACTATTCCAAGTTGTGAAGCCTTGAGCAGTTCTGTAGCATCAGAAATGTTTATTAATTTCTGGACAGCATGAGCAGTAGTAGATGTGTGTGTTAGATCCAAAGATTTTATAATCACATATTCAAGTAAGAAATCATTGAGTGTTGCCCAACAAAAATTTCAGGGAAATTAAAAACTATTAATAATTTTTTAAAATGTAACAATTCTATGTTGTAAACAAAAATTAATAAAAGTCTGTTTTAAAATTAAACGGAAAAAACACTAAGAACATTCCTCCCTTATTTAAAAAAGAGAAATAAATCAAAAAATCCTGAATAAAATAATTATTGTTTGTTTTGATCATAATTTATAAAAGATCTTTTAATTTACATACTTAATTTTTAAAAAAGTGAAGAATGTCCTCGATGTTTATAAATTTATCATCACAATAAATATTTTATCTTTTTAGAAACAATGCAATAATAGTTTTAAACTATAAAACCTTTAATTTTTTTTATAAAAAATAATTTGCTTAAGCAATCAGATAAAATAAAAAATAACAAGGGCAATTTAGAGCAAGAAATTTTGAAAACTAAACTAAAACATATTTTAATTTACAAAATTCAGCCTCAAGAAGTAATTTTGTAATTTGAGTATCTTCTGAAAAATAAAGATTGTGTACACATCAAAAGTAATCATTAACATTGTTTTAGAGATTAAATTTTATCTTTGAAATTCATGATCAAAACCAACAGGAAATATTTGTACAGAAAAATCAGAACACATTATATAAGTTCTCAAGAAATTAAAGTTAACATTGTCATTGATTTTACAACGCAACACTATTTCCAAAGTTCTTGATGGGTTTGGTGTTTATAAAAGAAAACCTCTTTAGAAAAATACGCACAAATGATAACATTTATTCTCAAAACTTATAATCGTTGATTTTAATATAAATTACTTCTTGATATAACTTGGTTTTATAATCAAAGTTTTCATCTTTTGATGCGAAAAAAACTTTATTTTTTTTTCAAACAAATAAGCGAATTTGAGTTTTAATTTTTTATAGAAAATTTTTTAACCGCAATTTTTTATTCTACTTTATTATGACAAAAATAATCTTATTTTCAGAGTCATGTAAGTTTATTCATATATATTTGGTTTTTGTCATAAACAAAACAGCAAATTGTGTAACACAACTAATATTGCTGCCCTTTAAAGGAGAACAAAATATATGGAAAAAAAAATAGTACAAATTAAACCTTCGATATCACAATTCTGATAGTTTCATATTTACATAACGACATCTTATAGTTAATAAATATGAAATTCAAAGAAAACAATAATGAGAGGATTTTTATCAAACTTTTAATCCTAATACAAAGAACATAAATAAGGAAAATTTTTATCAGATGATGGAATAAGAATATAACAATTTTTTCTTTCATATGAAGGTTATTACTGCAGACAATTTAATTAAAAAACTCCATCATCTTTTGAAAACCCTCATCATCTAAATTGTTTTTATAGAACAAACAGAATCACAACACAAAGCAATACAACAAAACTGACCTATTCACATGCAAATCACAACAATGCTAAATAAGAGCATTCACATCCAGTGCATTTATATTGAATGTATAAATAAATCGGGTCCAGAATGATGGAAATATTGATAGCATGAGTAAGCAAGGACACATTCATATCGAATGGTTGCAAAACCCCACCCGCACCTTGTTTGCCTTTTGTGAAAAGTACCACAAACTACAATATAGCCATCCAGGTGAGGATTACCTTGCCATATCGATGGGGTACCATTAACACTTGTGAATTAACTTGCACTATAACAACATCATCACAGCTTAATAACAGCTCACATCCCCTAATACAAAATACTGTAAAGGACCCAACAACATAAAACAAATTACCCAACATAGCTAACACAGACTATAACATGCAAACGAAAAATGAAATCTTAAATTCTTCTTGCCGACACAAAGAGAAAGTTGCAGGTCATGAACACACAACACACCATCCAACTCATCAAACTATTAATACCAATACAAAGAATATAAATAAGGAGAATTTTTGTTAGATGATGGAATAAGACCATAACAATTTATTCTTTTATTTGAATATTATCATTGCAGATAATCATGTTAAAAAACTTCATCCTCTTATGAAAACCCTCATCATCTAAATTCTTTTTTTTAGAACAAAAAAAATGACATGTTATTTTTTATTTCTTTGTAAGAATCACACAACAATAATAACATACAAACCAAAGAAAGCAAAAAATAGTAAGACATCTACAAATGATACAACAACAAAAAAACCTTTACAAGAATAAAAAGGGCAAAGAATCACAGAATAAAAAAAAATAAAAACTGCATTATAAAAAAATAGAACACTACATGATACCTGGAAAAAAAAAAAAGTTAACAAAAAATTCTATCTATACCATGAAAAATCAACTGCACAACAAAAAAAGGGCTAGGAAAAAATGTATTTGTTGACAAATTTGAAACTCTTGATCACTCCTAAAACTATAAATAAATTAATAATCATATACTATAATGAAATTTAAAAATATGAGCAATAATTACAAAATGAAAAACTTGAGAAAGACAAATATTAAAAGTAAAACTCCAATGTCAATGCTATTGTTGGAAACCTCCTGCCAAAAAAAGCAAATATTAAATATTGAACATAAATTTGCTAGAAAGACCAAATCAAAGCCCAAATTGAGAAAGTCAAGAGGTACCAACCTGAAACGAAAAGCCCAAACCACTTAGTCACCATAACATCAAAAGAAGACAATAAGACAATAATTTGCAAGTTTTATCTTCTATTCTAAAACAAAAATAAAGGCAGGAGGAAAAGAAGAAACGACCAACAGTGAAACCGAGAGAAAGCTAAAGAAAGAGAGAGAACATGGAAGACAAATAAAAAGGTGAAAGGAAAAAAAAAAGAAGCAAAACCTGCAGCCCCTCTAACACTAGCATAGTAAAAAGACCAAACCATCCATATGTAAACATACATAAAAGAAAAACATAAAAGGATAGAAAAGACAAAACACCCAAAAAATAGATGGGATGCACGGAGGACGACAATCTTACTGTTCACCTCTATCGCCACTTATTTATTAACTATAGAAGATATATTACATATCAAATCTTGAAACATACAAAAAGTTGAAAAAAAGCCATAAACCCAGCCGAACATATTGAACATGGAACAACCAAACAAAAATCCACATACTTCTTTTTACAAAAACGAAGCACATCATCCATACAAAAAAACAATGTAAAGCTATAAAGAAGAAGAAAATGTTGAAGCCAAATTTGACACAAAAAGAAACCCAAAGCTATCACAATTAAGAATAGTAAAATAATGCAAATCTTGCATTATAACAGAACAAATAGAAAATACCTGTTTGTCGAACACTACACATGAAAAAAGCTGAACCATAAGAAAAGAAAAAGCTTTAAAAGCATCACTAATGATACAACCAAAACACAAGCTTTACAAGAAGATGAAAGCAAAAAAGCCAACATTGCGTTATAAAAATAAAAAATACAACAATGCATTGTACCTGAAAAATATTAACTTCACACAACTCAAACTTTACAGAACAAATTTAAAAAAATTTGATCTATACCAACAAAAACAAACTTTACAGTAAAAATGTAAATACAAAATTGCATATGTAAATCACAGAACTAAAAACAAAAACCAACATTACATTATGAAAAAAATGCAACACTGGATCATAAGAAAAATCATATTTTCTTACAAATCTATATGTCACAGACAATAATACAACCAAATACAAACTTTACAATAATGCATCATAAAAACGACTATATAAAAAAGCCATAACTAATTTGAAAAAAAAAAAATAGAACAATTCTATTTTTTAGAACAAACAAAATCACACCACAAAGCAATGTAACAGTGTAATGAAAAAAAAAATACAAAATTGCATTGTACTTGAAAAATCATATTTTCTTACAAATCTATAGATCACAGATAATAATTCAACCAAATACAAACATTACAATACTGCATCATAAAGAAGACTATATGAAAAAGCCATAACTAATTGTTTTTTAAAAAAAGAAAAATTCTTTTTTTTAGAACAAACAGAACCACACCACAAATTAATGTAACAGAACTGACCAATTCACATATTCACACAAAACAACTACCAAACAGCATACAAATCACAATAATGTTAAATAAGAGCATTCCTATTCATTGCATTTATATCAAATGCATAAATAAATGGGGCTTAGAATGGTGCAAACATTGACAGCATGCGCAAACAAAGAGTCATTCACATCAAATGGTTGCAAAACCTCACCCAAATCCTGATTGTCTTCTGTGGAAAGTACCACAAATTACAATATGACAATTCAGATGAGAATTATCCTGCCATATAGATGGCCCCCGTTAACCAATAAAAACCAACTTTACAACAAAAATACAAATACAAAATTGCATGTGCAAATCACAGAACTAAAAATAAAAATCAACATTACATTATGTAAAAAAAGATGCAACACTAGATCATAAGAAAAATTATATTTTCTTACAAATCTATATAAATCACAGATAATAACACAGCCAAATACAAACCTTACAATACTGCATTATAAAAAAGATTATATAAAAGAGCCATAACTAAGTTAAAAAAAAAAAAAAACAAAGGACAAAAAATATAGAAAATCGAGAAAAAGCAAACCCAAAACCAAAAAAAGCTCCGAAAATCAACATAAAAAAACAACACAAAAAAATAATTTTAGTAAAAAATACCAAAAATTGAGAGTATCCAAATATACAAAATACCCAACAATAAATTATAAAAATATCAATAAACATACCAAAACACATGAACAAATGTCTAACTACATGAGAAAAGATAAAACACAAAAATCTCATGGAAACCCATAAAAAAAATACACATTCTCAAAAAAATCCAAAAAAATACACAAATCCGAAGACAGAAAATGAATAAAATTGCACGACAAAAAAACCCAATGCAAAAAAACTAAAACCTGAAAGAAAAATATAATATTTTACAAAAAATACAGAAAATTCACAACATACAAACCCATAAAACTCAAAAAACACCTCATGGAAAACCATGAAAAAAATACACTTTCTTAAAAAAATCTAAAAAAATACACAAATCAGAAGACAGAAAACGAATAAAACCGCATGAGAAAAAAACCCAATGAGAAAAAACTAAAACCTGAGAGAAAGGTAAAAAAAAAATTCCAATCTTGCAGAGAACAAACCTGAAGAGACCCGTGTAAAAAAAAAAGACAAAACATGCAAAAAAAATACATCCAAAACTGCGACCAAACAACCTGAACGAGAAGAAAAAAAATCCCAACCTTGCAAAGAACAAACCTAAAGAGACCATGATTTTTTTTTGACAAAAAATGCAAATATATATATATATATATATACACACACACACAAACTCAGATCATACAATAAATGCAACAAAAAATGCGAACCAATAGCAGGAGCAAAAAACTAACTCACTGAATAGCCCCAACTTTGCACAGAACAAAAATGTGAACTAACAATAGGAGGGGGAAAAAACAAAAAAAAAAATATAATTTTTTTTTTATAAAAAATGAGACCAAACAACCTGGACGAAAATGAAAAAAAAAACCCAACCTTCCAGAGAACAAACCTGAAGAGATCGGGGAAATGTTTTTTGTTTTGACAAAAAATGCAGAAAAAAATACAAACTCAGATCGTACAAAAAACGTAACCAAAAATGCAAACCAACAGCCCTATAAAAAATATATATTTCCACAAAAAATGCAACAAAAAATACGAACCAACAGTAGGAGGGAAAAAAAACCCACAAAACAACCCGAACAAAAAGGGAAAAAAAGATCACAACCTTGCAGAGAACAAACCTGAAGAGAAACCACAGAAGTTAAAACATAGAGAAGAGAGAAGACGAAGAGAAACGGCCAACAGAGAAATCGAGAGAAAGCGGAAGAAAAAAGAAGAAAGAGAGACGAAGAAAAGACAAAGAAGAGAAGATAAAAGAAAGAGAGAAGATGAAAAGCAAATGAAAAGGCAGAAGGAAAAAAAATGTAAAACCTATATCCCCTCTAACATCAACAAAGTAAAAAGACCAAACCATTCCTATACAAACAAACATAAAGCAAAACATAAAATGATTGAAAAGTCATGCAAAATTGGAGGCAAATAAAAAGTTAGAAGGAAAAAAAAATGCAAAACTTGCATCTCCTCGACACCTCCATAGTAAAAATACCAAACTATCCATATGTAAATGGATACAAAAGAGAAGCATAAAATGATAGAAAAGTAAAAACACCTAAAAAACAGATGAAATGCATGAATGACGATAATTTTACTCTTCATATCTATCGACACTTATTTATTCACTATAAATATATAGATATATATGTGTGTGTGTAGACATAGCCGCATTTGAAATTGGCTATAGTAGGTGTAATAGGATTAGCGTTGGATAGTTTTGAGCCTCTCTCAATTCTAAAAATTAGATTAATAGGTGAGCTTTTTCTTTACACTTATAAAGTAATCAAAACAATCTCAACAATCTTTCTCTCACATATAGAGTCCCTGAGTTAGGGTATCGATAATCCGTTTCTCTCACGGACTATTGGGTCGAGACTATTGGTAAATCTGGACTCTAATATCAGTGTTGGATGGTTTTGAACTACTCTCAATATAAAAAACTAACTCAAGAGATGGAATTTTTCTTTATATTTATAAACTAACTACCCGCCCGTTCCATAATTAATATGAGAGAATATCCAACAGTTAGTTGAGAGTTTGGTCCAATGTTAACATTTTTTTTTTTAAAAAAATTTCCCACAATTAATTGTTATTCGATTGCACCAAATTTAGTAGCCTAGCTAGGTGACCAGATGATTAGCAGTAGTTGTGGCCTCGACAACAACATGGAATGACACGCGTCCTTTTGTACATGTTTTATATGGCAAGTTTTCCAGCACGTGAGGCAATTGTTATTTATTACGGCTTGCTTGGTACGTACGTACCAGAGTGTCACGAATTTATGCACTCCAGTTGCCTCGCTATATATCTTACAATTCATAACATCAAATGAGAACCTCGCTGTCATTTTAGATCAATTTATATTTGAATTGAGTTGAAATAATAAAATATTATTTGAATATTATTTTTTAATAATAATATTATTTTATAATTTAAAAAAATAAATTATTTATGATATTTAATATTAAAATTTAAAAAAATTGTAATGATGAATTAAAATGAATTGAAATAAATTTGGTAATCAAACGTTAATGTACAAATGGTACTGTTAAAAAAGGTTGATCATTCTTATCTCATTCCACTGCATATAAAAAGAAAGTTATTAGCTGATATAATTTTATATGATATATTAAATTTATTTTATAATAAAAATAATTTTATATTTTAATGTACAAGATCAAATCATATTAATGGAGATGTTTATTTTATGACTAAAGCATTTATCTTGAGATTTTGCGTTCAAAATTGCTTTTTAAATGCGGTTTCCTAAATTTGCTTATGAGTTATGGGTTCGAAGTAATCATGTTTTGAATCCGTTATCCCTTCTTTGTTTTAAATTGTATGCATTTGATTGATTGCAACGAAATATTTTGTTAAGACTCTCCACTCCATGATTTGTATTTTTAATTAGTTTAATAAATTTATGTTTATAAAAAATAGAGAATACCCAATTTTGTAGGAGACTCGCCCATATTGGTTGGTTCAAATTACGGAATATCAATTAAAATTAAACGAGCAGGACTCACTCGAACTATATTTATTTATATTCCCAAATCCTAAAGTATATCAATCAAATTGGTTGACGCGTGGGGAATCAGATCAGGACCTTCCAACATAGTCATCTGTGGAATCACCAAAGAGATTTTCAACATGAAAAAGGTCATTAACTTATGATCATGAGAAAAAACTTTTCTGTGTTGGGCCTCGTTTTCATCCATGGGCCAACATAATATGGTATGAAAATCACGATTTTCAGAGATATTGTTAGTTGCTAGACATAATTTCACTGAATTTGGTCACCTTTTGTTTTCTTGGGTTTTCATTTCCTCCGGAGAATAATTTTCTTAAATTAGTACACCCAAAGAAAGAGGCCGAAGCATATGCCAAGAAGATGGGGGCAGCTATGGAATGGCCATCAAAGAATTTCAGTAGATGTGAGACGAGTAGGGTATTAGACTTAGTGACTCATCCACAACACATTTTGACAAACAAATGGAATGCATACAGGGCAGCTCAACAATAACAGAATGACAGAGTCATGCACCACGCCACAGACAATAACAGACCAATATTTCTTCTCATTCCTTCTAGAATAGGACCGTAGACAAGTTAGTTAGTAATTCTCTCAAGTTGTACAAACAATATTCCCTTTCTATTTCCTTCATAGCTTTTCTATTTTACTGCTACTTTCTGCATAAGTACTAACATCTTTCAATGAGAATGTAAGGAAGTTTTCTATGCATTATTTTTAGCTATGTCAACATGGTATCAGAGCTGTCGAGACTAATCGTCAATACTCTGTTATCATGGCTGCATCGTCTTCCTCTCCAACGCTTTCTTCTTTCTCCCATATAGTCATCACAAAGTTATCAAATGATAACTACCTTCTATGGAGGATACAAATTTCGGCTTATCTACAGGGGCAGGATCTCTACTCCTTCGTTGATGGCTCAGTCTCTCCTTCTTCTGAATTTATAACTGATCCTACATCTAATATCCCGAAAACCAATCCAGCCTTTTCTTCATGGAAACGAACGGACCAACTTGTTTTAAGCATATTTTTTTCCTCTCTTAGTGAATCCATCTTAAGACATGTGCTGTCAACAACAACAACTCATAAACTTTGGACGTCCTTGGCCTCTATGTTCTCTTCTCACTCCTAAGCCAAGGAATTTTAGATACGATTTCAGCTCACAAATCTTTCAAAGGGAGACCAAAACATCTCTGACTATTTTGGTAAGGTACGATCCCTAGTGGACTCCTTAGCTACAACTGGGCACTCTCTTCCTGATAAAGAGGTAGTCACCTACCTTCTAAATGGACTAGGTCCATCTTTTGAATCTTTTATTATCTTTGTTATAACTCGAGCAGATTCCATTTCTTTTCATGAATTATTTCAATTGTTGCTCATGCATGAGAGTCGTATGTCTCACCAAAATAGGAGTGTTATCTCCTCTCTTGAGCCTTCTATGAATTTCAACTTCTCTAGATCTCGGGATCAACGAGGCCGTGGTTCTTATCATGCTGGGAGGCAATGTCGAGGTAGGGGCCACTACTTGAACAACAACAATCGTGGAGGACGTAATTTCTCCTTTAATTCACCTTCTCGACAACCATTCAACAAAGATCGACCTACATGTCAGGTTTGCAACAAGTTTGGACATGTTGCATTACAGTGTCATTTTCAGTTTGATCATTCTTATCAGTTTGAAGCTCCAAAGTCATTCTTAGCTCATTACACTGCTCCTGACTCCTTGACTGATTATGCCTGGTATCCCGACTCAGCTGCCACACATCATATTACTAATGATTTGTCTAGCTTGAATATTTCATTTGAACAATACACTGGTAGTGACTCAATAAGGATTAGCAATGGCTCTGGTATACCCATCCAAAATATTGGTGCTTCTCATCTCTCTGTTAATTCCTCCAGTTTCTCCCTTCACAATTTACTACATGTTCCAAAAAATCTTGTTTCGGTTTTACGGTTTTGTATTGATAATTCATGTTATGTTATTTTGAGTTTCACTCATCTCATTTTTCTGTGAAGGACATCAAGATCAAGAAAGTGCTCCTCACAGGGCCTACTCATAATGGGCTGTATGTTTTTCCTTCTAAGCTGTCATCCTCTTCCAGTCTATCTGCTAACCATGGTGAACAGACAAGTCTGGCTCAGTAGCACCAAAGGCTAGGACACCTTTCTCTTGCTCTTGTCCCACGTGTTCTTTACTCAAAATGTCTACCACTCACTCCAAATAATTCTTACTTTTATTGTTTAGAATGTCCACTTGCTAAAAGTCATCAATTACATTTTTGTAATAGTCGGTCTATTTCTACTAGACCTTTATAGTTAATTTGTGCCGATGTTTGGGGTCCATCCCGTTATGTTTCTAGACTTGGTTATAAATACTATGTTTCTTTTATTGATCAATTCACATGTTACACTTGGTTCTTTCCTCTCAAACTAAAATAAGATGTTGTAAATATATTCATTACATTCCTACCTTGCATTGAAAGATTATTTAAAATCAAACTCATCACTCTTCAAACAGATGGTGGAGGAGAATTCAAACCTTTTACTACCATTTGTCAAAAATTTGGTATTACACATCGACTCTCATGCCCTCACACGCATCAACAAAATGAACTCGTTGAAAGGAAATATCGACACATTGTTGAAACTGGATTAGCACTTTTGGCTCATTCTTCTTTACCCTTCATTTATTGGGCTGATGCATTTGAGATTACTGTCTATTTAATAAATCTTCTTCCTTCACAAATCCTTAAAAATAAATTCCCTCATTTTCTTGTGTACAATTGTGAGCCTAATTACAAATTTTTAAGTTTTTGGGTGTGAATGTAGTCCCAACCTCAGACCTTATCTCTCACATAAACTCAAGTTTAAATCCATTTCATGTCTTTTCTTGGGTTACAGCCATTCACATAAGGGCTATAAGTGTCTAGATGTCAACAAAAATAGAATGTACATATCTAGAGATGTGGTTTTTAATGAGGTCTCTTTTTCATTTTCTACTACACGGCCCATTATAATCAATTCCCCCTCTATTCCCGAAAAGGCCTCACTACCACTTTTCCTTCCTTCCATCCTTGGACTTGGCCCAAGCCCATCAATTTCTCATCTTCCAGAATCATCACCCTCACCTTCCTCTTCATCGCCTCACTCATCTCCTGCGTCTGAAACTACTCCAACCCCTTCTCCTCAAAATACATCTTCTTCAATTCTCATACCACCTCGTTCTCCCATTATCACACGTGTCCAAACAAACTCCTCTAGGTCCCGTACTTTCACGGATGTCACCATACCTTTTCCTGCTCCGTATTATTTCACTACCAATGTTTCGGTTCTTGATGAACCATCAAGTTATTCAGCTGCCTCTAAGTTTGCTACATGGTGTGCAACTATGCAACAAGAATTTACAGCTCTCTAACAGAATCAAACATGGTCTTTAGTACCCTCTTTTCCCACGGCAAATGTGCTTGTTTGCAGGTGGGTCTTCCGTATAAAAACTAAAGCAGATGGCTCTTTTGACAGGAGGAAAGCCCGTTTAGTTGCAAAGGGATTTCATCAAAAATATGGTTTGGACTACCACGAGACCTTTAGCCTTATGGTCAAACCTTCCATGATCCGACTGATTCTCTCTATAGTAGTTACACGACAATGGTCCTTGAGACAACTTGACATTCAAAATGTTTTTCTGCATGGTTCTTTAATTGATGAAATCTATATGCAACAACCTCAGGGTTTTGTGGATTCGACACACCCAACTTTCATCTGCAAATTACATAAAGCCATGTATGGTCTCAAGCAAGCCCCGAGAGCATGGTTTGCTTAACTCAGCACTTGGTTACTTGACTATGGATTAAGCTCCTCCAAGGCAGATCCCTCTCTTTTTATTCTCAATTACAATGGTATTCAAATTTAATTTTTTGGTCTATGTTGATGATATAGTGCTTACCTCTTCACATCAATCTACCATTGAGAAGCTTATTCATGATTTGAGCTGTGCCTTCCCAGTTAAAGACCTCGGCACCCTACCTATTTTCTTAGCCTTGAGGTTGATCATATGCCTATTGGTTTGCTGTTTTCATAGAGGAAATACATTAAGAATATGCTCATAGAAAGAAAAATGCTTCTTGCCAAACCCATTTCATCACCAATGGCAGCCTTTCTTAAGTTGTCAAAATTTGATCCCTCTGATTTCGAAGATGCTACTCTCTATCGAAGCATTGTTGGAGGACTTTAATACTTGTCTTTAACTCGGTCTGATATCTCTTTTGCTGTGAACAAAGTATACCAATTTATGCAAACTCCCAAAACCTCTCATTGGAGTGCAGTCAAGCATATCCTAAGGTATGTCAAATTTACAATTAATTTTGGGCTATTTTTCAAGACTCAATCCAGTTTTCAGCTTTATGCATACTCTGATGCTGATTGGGGGGTTGCTCCGATGACCGTCGATCAACTGGGGGATACTGCATCTACTTTGGTCGTCACCTTATTTCTTGGAGCTCCAAAAAGCAAAGCATTGTGGCTCGCTCATCAAATGAGGTAGAGTATAAATCTCTTGCATCTTCTGCAGCCTAAACCATCTGGTTACAAACAATCCTTCATGATTTGGGAATTTTTCTGCCTAAAGCTCCTTCATTGTGGTGTGACAATATAGGAGCTACTTACCTCTCGATGAACCCATTATATCATGCCAAGACCAAGCATATGGATATTGATTTCCATTTTGTTAGAGATAGGGTGGCTACCAAGCCATTACAAGTCTCATTTTGCAGTTCCAATGATCAAATAGCTGATGTGCTCACTAAACCAGTTGTTGAAGAAAAGTTTCATTATTTTCGATCGAGTCACAATGTGGTTGACACCCTTTGGACTCAACTGAGCATATTAGACTTAGTGACTCATCCACAACACATTTTGAAAAACAGATGGAATGCATATAGGGCAGCTTGGTAATACAGAATGGCAAAGTCATGCACCATGCCACGTAGAACAACAGACCAATATTTCTTCTCATTCCTTATAGAATAGAACTGTAGACAAGTTAGTTAGTAATTCTCTCAAGTTGTACAAACAATATTCATTTTCTATTTTTCGTATAGGTTTTCTATTTTATTGCTACTCTATGTATAAATACCATCATCTTTCAATGAGAATGTAGGGAAGTTTTTTCTACATTATTTTTAGTTATGTCAACATAGGGGACTGTTGAAGAAATAAGGGAAAAACTAGTAGGCCGATCTGTTGAAGAATTTCAATTGATATTATCTTGATTTGATTTTCATAATTATCAAATCACTTTGATTTGATATTATCTTCATTTAATTTTCATAGTATTTAATATATTTAACTTAAAAATTATTGATTTAATAATTATAAAAATCAAATCAAGATAATATCAAATCAATAATTATTAATTTGATATTATCTTCAAAAAGATCGACCGACTTACACAACGAAAATAACAAGAAGGTTTACATAAATAGTAATGAAAATTAGATGTAACTTGAAAGACTTGAACTTTCAGCCCAGCACCAGGAAACTTCTCTTCAGTAATGCAATTGTAGTCTAACTTTTTGATCATCTCAGTTGTCCTAGTGTTTCGTCCAATCTGCAACCTCACCTTGTTAGAAATATGACTTCTTCTCATGCCCAATCGATAGTTTTCCACTTCTGTTCACTCCAAGTTGCTCAGATTGGCAAAACTACACAACTTTAAGACATCATTCACCATGCCTTTTGCTTTTTCTTACGGGGTGAAAAGGCACCCCAAGAACTCAGCTAGCCACCTTAAATTGAAATTAGCAATGGGTTGCTCTTTCATCTTCGCAAACTTGAAAAAAAACACCTCTTGAGGCTTTCCTACTTTCCTTCCAATAATCCTAAACATGATCTCAATAATTAAGTTGGCCCCACCCACTAACTCCCTGATAAAAACTTTCTAATGCCTCTTCAAGCGAAATGGTGCCCAAACTCGTCGTTGTCATGTTCAAGAATGCCAGTATGATACAAGAGTATTCTTGGGGTTCCTACACAAATGCATAATCTTGAAGGCGAAGTCCTTTGTACATGTTGGTAACAATACACATGATAAATAAGTTGAGAAGAGTCTTGAATGAGCAGAGGATGTGAGGTTTGGATCACTTGGTCATCCATGAATAGACAAGCTCCCAGAAGCGCACCAAAACATGAAGATTGTTTGTCAGCAATGGGTGTTGTTGTGGCTCAGGATATTGCACCCAGTTCCCTATGGCAAACAAGATGGCATTCAACCAAGTGGTTCTAGCTTTGGGAGAGATGGCGAGTAGGATATCACTGTCATAAGATTGCAAGTGTTTTTGGGTTGCTTGAAATCCGAGAATGAACTGAGTTTCGGTCCAAAACCCTTGGTACTAATGGAATATTTGAGTAGACATCCAGCCTTTGGCTCTAGGAAAGGAGGATATGAGGTCCCTGCATTCTTGGCCACTACATCATCTTGGATGTACTTTGGAGGAGGAGGATTTGGTTGAAATGATGAAGCTATGCAAGGCGAGTGATCTTAGTAATTATAAATAAGAGTGATCTGTGATAATATGAGAGGTCCAGGGCAGTTGGGGCCTTAGCAGTGCTACTCATACCCCTTGGATGTGGGTGCCCCTGTGCCGCCCCCCGCTCGGCTCAAGGGCACCCATCTGACTGTTAGGGGGAGACCTAACCCCTTAGTCTGTTCACCTACCCAAGATAAAATATAGAGCCCACCCACGGCTGCCAAAAAAAGCAAAACTCACATAGTGAAGAGTGAATCACCAACCAATTGCAACCAATTAACAACCAACAATATACATACATACATATATATATATATATATATATATCTGCTGGTGGCGACGATGAAAGGAAGAGAGAGACAGTGACACCATAAAACACTAAAACATAAGCACTTAGAGAGAGAGAGAGAGAGAGAGAGAGAGATGAAGAGAGAGACCATGACAGGGATAGAAAATGTTTGGAGGTGCCGCGGCTGCCATATAACACTAAAACAGAGGCATTGAGAGAGGAAAGAGAGAGAGGCGTCAATGGTTGGGGGGGGGGGGAAGAGAATGGTTAGGCCCTGAGAGATTTTGCATTTTATATGAAATCTAAATTAAAATGACGTGGTTTTATTAAAAAAATAGTTTTTTAATATATGTGTATATATATATATATATATATATACACGGATGGACGGGGCCCAGCCTGAGCATCATTCCCGTCCTTGCCTGTGTTTCTAAGCGTCAGTTGGGGCTAGTACCCTAGCATTTGACGGTCAAGGGTGCCTGATCTCCCAAGCGGGGGCTAATTAGTGGGGGCGCAGGGGATATAGAATTTGCAAGAGAGAGAGAGAGAGGGAACATGTCTCATCCCTGCAATTAGTGTTGCATATATATTTTGTCACGTAAATCAGCTGTATGGGAGATCATGATTGTGGGGGGGGATTTTCCCCCTACCCAAGGCCCAGGAGGCCCAGTCAAGCCTGGCCAAGGATGAAAGGATACAGATCTGACCCGCTAGGAGGATCCCTGTACATAACCTGTGGAAGGGACGGTGCAATAGAAGATAAGACTCGTCGGGACTTGTTGGTCTAAGGTTCCTCGGATAATATCTAGTCATCGAGTACCCGCCCACATAGCAGGCACAACGTGGAGAGAATCGTTGATCTGCTGACAGAGAAAGTATGAACGGACTAGGGGAAATTAGATCAATGGGAGAAGGCTGTAGAACCACGCCACATTAATGGAACCATCGCAAGACCATGCCACATTTAAAGATTTTGACAAAATGAACTGGACGAGGACTCCAAACCTCATAGCGACATGCTTGATCTGCTCATCGAACTTCTAGTATAAATAGCCGATTCTAGTTACGAGGTTACACTCTCTGGGTTTCTAAGCTTTCTTACTTATTTACTACACTTCAAGAACATTTACTGACTTTGACATCAGAGATTCCCCTGGCTCCTAAGACGTCTTCTCAAAGCCGCATTCATTCATCTCTTTGCAAGGCCCATTATGAAGACCTGAATTGTTGGAGCCTGACCCAAGAGTGTGCGAAACACGACATCAACATTCATCTCATGAGGGTTATTGTTAACAAAAAAACATCACTAGATCTGTTAACGTTTGTCAAATGCCTATTTCGCTTTCTTTTATTTTGTTATTATATTATGTGTTTTCGTGTAATGATCACGCAACAAAGAAATATAATTAGTCGGTCCATACTCACCAGAAAGGCAACGGCAACCCAAATTTGCTGCAATATTTTCTAATCTGGTGACACCGTACCATCCATTAGCTAGCTCTGCCTGCTCCGATCGCAGTACTCCATTAACACCCGAAAGTAGAGCTAGGCACTTCAGATTACCAGTCTCTCCACTTTACCACTACAATGAATCTGTGGACAACATTTATTATTATTATTTTTATATGCAGCTAGTAAAAGGAGACATGTTTATCAATAATTTAAGTAAATGCTAATTATGTTTAAAGAGATGATGTTTGCTATATGAGGATTAAGCTCGCGTACTTTTTTTCAAAAATATGGATAAATTTGAAATTTTCATATATTGTTAAACATAAAAATAATGTTAAACAGAGTCTAGTGTGTGCAAGCTTCACACACTACTTTTGAAATAAGAAAAATTTTAAATAAGTCATAGAATGTGCAAGAGTCACGCATTCCAATTAAAAAAATAGAGAGAATAGATATAAGGAAAAAAAAAAAGAGTGCAATCAATGTTTAAATTTACGATTACGGTTATATAAGGAGAGAAATGATATTTATAATATTATGGTTTATAAGTCTCGTGTACATATTTAAAAAAAATTAGTAAATTTGAGACTCATAAGAAAAAATAATTTTGAGTAATGTTAGATATAATACATCTAGTGTGTGCAGGCCTCTTTTTATGTAGATTACATATTTATCTATTTTTCTCAAAAAAAGTGAGAGGCTTGCACAACTTAGGACTACAAATATATAATTCTCAATTAGTATTTTAGTGGTGAACCCCAATTTTTTTTTTTTTTTTTTTTTTTTTTTTTTTTTTTTTTTTTTTATAAAAAAGAGTGTACGAGACTTACACATCCTAAAAAAGATTGTATCTAGTCATACTCACGTAAAAATATCTTAAACTAGTTAATATTCTAACATGTACATGTAAGATCTATAGAATACATATCCATTTAATTTATACATTCTTTGTTCCTGCAAACCATATTCTGTTATATTCAAAATGGAAGGGAGGTTGGACTGGGGAGGGAAGCTTTATTTAGGTTTCGTTTGGTTTCTAAACACATCTCAATTCATCTCAACTTATCATTATAATTTTTTTAAATTTCAATATAAAATATAATAAATAATTTAATTTTTTTAAATCATAAAATAATAATAATATTATTAAAAAATAATATTCTAATAATATTTTATTATCTCAATTTAATTCAATTCAACTTAATTCAATTCAATTCACATCTAAATGCAATCTTATTCTTCTGGCTAATCCCGATCTTGTATACGTTGGACAGAACTCTGTCCAATATTCATACAGATCGATAATGGGCTAGAAAGGTATTGGCCCGACCTGACTTTTGCAATAACACCCGACCCGGATCAACCCGTTATAACAGTTACTAATTAAAAAGCCTCAGTCTGACTGCATGCATGCCAACTTTATCGAAAACAGAGTTTATATCATTTTATATGGCTTGACAAGATCTGAATCTCTCTCTCACCCTTAAAATTACTTCAATGCCTCGAAATAATCCCTGACTGACAAGTTCAAACTACTCTCCATGCAACTGACAGCTCTAATATTATTAATGCTACAACATACTGACCCGCTGATAATATAAAACTCCAAAACATCATAGGTAGCTATCCGTCACCTAACAGCGCACTAACCTCATATATATATATATATAGGACGATATATTATTGTTCCCAAATAATTATATTTCCCAGTAAACATTCTCACCTAACAATGCAATCCACTAAAAATCATGAGCTTTCGAGGAACTTATAGTTGGTGACATACATGATTTTATCGTCGTCACATACATCAAGAAGTACTGACCATGTACGCTAAAGAATACAATACAGCAAGTTGATGAGCATGTACGTTTATTGGAGGCCGATCGACCAAAATAAACATACAGTACTACATTGAGTAACAAAAACAGGCGTTTATGTAAAACCATGCAAGTACTTGAAGAGTGCCTAGAATTTTAACTGGGTCTCACGAAACTTTTCTTCGGTAATACGGTCTAGTTTCTCTGCCATCTCGGGAGTCAAGTAATTCGTATAATCTCCAACTTCGCCTCGTCGAAAAAACGCCTCATTTGCCTCTCCAGATGACAATTTTCCAGTTTTATTCACCTCCAAAGTGCTCAGATTATCAAAACTACACAGCCTTAAAATATCATTGACCACACCCTTCGCCTCTTCTCCCGGAGTAAAAGGGCACCCCAAAAACTCAGCCACCTTCCTCAACTCATAAGTGGGTTGCTCTTTCATTTTTTCGTACTTCAAGAAAATAACTTTTTGAGGATTTTCTATGCTTTCCTTCCAAAAGCTTAAGACATGATCCCAATAGGGTCCAAACAAACTCACTCCCCTACAAAATTTATCAAAAGCCTCTTCAAGCGAATTGGTTCCCTTTAATCTCAACTTATTCGTGAAATGCCAAAGTGACACAAAGGTGTCTTTTGGGTTCCTGCATAAATACACTATTTTGCAATTCGAGACTTTTGCGGACGTCGGTAGCGAATTATAAGATAAATGAGTTGAAAAAAGCCTTGGAGAGACGAAGGATGTGAGGTCTGGAACCTGGTTTTCATTGTACAGATCAATCTCCAAGAAGGGCACAAGAACATGAGGGTTGCTTGTGAGCAGAGGATGTTTTTGAAAGTCCGGATAGCGCAACCGGTTCAAAAGCGAGAATAAAATCGCCTTCAACCAAGTGGTGCCGGCTTTGGGGGTGGTCGCGAGGATAATATCAGTGTCCCGAGCCTGGAAATGTTTCTGGAATGCGAGAACTCCAGGCATGTACCTAGGTTTGATCCAACAACCTTGGTACAGGTGGAGGTGATTTGAAACCCAGCCTTCTTCTTTAGGCAGAGAGGATATGATGTCCCTGCATTCTTGGGTCAAATCATTTGCCTGCAAATACTTGGGAATAGGAGAGGAAGGAGGAGATTGATGTGCATGCATGGTGGTGGAAACTGAGAAGGGTGGTAGGATTAATTGGAGTCTGAAACTTGTTTTTCTGGCCGATACAGCGTGTATGTATAAAGCACGGGGTTGCCCTAGGGCTGCCAGCCTGGCCCTGCGCAAGTACGGAAATTTTTGAATTAAAATAAAAAGTATTATTATTTTAATATATTATTATTATTTTTTCCGTCAAAAATCTAACTAAACGTAAAATATAATTATTTTTATTAAAAAAAAATGTTATTGGATTAGTTAAATAGATAATAGTAAAATTTTAAACTACAGTAAATAGATATATTTATTTAAATTTAAAGAGTTATTATTTATTTATTAAATTTATTTTTTATTTACTTTTAACCTTTAATAATATTTTTTATTCACGTTAAATTTGCAACTGTTTTATAATAATAATAATATAAGAATTAAATTAAATTATTAATTATAAAAGATGAAAGAAAATAAATTATTATTATAAAAAAATAATATTATATTATTATTTTAATAAATTCAATAATTAATCTTTATCTAAAGTTATAGATAAAAAAGTTTTTAAATATATTGATGAATTCTCATGTATCGTTTTCATTTCCTGCAATAAAGCGCTATTAATATTTGTCAGTACGTACCTTTCGTGCCAGGAAACTGTATCGGACATGAATGGTACGAATCTTTAACAAGTCAATATCATCTACAGTACCCACACATGCATGCAAGCCTCGAGCTGGAGAACACATCTATCCTGTACGTATTTGGGAAGATCAAATGGTTGTAGCAGTTTCAAATAAATAAATTTTATATTAGATTTATAAGAAAATAGATTTTATTTTAAAAAAAATTTTTTTATTAATGTAATTATTTGTTTTATAAAAAAATTTGTATGAAATTTAACTATTTGAGATTTATTATCTAGTATTACTCTTAGAGTAGATTTATATAGTGAATTAAAATAGAATGAGTTGAGATAAAAGTTGAAAGTTTAATAAAATATTTTTTTAATATTTTTTTTGTAGATATGAAAAAATTAAATTATCTATTATATTTTATATAAATATTTTAAAAAATTATAATAATTATATAAGATGAGATCAGATGAATTGAAATGCTACTATTTATATCCAAACCTAGCCTTAATTCGAAGAAGTGCAACCTTCTGAAGTTTAATATATAAAACAATGATTAAATAAGGCAAAACTCACTATTGTTAGATGTTTGCTTGCCCTAGTTGTATATAAAACAATTAACAACCAACAATATACATACATATATATATATATATATATATATAGATATCAGCTAGTGGCGACGATGAAAGGAAGAGAGAGACAGTGACGCTATAAAACACTAAAACAGAGGCACTAAGAGAGGAAAGAGAGAGAGACGTCGAGGATGGGGGGGGGGGGAAGAGAATGGTTAGGCCCTGAGAGATTTTGCATTTTATATGAAATCTAAATTAAAATGACGTGGTTTTATTAAAAAAAATAGTTTTTTAATATATGTATATATATATATATACACGGATGGACGGGGCCCAGCCTGAGCATCATTCCCGTCCTTGCCTGCATTTCTAAGCGTCAGTTGGGGCTAGTACCCTAGCATTTGACGGTCAAGGATGCCTGATCTCCCAAGCGAGGGCTAACTAGTGGGGGCGCGGGGGATATAGAATTTGTGAGAGAGAGAGAGAGAGAGAGAGAGAGAGAGAGAGAGAGAACATGTCTCATCCCTGCAATTAGTGTTGCATATATATTTTATCACGTAAATCAGCTGTATGAGAGATCATGATTGTGGGGGGGATTTCCCCCTACCCAAGGCCTAGGAGGCCCAGTCAAGCCTGGCCAAGGATGAAAGGATACAGATCCGACCCGCTAGGAGGATCCCCTGTACATAACCTGTGGAAGGGACGATGCAATAGAAGATAAGACTCGTCGGGACTTGTTGGTCTGAGGTTCCTCGGATAATATCTAGTCATCGAGTACCCGCCCACATAGTAGGCACAACGTGCGGAGAATCGTTGATCTGCTGACAGAGAAAGTATGAACGGACTAGGGGAAATTAGATCAAGGGGAGAAGGCTGTAGAACCACGCCACATTTAATGGCTCTGCCACCCAGGCGGCACGCCACATTAATGGAACCATTGAAGGACCATGCCACATTTAAAGATTTTGACAAAATGAACAGGACGAGGACTTTAAATCTCATAGCGACATGCTTGATCTACTCATTGAATTTCTAGTATAAATAGCCGATCCTAGTTACGAGGTTACACTCTTTGGCTTTCTAAGCGTTCTTACTTATTTACTACACTTCAAGAACATTTACTGACTTTAGCATCAGAGATTCCCCTGGCTCCTAGGACGTCTTCTCAAAGCTGCATTCATTCATCTCTTTGCTGGGCCTATTGTGAAGACCTGAATTGTTGGAGCCTGGCCCAAGAGTGTGCAAAACATGACATCAACATTCATCTCATGAGTGTTATTGTTAACAAAAAAACATCACTAGATCTGTTAACGTTTATCAAATGCCTATTTCGCTTTCTTTTATTTTGTTATTATATTATGTGTTTTCGTGTAACGATCACCCAACAAAGAAATATAATTAGTCGGTCCATACTCACCAGAAAGGCAACGGCAACCCAAAGTTGCTGCAATATTTTCTAATCTGGTGACACCATCCATTAGCTAGCTCTGCCTGCTCCGATCGCAGTACTCCATTAACACCCGAAAGTAGAGCTAGGCACTTCAGATTACCAGTCCCTCCACTCTACCGCTACAATGAATATGTGGACAACATTTATTATTATTATTTTTATATGCAGCTAGTAAAAAGGAGACGTGTTTATCAATAATTTAAGTAAATCCTAATTATGTTTAAAGAGATGATGTTTGCTATACGAGGGTTAAGCTCACGTATTTTTTTTGAAAAATGTGGATAAATTTGAAATTTTCATATATTGTTAAACATAAAAGTAATGCTAAACTGAGTCTAGTATGTGCAAGCTTCACACACTACTTTTGAAATAAGAAAATCTTAAATAAGTCATAGAATGTACAAGAGTCACGCATTCTTATTAAAAAAGTGGAGAGAATAGATGTAAGGAAAAAAAAAAAAAGAGAGTGCAATCAATGTTTAAATTTACGATTACGGTTATATAAGGAGAGAAATGATATTTATAATATTATGGTTTATAAGTCTCGTGTACTTATTTTAAAAAAATTAGTAAATTTGAGACTCATAAGAAAAAATAATTTTGAGTAATGTTATATATAATACTTCTAGTGTGTGCAGGCCTCTTTTTATGTAGATTACATATTTATCTATTTTTCTCAAAAGGAGTGAGAGGCTTGCATAATTTAGGACTACAAATATATAATTTCTCAATTAGTATTTTAATGGTGAACCCCCATTTTTTTTTTTTTTTTTTATAAAAAAGAGTATAAGAGACTTACACACCTTAAAAAAGATTGTATCTAATCATACTCACGTAAAAATATCTTAAACTAGTTAATATTCTAACATGTACATGTAAGATCTATAGAATACATATACATTTAATTTATACATTCTTTGTTCCAGCAAACCATATTCTGTTATATTCAAAATGGAAGGGAGGTTGGACTGGGGAGGGAAGCTTTATTTAGGTTTTGTTTGATTTCTAAACACATCTCAATTCATCTCAATTTATCATTACAATTTTTTCAAATTTTAATATAAAATATAATAAATAATTCAACTTTTTTAAATCATAAAATAATAATAATACTATTAAAATAATATTTTAATAATATTTTATTATCTCAATTTAATTCAATTCAACTCAATTCAATTCACGTCCAAATAAATTCTTATTCTTCTGGCTAATCCCGATCTTGTTTACTTTGGACAGAACTCTGTCCAATATTCATACAGATCGATAATAGGCTAGAAAGGTATTGCCCCGACCCGACCTTTGCAATAACACCGGACCCGGATCAACCCGTTATAACAGCTACTAATTAAAAGCCTCAGTCTGACTGCATGCATGCCAACTTTATCGAAAACAGAGTTTATATCATTATATATGGCTTGACAAGATCTGAATCTCTCTCTCACCCTTAAAATTACTTCAATGCCTCGTAATAATCCCTGACTGACAAGTTCAAACTACTCTCCATGCAACTGACAGCTCTAATATTATTAATGCTACAACATACTGACCCGCAGATAAAATAAAACTCCAAAACATCATAGGTAGCTATCCCTCACCTAACAGCGCACTAACCTCATATATATATATATATATATAGGACGATATGTTATTGTTTCCAAATAATTATATTTCCCAGTAAACATTCTCACCTAACAATGCAATCCACTAAAAATCATGAGCTTTCGAGGAACTTATAGTTGGTGACATACATGATTTTATCGTCGTCACATACATCAAGAAGTACTGACCATGTACGCTAAAGAATACAATACAGCAAGTTGATGAGCATGTACGTTTATTGGAGGCCGATCGACCAAAATAAACATACAGTACTACATTGAGTAACAGAAACAGACGTTTATGTAAAACCATGCAAGTACTTGAAGAGTGCCTAGAATTTTAACTGGGTCTCACGAAACTTTTCTTCGGTAATACGGTCTAGTTTCTCTGCCATCTCGGGAGTCAAGTAATTCGTATAATCTCCAACTTCGCCTCGTCGAAAAAACGCCTCATTTGCCTCTCCAGATGACAATTTTCCAGTTTTATTCACCTCCAAAGTGCTCAGATTATCAAAACTACACAGCCTTAAAATATCATTGACCACACCCTTCGCCTCTTCTCCCGGAGTAAAAGGGCACCCCAAAAACTCAGCCACCTTCCTCAACTCATAAGTGGGTTGCTCTTTCATTTTTTCGTACTTCAAGAAAAGAACTTTTTGAGGATTTTCTATGCTTTCCTTCCAAAAGCTTAAGACATGATCCCAATAGGGTCCATACAAACTCACTCCCCTACAAAATTTATCAAAAGCCTCTTCAAGCGAATTGGTTCCCTTTA
The DNA here is from genome assembly GCF_004785595.1 of Juglans microcarpa x Juglans regia. Lineage (NCBI taxonomy): Eukaryota > Viridiplantae > Streptophyta > Magnoliopsida > Fagales > Juglandaceae > Juglans > Juglans microcarpa x Juglans regia. Next base: position 10,293,296 of record NC_054598.1, on the reverse strand, counting down.
ATCTCAACTTATTCGTGAAATGCCAAAGTGACACAAAGGTGTCTTTTGGGTTCCTGCATAAATACACTATTTTGCAATTCGAGACTTTTGCGGACGTCGGTAGCGAATTATAAGATAAATGAGTTGAAAAAAGCCTTGGAGAGACGAAGGATGTGAGGTCTGGAACCTGGTTTTCATTGTACAGATCAATCTCCAAGAAGGGCACAAGAACATGAGGGTTGGTTGTGAGCAGAGGATGTTTTTGAAAGTCCGGATAGCGCAACCGGTTCAAAAGCGAGAATAAAATCGCCTTCAACCAAGTGGTGCCGGCTTTGGGGGTGGTCGCGAGGATAATATCAGTGTCCCGAGCCTGGAAATGTTTCTGGAATGCGAGAACTCCAGGCATGTACCTAGGTTTGATCCAACAACCTTGGTACAGGTGGAGGTGATTTGAAACCCAGCCTTCTTCTTTAGGCAGAGAGGATATGATGTCCCTGCATTCTTGGGTCAAATCATTTGCCTGCAAATACTTGGGAATAGGAGAGGAAGGAGGAGATTGATGTGCATGCATGGTGGTGGAAACTGAGAAGGGTGGTAGGATTAATTGGAGTCTGAAACTTGTTTTTCTGGCCGATACAGCGTGTATGTATAAAGCACGGGGTTGCCCTAGGGCTGCCAGCCTGGCCCTGCGCAAGTACGGAAATTTTTGAATTAAAATAAAAAGTATTATTATTTTAATATATTATTATTATTTTTTCCGTCAAAAATCTAACTAAACGTAAAATATAATAATTTTTATTAAAAAACAATATTATTGAATTAGCTAAAGAGATAATAATAAAATTTTAAATTACAGTAAATAGATATATTTATTTAAATTTAAAGAGTTATTATTTATTTATTAAATTTATTTTTTATTTACTTTTAATCTTTAATAATATTTTTTATTTACGTTAAATTTTCAACTGTTTTATAATAATAATAATATAAGAATTAAATTAAATTATTAATTATAAAATATGAAAGAAAATAAATTATTATTATAAAAAAATAATATTATATTATTATTTTAATAAATTCAATAATTAATCTTTATCTAAAGTTATAGATAAAAAAGTTTTTAAATATATTGATGAATTCTCATGTATCGTTTTCATTTCCTGCAATAAAGCGCTATTAATATTTGTCAGTACGTACCTTTCGTGCCAGGAAACTGTATCGGACATGAATCACACGAATCTTTAACAAGTCAATATCATCTACAGTACCCACACATGCATGCAAGCCTCGAGCTGGAGAACAGAGTAACACTATACGGAATCTACTATAGCGGTGCACTCAGTGCACTCAGTACGTGGATTTCATTTTTTTTAAAAAAAAAAAAAAAAATCAAAACGTGCGTTTTGATTGAAGACTGATTTGAAAATTCGTTTCATTCGTTTCTGCTATTTGATTTCATGCTGCGAAACCCCTGCTCCATCGCGACCCGCGTCTCCTTCCACAACCCATCACCTCCCGGCGACGTCGTCTCTCTCATCAGTGCCACCGAGCGGCACTCCTCCGTGTGCCCAGTGCCTCCACTGTCCCGTGAGCTCATTTGAACGGAGCAAAGAATATTTGAATCCCGTGAAATCCCCTTCCTCGCCACGAACCCGCGTCCGTCGGCTTCCGCTTGCCAGCGCCACCTCGCGACGGCTTCTTCTTCCCAGCGCCACCTCGAGACGCTCGTACGTCTACCCAGCGCCGCCGGTCCCCGCGAGCTGATCGAACGGACCAAACCAACGACGGGTAAGAGTGCTCTATTTCGCCAAATGGTTTTGTAGGTAAATATTATACTACCATTTTCCCGTCCATACATGCTATGTACATCATGATTTTTGTGTTTTCTGAGATGGGTATGCTTAGGGCATGGAGAAATTTCCAAAAAATGATATTTGCTATTATAATCTGTATTTACATGTGAAAACATTGAGGAAAACCTGTGTGTTGTCTCCTAATGTTATCAAGATGCAACTGAGGTTGTCATTAACAAATATGCTAAATTTTAATTTTCAGATTTAATATTTATGCTGATGTGTGAAAGCTTGATCAGAAGTTGTTTATTAGTGATCATAGTTAATCATTCCAATGAATTGTTCCGTCCGAAACATATATTTTTTTAAGAGTATAATTAATTAGAAGAAAATGTGGTAAAATAGAAGACAGTTTCATGTCAACAAAAGAACAAAATCATTTAAACTTCATGTGTAGTGAAGACCAATTTGATTAAACAGTGTGAGAACAAAGCAAACTTTTGACTTCTTAAATAATAGGAAGTCTCAAAATATGGCTATAGCATAGATAGGATGCTGTCAAAGTAATTGTTTTTGCAATATTCATAAAAAAATATAAAAAATAAAAAAAAAACTAAATGTGTCCAATAAGTGTCTTGCAATAGTTTCATGAAAACACTATTAGAAACTATTCCGAGCACTGAGATTAGAATATATTTTAACTCATTTTTTTTGTTCTTGACAAGTAGAAAGACATGAAAATAGACTGACTAAATACTTGCTACATGATTCGATGGATTCCATGAATTGGAAATATCTGTTTCTGCTCACTGAGAGTGATTTGTTTCTATTTTTTCCGTTCAAACAATAATTGTACGTTTGTATTTCATTTACGTAGAAAGTGCTTATATTTTCAGATTTTGCATTACGTATGAGGGTTTAATCTTTATTTTTCTTCTTTTGCTATCTTGGAAGACTGGATAGAAATTATCGGAAGACATTCTTAGCCTTATTGTGATGGGGGAAAATGAAGATAGAATGCATCCTTTTGATATAAATATGCCCTACAATTCCCCGAGTACTCCAGTAGATTATAGCCCATTTTCTGATTCATTTGAGGTATATTTATTTGAATTTTTATATTTCAGAAGTTAACAGGTTAAATTTTTTAGAGTCATCCAATTTTCCCTAACAACGTGCCTGTTGCAGCATATGCCACCTTATATGTCCTACCACCCTCCGCCGAGTAATCCAGATGACTTGAGGCAAGAAGTGCCCCCGACGCCAACTGTGCCAACCGATACCACATTTGAACAAAATCTTGGAAGTACATCACGGATGACTGCTGAAAGTTGTCTTGATGCCGATGGTAGTACAGTTTTATTTGCCTTGATTATAATCATTGTAATTTTGTTTTGATGCTAATCCATATGTTTCCATTTTTAGACATGGTCTTCGACATAAATGAATATATAGAGGGTACCACTGTTGTCCATGATGATGAAGTACGAGTTGAAGCACCAAGATCTGGGATGGAATTCGACAGTATGAAAGATCCTACAGCCTACTATAAGCAGTATGCGAAGCAAGAGGGTTTTGGTGTACGGACACAAAGGACTAGGAAAGATGATGAAGGGAGGCCTGTGTACGTGACTGTTGGTTGTGCCCGTGGCGGAAAGTACAATCCTACGAACAATAATATCTCGAAGCCACGACCAACAACTAGAACGGATTGTAATGCGAGAGTAAATGCGACATTGAGCAAGAATGATAAATGGGTTTTCACCACTGTTGAAAATGTGCACAACCACATAACTGTGAGCCCCAAGAAGACAAGATTCTTGCGATCTCACAAACATCTAGATGAATACAGTCAAAGGATCCTCGACCTAAATGATCGAGCCGGTATACGAATGAACAAGAATTTTTATTCTCTTGTCGTTGATGCGGGGGGTTTTGAGAATCTTCAATTTCAAGAGAAAGATTGTCGGAATTTCATTGACAAGGCTCGACATTTAAGGTTGGGTAAAGGTGGTGGCGAAGCACTTAATCAGTATTTCCAAAGAATGAGAGATCGGAATGATGAGTTCGTTTCTAACATGGACTTGGATGATGAGGGAAGGTTACGAAATGTATTTTGGGCTGATGCTCGGAGTCGAGCGGCGTATGAGTATTTCGGAGACGTAGTAACATTTGATACAACGTACCTAACAAATAGGTACGGGATGCCTTTTGCACCATTCGTTGGTGTTAATCATCATGGTCAGTCCATATTATTAGGAGCGGGATTGCTTTCAAACGAGGTTGGGGTGATTTTTAAATGAAGTTTCCTTCCAAGATAAATAATGTTCTATTTCTTCATGTTGTTATCCAACTCTGCGAGCAATTGGTTCTTATGCTTCTATTTGAAAGTAATGTGTATTTTTTCTTTTCCAGGGGCTTCTGTAATGCTCGCAGAGTTGGCAATGGAAGCTGGTTTGCCTAATGGTGTCTTAAATATTGTTCATGGCACCAATGTATACTCTCTCTCTCTCTTCTCGACCAATGTATGCTCTTTAGTTCAGCACTATTTTACTAGTTGTTGGTTCACAATGCTCGGAGTCCCATGCCATTGCACTCAATGACACTCAGCACTCAGCATACATGTCCCATGCCATTGCACTCAATGTATGTTGTTTAGTTCAGCACTGGTTTTGGTGCTACTGGCCAAAGGTGCATGGCACTCAGTTTAGTATTATTTTATATTAGTCTATCTTTTATATTGTGCCTTTTATATTAGTCTATCTTTTATAATACTACTTTTGTACTTTGATACTTTTGTAGCTTGAGGGTCAATGTCATGTTTATTATACTGAATATAATAGTAAGTGCATGCTGTACGTACAAGTAATTGAAAATTTTCATTACTCTCATATCCATTACTTAGTCAACGGTTCCACTTTTATCTTGAAATAATCATTGGTCATTATGGTGATATTTTTTTTTCTCATCATTTATGCTGCCATGTTACCCATTCAAGTTTTGGATTTCTTAAGTTCCTTTTTGCAATCTTCTATTTAACAGATGTTTTATTCTGAGAGAAGTCTATTATCTTTGTTACAATGCAGCTTCTTGTTTCTTTTCTCGGTTCAAGTGAAGATGGTTGTTTTTCTAGAATGTTCCAAACATTCATTGACACAACAATTCCTTGTCTTGAAGTAAATTAAGTCTAATAAATGCTGGAATGTGCCAAAGCTCTCAAAGTAAATGCTGGAACAGAGCCTGAAGTAGATCTTGGTCCTGTAATTAGCAAACAGGTTAGGACTATTTCCTGAGATCGACCTGTCTGTAACTAGTATTGGACCTTTCATAGTATACTATTAATTGCTTATGTTGTGTCTTGAATGGTTGATGATGTGATGTCTTATGCAAGAAGCATACTATATGTACTTTGCGATATAATATTCAAATGGTACATAAGATACCATTTTATCATTGGTACCTTATGTGCATGTGAAACTGAAGCTTATTTTATGGTCTGTTGGTTGTTGCAGTTCTAGCATTTTCGATGCCAAGGCTGGAATTGCACAGAATGACAACTTTGTGAAGCTAGGCGCTTGGTATGACAATGAATGGGGTAACAGGTAATACACGTTTGCACAGAATTCACTCATTCTCACAACTGATGGGGAGTTATTGCCATAGTCTCATGGTTCTAAATTTTGGATGTTTAAAGTAGAGGTTTAGTGTCTATTTTTACTTATTTTAAACTGGTTGTTTTCGCTGCAGCACTGGTGTCGTTGACCTGATCCGACACATTGCATCTGTTCACTGAGGGCTGTTGGACAGAGCAGACTGAGATCGACCTGATGTTGAGCTTCCATTTCCTCCTGCTAGTTTGCAGTTTACTTTGTTTAAGGAGTGAGGTGTTTTGGAATAATGGTGTTTTTAGGAGGGTATTTAGTTGGTTATATCTCATCTGGTCTTTTATCTTCAAATGGGGTGGTCATTGTATTACGAAATTCTTTTTTCTCCATTTGATGCATTTTGACCAAATCATCTTAAAACATTAATTGGAGATATGCATTCAACAAAGGTTAACATCCTCATTCAGATTTTGAAGTTATAACATATTGAAAATCCATGGCATTTTATTGTGAATTATTAGATGTTCATCATAATATTCATTCAACCAGCAGTGACACTTTTGATGCCTTTGGCGTGCTACCACTTGAAGAATAATACAGTTCACAATATTTTTCATTAAAATGACAGGAAATGGAGACATTCACATGCTAATTGAACCGGTGAATTCAATTAGCATACAATGGAGATGGGGAATTGAAAGCACGCCCTTTGGAGAATTATGCAGAATTATAGGGAAATAGAACTGAAATTATACAGATGAGATGGGTGACACAAATTCGGTTCTAGACATACTAATAATTCCCTGCCCTTCCATTTTACTTGTTAACCTTTGGAGCCAGTGGCATGACCTTTACTTTTGCCAACACCCCAGCGACGAGTGAGTTCTTTCGGCGTCAATGTGAAGGGCAAATCTCCATAGCTATACTTCACAATGAATATGGAAAACCCAATCACAGTTGAAGAGAATACAATACCTCAATTCACAATATTCACCAAAAAAACAAAGCCAAGATACTTGAAGAGAATAGATTCAGCTCATTTAATCGAGCTCAGCAGTAGCTTCAAACTGTTATTCTAACAGATTAGAGTAAGTCCTAATTTATACAACATGCTTTTTAATCTAATGTGTCTACATCAAAAATTACATAATTTATACAACGTGCTTTTTACATTACATTTATCCAAACCAAGCAAACAATATTACAAAGGTGATAATCCAGTACAAACAAAATAACTTTCGCTTTTCCTTTTTCAGATTCTTCGCTATCTCTCTCACTTTTTCTTCCCTTTTCCGAACGGCATACTCGCGGCATAATACATCATCCCATGTATTACGCCGCGAGTTCTGTTTTAATAACATGTTCTCCACTAACAACTGAAAAATATCCGCCCATACGAAGAATTCACACCTCGCATCTTCCTGCACACAATACGAACTCCTAAATTAATATGACACAAAGTACAACCTGCAACAGCAAATCAATTAGTTTAATATGACAAATATTAAGTTGCTTTACCGTATTATATTTGGGGCAGGCAAAAAATCTCCTTCCTGGATTTTTCTTAGTGTAGGACGTCTTTAGTGGCGTTTTCAAACCACACCAACAAGTTGGTGACTCCATCACAAAATCATTATCTAAAGATGATGATTGAGAAGATGCCATAGTGATTCTGTCAAAGGAAAGACAACTACAAACACAAGAGTCTGTCTCATATGAACAAAATTGAATACATAGTAATATTGCCTAGTGAATGTCTGATTAACTAAGACCATCATCAAATTTAAACATAACTTGATTTCAAGTAACCCAACACTAGCAGCTCATTATCATGTTTATGACAATAACCACACACTTCCATTCAAGGATACAATATTTATAAAGTTAAAATAATTAATGATGTAGTTAGTCATGGTAAATGTATATCTAAGTACACATTAGTGTTCCCAAATGGATAAAGATGCCAAAAAGAATACAGATTTGGATATTCAAGTTGCAGGGGTCAGTTTTCAGCTAGGAAAGTCCAGTTAATTGCAACATGATTGGCCGTTTATTATTATTTATTTGTATGGTTCTATATACAAGTACAAGTAGAGAAGATTAATTTTGAGTCATGGAGAAAAAATAAAGTTTCAGGAAAAGAACAATCACAACACAAGCAAAGAAAGGTGAGTCTAAATAGACATGCATTTAAAATGTGCCACTTAATAGATGTGGTTAAAGAGACAAAATTTAAGAAGATGAGTTTTACTCATATCTCATTTCTAGGTTACTTTCACTGCAATAGCCTTATTGTGATGGCATTGCTACTCAAACCTTGGAGAGTGCAATATTTTTTTTTCTTCGGTAAGGGGGTTTAACTACACTAATAGAAAGCCATAGTCTAATTTTCTATTAACTAGTGTCAATAAAGTACAACCACATGCATGGTCTATTTCAAAGTAATCAAACCCAACCTAGGTAAGTGAAGAGAATATGCATTTTATTCTAATGAGAGTTGGACATATTGGAAGACAATAGTCTCCCCCAAAGCTAGTCCGAACCAGAGAGCTAATATAATAGGCAAAAACATCTCTCTTGCTGAAGATACTCAAGAAGCTTGTCTTGTTTTGATGACTCTCGAACCCTTGCAAAGCTCTCAGCTAGTTTGTTTCCCTATGCTTGCAAATATATATATATATATATATATACACACACATATATTCTCAGATCATCTCTGGAAAATGTCAAGTAGATTATGCCTTGACATTTTTTTTACTAAAGAGGAAAAAATAATAAGGGTAAGTTATATTGGATGAGCGAGTTTGGCTCCAAGGAAAAGGGGGGGGGGAGAGGCTGGAAAAATGAACTGGAATTTACATATATCATACATACATAAATTATGGTCTTTTTTGGTAAGATGGCTGATCTGTAGCAGTTGGGGGTTTTCTAAAGTTTGGAGGACCATTGACCGAATTTAAGAAATTCAATTTTATAGTGATAATGCTTTCACTTATACATGGAGATAAAACAAGAAAAGTCAGAAAGGTGCAATCATCATCATTGTCTCTCCCAAGATATGAATAAGATATACCATTATTGTCTGGTCAGTTCTATATTCAGCTTTGTTAAGATGGATAGCCGATGGAAAAATTGTTTCTCAAATTTGTTTAACCTGATATAAGACATTAACACATGGAAGTCCACTATTGCACAAACCCTTTCTAATAATCTCTTTCAAGCTTCATCACGGATTCTTAAAACCTGTGCTAATATGCTTGCCTAGATAAATCTCAGACTGGAATGTGTTTATAATTGGTTAAAGAGACAGTTTCTTCTTTAAGTTTTACTAATGCTCCTTTAGTTTCATATTGTTTGCCCAGTTTGACACATTACTGCTATTGAGGATTTCTCTGCTTGTTCATATATTTGACCAGTAAACCTACAGCTTATATAACTAAACCCTAGAGGAAAAAAAATGCTGTAAACACAGAGAAAAAAAATAATCGTATGACTAAACCCTAGAATCAGATAGGAAAAAAACGTAATACATGAAAAAGCTTCAGGAAGATTATTTAGAAGAAACTGTACATTACCCCTCCCGCAGCTCTGGGCTTCGTGTCGGTGGATTGAGGGCTTCAATCTGAGTGTGTCGAACACAGAGAGAGAGAAGAAGAAGAAACCTTAGAGAATAAGTGTAAATCTTAGAGGAGGAGAAGACGAAGAAGAAGATATAACCTGCGAGGAGCTCGGCCTTCGGGGGAGGAACTCAAAATCGCGGGACAGGGCCTCCCTTAGGGCAGAGGAGTCTCGGGGTGGGGGGGAGAATAAGGAAAGAGAAGGGATGGGAGACAAAACAGGGAGGGAGGAAACGCGGGGGGTTGGGGGAGAGTGAATCTTGAAGACGAAAGGGCAATCTCGCGTTTGGAGGGCTCGGGGAAACGACGCTGGAGGGTTGGGGGAGAGAGGAACGAATGTTGAAGACGAACGAATGTTGGGGGTAAATTCAAAATGAAACGAAAACGTGCGTTTGGGGGGGGGGGGTCCCGGACACGTCATGTGTGTAAATGAGTGCAGCAAACAGTGGATGTATAATAGAGTTTTCGACACATTTATCCTGTATGTATTTGGGAAGATCAAATGGTTGTAGCAGTTTCAAATAAATAAATTTTATATAAGATTTATAAGAAAATAGATTTTATTTTAAAAAAATATTGTTTATTAATGTAATTATTTTTTTTATAAAAAAATTTATATGAAATTTAACTATTTGAGATTTATTATCTAGTATTACTTTTAGAGTAGGTTTATATAGTGAATTAAAATAGAATGAGTTGAGATAAAAATTGAAAGTTCAATAAAATATTTTTTTAATATTTTTTTTTGTAGAAATGAAAAAATTAAATTATCTATTATATTTTATATAAATATTTTAAAAAATTATAATAATTATATAAGATGAGATCAGATGAATTGAAATGCTACTATTTATATCCAAACCTAGCCTTAATTCGAAGAAGTGCAACCTTCTGAAGTTTAATATATAAAACAATGATTAAATAAGGCAAAACTCACTATTGTTAGATGTTTGCTTGCCCTAGTTGTCTCTCAAAATTGGTGTTTACAACAGCTTGATGTTAATAATGCATTTCTTCATGAAGATTTACATAAAGAAGTGATGATGCTGCCTCCAGGCTTTGCACAACCCAATGATACACGAGTTTGTAAACTCAATAAGTCCCTATAGGGCTTAAAAGAAGCTTCTAGGCAGTGGTTTTCTAAATTTTCCACTACCTTACTTGCTTAGAGCTTTATACAATCAAAGTTAGATTATCTCGAGTTCTTATTTCATGGCTCTCTTGGTATATGTGAGTGATATTGTAATTGCTAGCAATGATCATTCTTTAGTTTCTGCACTCAAGTCTTTTCTTGAAGTTGCTAGATCATCCACTGCTCTTTGTCAGTGCAAGTATGCTTTAGAACTTCTCTCATATTCAGGTTTATTGGCTACTAAACCTATTCAATCCCCCATGGACCAAAACTGCAAGCTATCCAAGGTTGATACTGTTTTATTGGCTGATCCCAATTCATATAGAAGATTATTAGTCGTCTCATTTACTTGACAATGACCAAACCAGATAACTCTTATGCTGTAAATACACTAAGTCAGTTCCTAGACAAGCCATGTTAGTCCCATCTTGATGCAGCCAATCGTGTACTCAGATATGTGAAGTTATATCCTGGCCAAGGACTTTTCTTTTCCAGATTCTCCTCTCTTCAACTGAAAGCTTCTTGTGACTCAGATTGGGCTAGCTGCCCTGACACTAGAAGATTAGTTATTGGTTTTTGTATTCTCATTGGTGATTCTCTTCTTGCTTGGAAATCAAAGAAGCAAGAGACAATATGTCGTTCATCTACTGAAATTGAATATCGTTCAATGATTGCTACATGTTGCGAAATTAATGGCTTACAACTTTACTTCAAGCATTTCCCATATCAGTTAAATCCCCTGCTGTTCTTTATGTGACAATAAGGCTGCCAAACATATTGTTGAAAATCTAATTTTTCATGATAGAATAAAGCATATTGAGATCGATTGTCATCTAATTCGTGATATGTTTCAAGCTGGTTTCATAAAGACTTTACATATATCTACGTACACAGTTTCAGCTAGCTGATATTCTTACTAAGTCTCTTACTCATGACATATTTCAATTTCTTGTTGGCAAGCTGGGACTCCTTAGTTTGTATAGTCCACCTTGAGGGAGAGTCTTAATATTTATGGTCAGTTGAATTTTACATGTATGTAAGTTAGAGTTCATTTGTATAGGCAGTTACTTTTTCACTTATGTACTTCTTGTAATTCGAGATTATCAATCCATCGCTCTTTACTTTTTTCTCCACTTCCCTCTCATTCAGCCCTAATCTTGACTGTTGATTTCTGTTATACATTACACATTACACACTACACATTGATATGCTTGCAAGGAGGAAATAAAAAGGCTATGTTCTACACACGCATTTATGAAGGATGGAAGCATTTGTTATAGTAGGCCTACTTTCTTTTTAAACAAATTATACTTTTTTACGCATTTAATCATATGCGCATGATTTCTTCTTGTACCAAAAAAAAAGAAAGGAGTGTTTTCTTTAATTTATTACTTATAAATCGTTAGCCTTTTTAAAGATTTTGTTGTAAAAGAAAGTAATGTTAAAAGACATAGAAGAAGAGGTTGAGTTATTTTTCTTAATAACTATTTACCTTTAGAAGTGAGACGAAATGATTCTTTTAAGTTAAAAGCATTCTACTTAAAATGAAAGATCTAATTAGATTTGTGTAGTCTATATCAACTATTTAGAGGGAGAAATTTAGATCCATAACATTAATTTTTATATTTATTTTATTTTGTCAATTAAAACTCAATCTCATTAGAAACGTGAATAAACTCCTACTAGATGTGGCAATTCCACCCGAGACTTACTTCAAACCCTCCCGGCCCCTAACCACCATACCGTTCCACAATCAATATGGGATAGTACCCAACAGTTCATCGAGAGTTTGGTTGATGTTAGCATTTTTTTTTAATTTGCCACAATTAATTATTATATATATAGACGTAGCCGTATTTGAAGTTGGCTATAGTAGGAGTAATAGGGTTAGTATTGGGTGGTCTTCGACCTCTCTCAATTCTAAAAACTAGTTCAAGATGTGAGATTTTTCCTTACACTTATAAAGTGATCACAACAATCTCAACAATATTTCCCACACATATCGAGCCCTGAGTCGAAGTAGAGAAAATCCGTTTCTCTCAAAGACTGTTGGATCGAGACTATTGGTAAATATGGAGTTTCATGCAAGTATTGGGTGGTCTTGAACTTCTATCTGTAAAATATGAAAGAGTAGGAGAACTGTTTTGGTGCTCAATGCCAAAATAGAGTAATATATTGCAGTATATATAAAACTTTCTGTTACAACAGTGTTTATCCGTTGTTACATTTCAAACTAGATTTACAATTTAAACTAGTATCGTGCTAGCTATGTATAGCATTTGAATTTTGAATTCTGCTAGATATCCTCCTTCTATTGTAGATCATATTTGAGAGTTGAAGAATCGGTCTTGCCTATTGAGTTAGGAGAGGTAATTCTAACAGCCCCTGCAAGGATGGGAGGTGAACGCATATGAAGCTTGTCACAAAGTACAACAAATCGAGATGCAATGAGACCTTTTGTGAAGATGTCCGCGACCTGATCAATGGTTGAAATAAACCGAATGATAATGTCCTTATTTAGCACTTTCTCGCATATGAAGTGAAAATCAATTTCAATGTATTTAGTGCGCACATGATACACAGGATTAAAAGCCAGTGAAATAGTACTAATGTTGTCACACCAAATAGTTGGTGGAGAGGACAAGGGAAGACATAATTCTTTCAGAAGCATCCGCAACCAGTAAGCTTCAACAGTTGCATAGGAGAGAGCACTGTATTCGGCTTCAGTACTAGAGCGAGCCACGATAAATTGCTTTTTGGTGCACTATGAAATGAGACTTGAACCAAAAAAGACTGCATATCCTGTGGTGGATCTACGGCTATCCGGATCACCAGCCCAGTCAGAATCACAATATATATTCAGTTGAGAAGCTCTCTTGCGATAAAACAGACCATGATCAGCACTTCCCTTAAGATACTGTAAGACTCGCTTAACAACAATCCAATGGGACTGGTAGGAGAGTGCATAAATTGGCAAAGTTGATTCACAGAGTATGCAATATCTGGTCTAGTAAGAGTGCAGTACTGTAGCGCCGCACCTACTAGTTGCCGATAGGTAGTGACTTCGGTTTCAGATAGTGCAGAGCCATCATGACTAGAAAGTTTTGTGCCACATACCGATGGGGCAGAATACGACTTAGCACCAATCATACCAGCACGATGCAGTAAATCCAACTTAAGCCAACTTAAGATGAATTGATCCTTCTTAGCCCAAAGGGGATAAGTAGGATTAACATCAGAAGTGGAGGGTAGAAGCTTAGGAGGGCACGGATCACATCCATCGACGATGCCCATCAAGTCATAGCTGCGAAGGACAGGAACAGTAAGTGATAACCAACTAAGATAGTTGGAACCATCAAGTTTAATAGTTTCGAGTTGAGCAACATTAGGAAAAAGAAAGTGAGCGCAAGTAGAAGAAGTAGCCATTAAGATCAAGGAAAATAGGCGTTAGCGTATGGCTTAACTGATACCATGTAAAATATGAAAAAGTAGGAGAACTGTTTTGGTGCTCAATGCCAAAACAGAGTAATATATTATAGTATATATAAACCTTTCGGTTACAGCAATGTTTATCTATAATTACATTTCACACTAGATTTATAATTTAAACTAGTATCGTGCTAGCTATGCACAACATTTGAATTTTGAATTATGCTAGATATCCTCCTTCTATTGTAGATAATCTTTGAGAGCTGAAGAATCGATCTTACCTATTGAGTTAGTAGAGGTAATTCTCACACTATCAACATAAAAAACTAGCTTAAAAGAAGATATTTTTTTTTTATATTTATAAACTAACCACCAATCCACTCCCCAATTAATATGAAACAATACCCAACAGTTAGTTGGGAGTTTGGTTGATGTTAACATTTTTTTTTTTTTTTAATTTCCAACAATTAATTGTTATTCGATTGTACCAAATTTAGTAGCTAGCCTAGCTAGGTGACCTGATGATTGGCAGTAGTTGTGGCCTCGACAACAACACGGCATGACACGCGTCCTTTTGTACATGTTCTATATGGCAAGTTTTCCAGCACGTGAGGCAAGTATTGCTTGATACGTACGTATCAGAGTGTCACGAATTTATGCATTCCTATATATCTTATAATTAATAACATCAAATGAAAACCTCGCTGTCATTTTCGGTGAATTTAATGTACGTGTAGTACTGTTAAAAAAAGGTTGATCATTCCTACCTAATTCCGCCGGTAGAATAATTCACCAAGCCTTTTGCTTCTTCTTACGGGTAGAATAGTACTATTCACCGGTAAAATAGTACTATTCTACACTTTGGACAGAACTCTATCCAATATTCCTACAGATAATGAAAAGAAACTCGAACTATTTCTCGCAAAGACCTCAACCATATCCCTCAATCACAGTCTCATCAGTACTGATCTATCAAAGATATAGACGACACATGATCAAGAGCAGATCAAGACGTAGACTTTGTGTTTATGTAATCAATAATACCTAGCTGCACACAATCTGTTGCATATAATGCTATTCTTGCCTATTATACTATAGTTGCAGTTATGATCATATAAACAACACTGGTACTATATATATATATATATATATATGATCATCGAGACATATATACCATACACGCACTCGATCGTACTCCAGAGCAGAGAAAACATGAAGAACTAGATCAGCAGGATAAGGGGATCTCTTGTGGAATATCCGGCTGTGTTTTCTCATGCATGGCATTCTGATGATCATTTTGGGATACAGTTAGTATAAAATTAACATGATATATATATATATATTAATCGTTTCAAAATACTTTCATATTTTAAAGAATTAATAGTTTTGACTGTAGTACTGGTCCACCTTTTAGGCGACAATTTTGCCCATTAACCTTTTTCCTTTTGAGAAGTTAATCAATGCGACAACATAATCATGACCCACAGATCATAAAACTCCAAAAAATCAAAGCTAGCTATCCCTTACCTAACAATGCACTAACCTCACACACACACTAAAAAAACATGAGCTTTTGAGAAATTTATAAGCGGTAATTATTATTGAAGTTATATATATATTTTTAAGTTTTTTTTAAAGATTGTTGGCAATCATGAAAATAAGAGGAATAGTAAATATGTGGTAAGAAGTGATTATTAATAAATTTATATATTTTTAAATATTTTTCTTAATAATTAAGAATGTTAAAAAAATATTTAAAATTAAAATAATAAAAAAATAAAATTTTAAATACACTATAGAATAGTAAAATGGTGGTATGAGGGTAGTAAACTTATCATTATCCCGGATAATGATAAGCTTACTACTTCCTACCACCCTTTTACTACTTTTATTTTTCTTTATTTTTTTTTTTATGTAATGATTTGGAAGTGACTATTAGTGAAGTTATATATATATTTTTTAATTTTTTTCTTAATGATTAAGGGTGTTAAAAAAAATACTTAAAAGAAAATAATAAAAAAATAAAAATTTCAAATACACAATAGAGTAATAAAATGGTGGTAAGAAGGTAGTAAGCGTATTATTATCTTTGTGAGAAACTAAGGCGATGCTAGTAAATCATTTTCATTTCATATCATTTTTTTCTCAAACATCACTTAATATAAATACTTTTAAATCAATTATTGCAATTCTTTTAAACTAATCATTACAATTTTTCTAAAATTTTAAATTTCAAATATTTCATTTTTTAAAAATCTTAGAATAAAAATAATATTAAAAAATGCATTCTAACAATATTTGCACTTTATAATATCTTTTATTCAAATTTTTCTCTCTCATTTCTCAAAACTCAAAAAATACTTAACTCAAACTATCTCACTACTATTTACAAAAGAGTTTTACTACTCATCATTCTCACACACCATACACCAATAAAGATTAATTATTTTTAATCTTTATTTTATTTTATTATTCCTAAATTAATTGAGACGTTTCTACTCATCATCCATACACCATACATTTGGTGAGAGAAAAAAATTAAAAAATTATGTGTGGTGTGTAGTGTAGGAAATCAAGATGATGAATATAATTTTTTTTTATAAAATTCTGATTTCATCTCATTCCCTAAGCATCTATTTAGTTGATAAATTTTTATGATTGAATCATATATCATACATGTGGCATACCAGAAAACATTTTTATAGTTGTAAAAAGTTGTGGAAAATAATTAAAAAGAATAGCTTTTAGAAAATAACATTTATATATATATATATGATGATAATCATGCGCTAATTATTACCTTTAGAACTTTAAATTTTTAATTAATTAAGATCCATGCGATTTCTGTTTAGCAAATTTTGACTATATCTTTTTCTTTTTTATTTATAAAAAAAAAAAAAAATTGACCATATCTCATCTCAATTGGCCCAAAGGCAAAGGGACCACCCCATGAGATTATTGCTATCGCATCTTCTTCCGTCACTATAAAACAAAGGAAACATATAACGCAGGACCACTCGTTCTGCATAGTCTCCATATTCGACATTTACAACATGCATAAAGATATAAATGTATTAGTGTTATGATCTATATTGCTACTGGATGATGTTTAATATTATGAAAACACAGATCGTGGTTATGCTTTTCAAAACTACAAGAAATGTTTAAACCAGAAAATTGTAGAGTTTTAAGCATTTTTTTAAGATATGCATAAAGAAAGTGAACACAAGATGTTTGATGGAAGTCTTCGGTCACTGTGATAGTACCGAGAGTCCACTATTGATATTTATAATGTAAATTACATCAATACAAGACGTATTTTACCGTTAGAGACTTGTGTTTATACAAGGAAATTGCGGAAAGAAATAGATACATGTTTGACAAATTTGGGAGTTGAAAGGTTTGAGGTTGTCATATGAGTGATCGCGAGGATCGTCTTCCACTGGAAGTGTGGTAGCCATTGTGTGTGAAATCTTCATTTGGTAAGTCTTCATTTGTGTACATAGCGGTTGATGGTTCACTTGTGCTATTACCGCAATGATACAATTTGCTGTAGCCTGCATAAAGGCCGGTGCCTTACGATCACGTACGTACGGGCACTGAGTCCACAGGTGGAGGTCCCGATTAGCAATGGCAGCGAGCCTCAATCCCTGTCCAAAAGGCCAACCTGACAAAGCATCTAATTACCAAAATCATCCGTTAACATCTATTCTGTAAGTCTGTTAGGCCGTGGTTTACGGTCCCAATACTTCCCTGATCCATGGAAGCAAGGAAAATAATTTTTGTAACACCCGGGCCAGCCAAGCTACTTTATAAAATTTTGGGTTTATAGTTATGAAAAATCTTTTGGGATTGCAAGTAAAATTTTTTGAAAGAGAATTTGAGCCTAAGATATTTTTGGCGGAATATAATATTTCAATAAGTTTGATAATTAGGTTTAAAATCTTTTAATAGATCAAGTGGATTTTCATCCGAAAAATTTAAGGGACAAGTGTTTTTTTTTTTTAGGTTGAGTTGAAGCCCAAAACTTAAGGAAAAAGCCCATGCAATAATCCTATACATGATCCAAGTCGTGGGCCAAATATTTTTCTTTTAGGCTAAAGAGCTCAAGCCCGTGGAAGCGATTCCAGACTCCACGTCGCATGGTTTCACGCCGTTTTCCATTTTCATGCACCTCCTTCCTTTTTCTTTAGGTTTTATTTGTTTCCTACTTCAAACGTATACATATGTTAAGCATCCTCAACTCTAGAATAAGTGCCGCTCGTCCTCCTTTTCATAGAAGTGTCAAACCGAGATCTCCACTCTACTCCCGCTAGCAAGGACCCTTACTGCCAACCACTGCCTCCATTGCAATCTCCTCCGCACGATGGAAACAACCTCCATTTTCTTTCGCCAAAAACAGAGTGTGAATCTGTTTCCGTGACCCCCTGCACCACTCCTCACAAACACCACCAATCCAAGCTACAACCAAGCCACCCGTAGCGCTAGCTCTCTCCACTTCGTCACTACCGACTCAGCCACATGAAATCATAGCCACCGATGCAACAGCCCAGTGCTCTTCTCCTTCGGCGCCACCATCCATCTCACGTGAAAATCAACTGTGTGGTCCCTTGTTTTCCTGCATCCAAAACAGAGCCAAGTGTCTCACCTCCAAGACCAACGACAGAAACTTCCCATCCTTTTACCGTCGTGCACCATTGCTCAGCCGCGAGGCACTTCTAGGTCAATCACATTCACTGCGGTAAGCCTTTGTTTTCTTCTCGTGTTCTTTCTTTCCCTCACTCTACGTCTCCCTCACGGTGCCCTCATACCTCTCTCTCTCTCCCTCATCTCTTTCTCCCGCTCAGTGCGCCTCCATGGGGACAGCCATTGTCCACCGCATCTGTCCATCTCTCCATAAGTGTTGCCGCTGTACTATTGTTTAGTTTTTCTTCCGTTCTTTGGTAGTTCTTTATAAGGTGTATATATATACATACATATATATATATATATATATATGTATGTAACTATGTTAACCTAATAGAAGGAAGTATTATTACTTTTTTACCCCTTAGTGTATGCCTCCAGATTTATTCTTTAGGGCTTAGTTTAAATGGGTTTTGTTTTTAAGTCTCAAAAATATTATATTTATGTAGATAATATTTTGATAATATTGTTAATTAAAGGAAGTAAACCTATTTTTTAAGACAGGAGTTTTTCATGACTTATTTTATGGGAATTTTTAGTAGCCAAAGTATTCTATTAATTTATAATACGTTGTTGATATTTTAGACATTTTAAATATTAGTATTTATTGAGTTCCATAATTATCATAATACTTATTCGATAAATTTCTTATTCGGTACGAATTCGATTAAGTGGATATTGATAGTTTTAGAAAATGATGGTATTTTAGGAATTATAAAAATTTTAGGTTTTAAGGATTTAAAATAAGTTTTTTTTGGCATTGTAGGTTTAAATATTAAAATACGTGATTGATTGAAAATTTATAGGAATTACGTGATTTTTATAGGTGAAGATTAATATTTGTTCGGTATTGTTGAAGAATTTTTTTTTTTGAAAAACTAAGCAATCCAGGTAAGCGAAGTTCATGTGCTAGACTTTGCATAAAAATGAATAAAATGAGCTGATGTTGATTTTTGGAAAAATATGCATGTTTTATTATGAAAAGAAATTTGAAACGACCTTAGTTATTTGTTCTGTATGACTCATGAAATTTTGTATAACAATAAAATACTTTCTGTCATGACTGGTGTAGACATGAGCAAAGTTTTGGCATTCTATTTCTGAACTATGCAAAAAAGAGCGAATATGAAAAATTATATATAAATCATATTTTTGTGATCGGATTCTAATCTGTTCTGTTCTGAAAATGTTTTGTACTCTGATATAATATGATGTGATTTCTGAAACCTCTGGCATGACATTCTGTTTTTGTTCTGTTCTGACCTTACTACGGGTGTAAAACTGTGGCCTCTGTTTGGGTTGGTACCAAATTTTCTGTTTTTGGTGCACCCACTTTAGAAATAAAGTAGTTTTCTGCCTGGTCTTTCTTATGTGTACACTCGGGGCTCCGAGAATAATAAGGAGAAGATTCACATTCTGTTTATACTCAGTTGGCCGCCAGGGTTTGCACAACTCTATTGTTATGATATGATGTGCCAAAGGAATTTTCAATAAGAATATTTTTAAACTTTCGTTATGATATCTTTGATAACATGTTCTGACTCTGCATTATTAAAATAAAAAATGTTTTGTTCTGCATTCTGAACTTTATAAATGCTCATGTTTGCATACTAGTATATGTTATTTGCTTACTGAGTTGTTGGTAACTCACCCCTTATCTCCACAATATTTTTCAGATGATTTGAATATTTTAGCTGAGAATCAAGAATATGGAGCATGAGTGAGATGAATTAAGAATAATTGATTAAGATTAGAATGTTTATATGAGTATTGGAGATTTTTTATTTAGTAAGCTTGTTGTGCTCTGATGATGTGATTTGTTGGGAGGTTGATATTTATATTAAGACTTTGTATTGTATTAGAATAATTATATTGGAGTAATTGATGTGAATTAATGATTATTTTGTGCGACAGAGAAAAATTGGAGTATGTACTATGTGGTTGGAAAATGATTTTTAGGTGACATGAGTTAACTCTCCAGATCCCTTGGGGACGGGGCGTTACAATTTTATACGTTCTCTCTTCAAAGTATCATTCTTTTTGTACGATAGTTAACTTCATCTTATTC
Source organism: Juglans microcarpa x Juglans regia (assembly GCF_004785595.1). Taxonomy (NCBI): domain Eukaryota; kingdom Viridiplantae; phylum Streptophyta; class Magnoliopsida; order Fagales; family Juglandaceae; genus Juglans; species Juglans microcarpa x Juglans regia. Next base: position 10,272,987 of record NC_054598.1, on the reverse strand, counting down.
CTCCAATTTACTCATCTAGACATCTTCAAGATTTGGAGAATCAGTCGATAGTACCAAACGAGGGTCGAATTGTAAACAAATAGATGACTATCGTTTCATGCACAATATCACTATTTTGGATGTGACTCATTGATTCACAATTAAAGAGGAATGAGGCTTGATGGTTTGAGAGAATACCTCCTATGCCTAAATCAGTGAAGATAATGGAAATCTTTCTAACAATTCATTCAAATGAGTTTCATAATCAAACCTGGATGATATAAACAGAGCTCACGATGCTTCCTGTTGTTACTCAATAACTATCTCACCCATTGTTTGAAATTCAAACTTTGGGGATATTGAGATTTAGCTTGAGCTGATAGCCTTTTTTTTAAGAAGTTATAGTTCCCTCGATACTAGTCTGAATATGTTTGGATTGGACTACACCTTAGATTAACTAGGTTATCGGGCTGTGATACGGCCCAGCGCTCATGGTGCGACCCAATCACAATCCATCAAAGAGCTTTGCATTGTAATGAAAGCAGTAATTGAGAAATTTCAGGAGGCTGAAATGGAAATGGGGAAACAGAGGGCTAGCACTAGCAGATACAACAGGCATTACGAGGTCATTGAGGTATTCGTGCGTATTTGCCGAAAGCTTCTTTCAAGGAGGACTCGGTGGTCATCATCCTTGCCATTTTTGCCCAGCAAAAGCTCTACATTTTTCTGCAACTGTTGCCGAATAAGTGAAGCGCACACGTCAGTCTTATACAGTGAAGGTGAAGGTTCCCAGTTCGATCCTGGGCATGCATAATTACCTTCGAGATTTTCTTTTTTCAGGTCCACCTTACTTTCAAGTTTCCACATGCTTCTTTCAATCCTAAAAAGTTTGTCAAATCTAGAATTTGATAAAAAACGAAAAGCTAAAAAGGAATTTCGTAAACAAGTGAAAACCTAGGCTCGATTTGACTTTTCGCTTTTTTTCTTTAGTATATAAGCTCCATTTCACAATGCACAATTCTCCGCCGAAATCGTAGAACATTGAAAGAGAACAGAAACGAAAAAGCACACTAATTTCAGGGGGGCGGGCGAGAGAGAAGAATAATGGTGACGCTGGTGGTGGCGACGACGACGGACCCTGCGTCCTTAAACCCGGCCAACGCGCTCCTAGCCATGCCCGGCTGGCACCCTGGTCCCTCTTTCCAGGTTCAATTGCCCCCAAAACCCTTGATTTCCTTCTTCATTTCTTCGTGTATATATGCAAATATGTATTATGTTTTGAACACGCTTACTGTTTTTTTTTTAAGTTGAAAATAAATTATCAATCTTTGGGTTACTAGGAGGGTTTTAAGAGCTTTGCGAACCAAGGAGTGAGGGTATTGCTACATGACAAGGGCATAGTGGAAGAGGATCACTTGGACCACCGATGGGAGGAAGTCACCGGCGAGCCTGTTCATGAAGTCATTTTCCTCAGCAAACATACCGCCGTTTCCAACCGCCCCGCCCTCACCGTTCACCCCATCGGTAATGTGTTCGTTTCTCCCTTTGCTTATTCCGATTCTCTCATTTTACCAAATGTGCGAATAACGTGGGTGCAGGGGTACCGCACTTGAGGGAAGATGAAATTCCGCCTCAGGGTGGTAAGCCTGGATGGGCGGCCCCACCCAATCCTCGGATCGGCCCTTGGCTGAGGCTCTTGAAGAACATTGCTCGTTCTCATAATTTGGTTCCCGAGTTTGAGGTAACTTTCTCTTGCTCAATGCATTCTAATTATGATCTGGAAGCCAACTCTGATTGTTCCTCCTACCCTTTTTATTCAGCGAATAAATAAAAAAATGAAAAAGGAATGCACTGTAATTATATTAGTGATCTCTTTGAAATTTTTTGTTACCTAAAATTGTAGATTACTTTGGAGGGTACTCATCACGGACCGGTGACTCATAAGCCAACTATGTTCATAGAGATTGGTGAGTCTTCTCTTAGTTTTTACACTTCTTTTTTGGTTTTTTTATTATTAAGTAAATTAGTAGTAAACGCATGCGCAGTAGTAAATGCATGCGCTGCTCGGACTATTGCTAATACCGTCTAATTTTTCTACCATCTCTGCAGTCAAGTAATTCATATAATCTCCAACTTCGCCTCATTGAAAAAATGCCCCATTTGCCTCTCCAGATTACAATTTTCAACTTTTATTCACCTCCAACTTAGTAGTAAACCTCGGACTAAATTGCTAATACTATTTAGGCAAGCAGAGGTGGGAGCAGAAGGTTTTTTTTCGTAAATAATTTGAAAAGGGGAGGAAATGTTTGTTTCAATAAGAGTAGTGGAAAGGTTGAGAAACTGGAGAGTTTATATCCAAGGGAGGAAAGGTTTTTTTTCCCAGCAAGAGGAGGGGAAAAGTTGAGAAACTGAAAGTTTTTGATGCAAAATAATGAATAAATAATAAAATTTATGAAAATTGTTGATGACGTGACTCATTCTTTTGTAAAGGCATTACTTCAGCTTTTATATAGGAATAAAATTTAATGAAACACGAGTATTGTATTAGACGTTAATATATGATTTTTTTTTGTTGTTGTTGCTGTATAGACTTTTGTGCATTAGTAATAGATTAGTTGTAGAATGGCAATTGAGTAGAAGTTATAATGTGTTCTTTGGATCGATTATTCATGTAAGATAGACTTGTGGTGGTAAGGTATGGCTAGTGAAAAGTTCAAAGGGGCAAAATACCCTATATTGAAGAGCCATAATATTTTCTACTTCTACTCATTTGGTGAACTCATCTAGAATTGAATATTTCCAATAAGTGGTCTTTGGTCTTCTTACGTCATGAGCAGAGCGACTTAGGGCTCATTTGGACACTTAGAATATCTCAAAATATTATATTTGTGAATAGTAGTGAAATAGTTTGAGTTAAGATGTTTTATTGGGTTTTGGGAAATGAGAGGGAAAAAGTTGAATACAAATATTATAAAGTTAAAAAATTGTTTGAATATAATTTTTGTTTTCAATTTTGAATTTTTTTTTTTTTTTTTGTGTTTTATTTGGAAGTTTGAGAAAGTTGTATTGGGTTTTGTGTTTGGATAATGATTAGGTAGAATAGATGAAAAAAGTTGAAAATTTGAAATTGTAAAGTGTTTTGTGTTTGAGTGATGTTTGGGAAGGAAATATCTGAGAATACCATATTACACAAACAAGGCCATAATCTGACTTCCCTCTTCTCGCCTTCAACCTATGTTGTCTAATTTCTCACAGTTGAAAATATATTGTAAGAACATTTTTAGGGTCTTAACCAAATAATTGAAAACAAACCAGTTTTTATAAGGTTACTTCTATTCAAAGCGCATAGGGGCACAACCCAAATACACAAAGTGTACAGTAGAGAAACAAATGACTATAGGGATGAAGAAAAAGAACATAATTCCATAAAATCTACAAAACCAGAGGAAATGAAGCCGTTGTCTCTTGTCATCCAAACATAAAGAGAATTAAACATAGTGACCCTTAGTTCTAAAACTGTCCTCTCACCATCTTTGATGATCCGAGCATTGTGCACCCGCCAAATGTACCACATCAAGCATAAAGGGAATATCCTTGAGACTTCTAAATTTCTATGATTACTTGGGGCTTACCAACATGCATCAAATCCACCACCTGCTAGGGCATGATCCGCTTAATCTGAAATATGCTGAATACCAAAGCCCATAAAATTTCTAGCCACCCCATGGTGAAGCAGAAAATGATCGATGTTATATGCCCCTTGCTTACACATAGAACAACAGTTCATTGCCACAACATTTTTCTTTCTCAAATTATCCACTGTTAAGATCTTCTTGATGTAGCCAACCCAACAAAGAATACTATCCTAGTCAGTGCCTCATTTTCCTAACTATTCTACCAAGGAAAAGAGGGACCATCTTGGGGAAAAACCGTTTTGCTACAAGTATATTCTATTGAGAGGAAAATGTTCATCATCAAAACAGAAGGAACCATGATCTGTGTTAGTTTTCAGCTGTAAATGCATTTTTCTTAAGTTTCAGTCAATGCTATGTTACATTTAATTATATGATTTCATATTTGGATTTCCATTTAAGTTTAACCGGTTTCATCTGGTTAATACAGGTAGTACAGAAGAATACTGGAAGAGGCAAGATGCAGCTCATGTTATTGCTCTAGTGAGTAGAACTTAATGGATTTGTACTTTTTTTTTTCATAAGTAGAGTTTGGTTGGCTTGGGTTATGTCCAGATGAATAGGAGACCTCTTTGCCGATTGGAGAGGATTATATGTTAGCTCAATTACTTATAAAAAAAAAAAAAAAATGTTAGCCCAAAATTGTAGCAGTGCGGAAGATGGTCCCTACCTGTTTAGTGTGGTGTATTTGGACAACAAAAAATGAGACGACTTTCGAAGATCGTGAGCGGATGATAGAAGAGCTTAAAATCTCTTTTTTAATACTCTGCTCCTTTTTGCAACTACCATAGATTTTAATGGCCCAAATTTCATAAATTTTCTTGTAATTTTTTCTATTTCTAATTAAGTATTCTTCTTGTATCTGTCCTTTGTCTATATATGCCTTCCGTGTTTTCTAAAAATAAAACTTTCTATTATTTAAGAAAAAAAAAAGATTAAAAAATGTTTCATTTTCACTTTCACTAAAATTTGGTTGAACTGATGCTTGAAGTTGGTTTGGGAAGGACTTGGTCTTGGAGGAGGAGCTGCTGTAGGACACTGGAGCAGGTATGATCCAAAAGCCAAACGAAATCTCAGGCTATTTCTTAATCTTGTTTGTTTGGTGCAAGTTTGATGTTTGCATTTACATTCTTCACCAAAACTTGGTTATTCTACATTGTAGACTAGTTTCATGTTTAATACCCAGAGACCTGCCTTTATTCTGCCCCTGTTTTATGACTTCTCATATGTGAATATGTTCATGTTTTGGTTAGTGTGATGGCTTACTTGAAAAATGTTTACTGCCAATGTGTTCTATTTTTTAGGGACGTGCAACTCTAACTTGCTTCGTTTTTGTCTGGTTGCCATGTTGATATGCTCTTAGAGATCACGTATTGTGTGTTTAGAACATAATTATATGATTGAGAAAAGAAAAGTCTCTGTCATCTCACTCCTTCCACACAAGACGACTGTTTTTATGGGCAAAATTGTGTTCTGATGCAGGGAGAACGATAAGAAGAGAGTCCTTCTTGGGATAGGTGGTGGACATTATGCACCTCGGCATATGGACATAGTTCTGTAAGTTATGCTCATACAGTAGTTTTCTGCTCGTTTGATTCTTTAAAACTTGTCTCAGTGCTATACATCAGTTGTTGACATTGAACTCTTACGTGTCAAATTGATTGAGAATGTAGCTGCCACTATGGTGACTAATTAATTCAAATCATGCACAAAAATATAAGCTCATTTTTAGTAGTGTTGTTCCTTTTAACCTTATTATGTGGTATGTTTATACAACTTTGGACATGCTAACATGCACCATCTGAGTTCTCTGATGAGTATATAAAATTTGGTTTTTAGCTGGGGAGACGCGTTTTCCAATTTCTCTATTTTATCCTGTTGATACCTCCTTGCGGAAAGAAGAAAAGAGAAGCTAACAAATAACCAACCAAAATTAACTTCAATTTTCAATTTCTTGTTTAGTTTGTTTTTTACAAGAAATTAATGTTTACATCAACCATGGGTCTCTTTTTCACTGTCACTGGTCTTTTATTTCTGAGAATTCTGCTAGTCTTAACTGTTTTTATGCCATTTTCATGTCTAAACGAAGCATAGATGAGCATGTTCACAATTAATGCACTGAAATAGGTTGTCTTCTCAGAAAGTAAAGTCCTCTGTTGTTTTCAAATACAGGAAAGATGGTGTTTGGGTGGGCCACCTACTTTCTGGATATTCCTTGCCGATGGAAGATCCCAGCCTGTCAAAAGTAGAAGAACATGCAAAAGAGATTGGAGGGACTTGGAGGGAGTCAATCAAAGCTGCATTTGAGGCTACAAGATTGGCTTTCCCTGGTGGGGAAATTCTTGCACATCTTGATCAAAAGTAAGATTACTGAGAAGAATATTTGGCATAGTTTGACGAGATCTAAAAATATGATCAGAAGCTTGAACATCTAATGCCATTGATGCATTTTGAGAAATGAACGTTATCTAAAAGATTATTCAAGCAGACATAGGTCACAACTTTTTAATATGATTTGGCTTAACATGTCTTTTGCATGCAAAATATTAAATGTTGGTTTAGCCGTGAGTGGAGTATATTGTGGGTAGAAATTGCAGTTAGCGAGCAAACTTGAAAATTCTCAAATGCTTTGCATTATGTGGACCGTAACTATGAAACCCTACTGCTGTAGTTGCATTAGATTGAAACCAGTGTCTGCAAAATGATTACAGTTTGCGTGCTTATGGTCTTTCATTTTTATTCTCCTCTTTTCCTGTGATGCTCTATCAACCCTTGATAGAAAATGGGTTTACCAGAAAGATCTACCCATTATTGTGGAAGGGTTGACATATGCTTTATTACCATTGATTTTAGAAATTTCTTCTACGCAAGTACAAATAATATGATCAGTTTAAAGATTCATGGCTTTACTGTTAAATTTTAAAGATGTGTGTATCTTTTTGTTTTAGGTTTTTATCTCTCTATAAGGAACTTGTAAATGGTTAAGTTTTGATAGCGACCTCTTGTATCCTGAAATGTTTTATGCTTCCATTATCTTGTAAGATTAATTTTGTCTTGGTGTTTGGGTTCTTCAATTTCGTAGGAAAATTATTTCATTACCCGTCTGGTTATTTCACACTGCATAATATTGGTTGCAGGAGTTTCAAGGGCTGGCAGAAGAATGCTATAACAGCGTTCCTAGGGGAGCAGAACATTACAATTGGCAAACCAAATGACTTCAACTGATTTTTGGAAGAACAGCATTATATTGCAGACATAACTTTTTCAGACAACATTAGTGATAAATTGTGACAGTTTATTATAGTTATATAAAGTTGCATCCTATAGGATTAGCCACAGTTGGAAGCATTTAGTGAAATTTCCTGGCAAAGGCCATTACTTTTGCCCGATGAAAGATGTGGAATTATCTGAGTCACGAATTCCGCAAGTACATGAACATGTGATCGTGAGTGATGATCTGCAAATGCTTGGCACTTGATAAGTTCTATTTTCCTATTTTGCTGCATATTGGTTGGATCTTAGTCACTCTTAGGAATGCATGCATGCATTTCCTAAATTAGTACCCTTGTCGGAAGCATTTGAAATCTTGTTATGTCGACTGAGGTTAAGAACCGATTAAAGCTATTACATATAAATTGCCAGTATTAAAATGACAGACTATAAAGACTACAAAAAGAGTTGAGAAAGCCCTGAAGGACTGAAAGAATGAAGAAATACTCAAATTCCTCGATATAATCATTACGGAAATTTGCCATCATCTCTCCTAAATTATCAATTTTGGTGGTCCACTATCTACAAACTCGAAAAATTATATTTTCAAGCCGATAAGTATAACAAAAAGTGTGTGTGTGTTTGTGTGTATATATATATATATATATATATATATATATATTTTCGGGATGTGTTTCGTACCGCAAATGGTCTTAGACCTACAACCAAAAGACAAGGGGGGCTTGGTATGGTGTAGGACATTTTCGATGCTTAAGACAATGATATTGGAATGTATGAGTTTCTTATCAACCTTCTATTCAAGTCAATCCTTTTGGTATGTACCTTGATAATTATTTATACGAGATGAATATCCCCTTTTGGCTGGGCTTGTCTTCCAATGTGATTCTTTGTGGTCCTTAGTGGAATGTGAACCATCATGGCCATAATCTTGCCCATTATCATGTTAGAGGGCATTGACTTCCCTTATCGCCAGTTATGTCATTAAGGCATTGTTAACAATAGATGGATTTGAGTTTCGTATTTATGTATTTAGCATTTGCGATTCTGACGGTTGCTAGATTGGTTTATGGCGCCCTTGAAACACATGGGCCTTGATAAAGCGAGATTTGGACTGATTCTCTTGAGGGAATATTTATCTTAATAGTTACCTTGCAAATTCCTGTCTCACAAGTGTGATGGGAATTTCACCTTTTTCTTTCCCCACATTTTTTTTGTGCATCGCTTCAATAACCCTTGGGTGTCCAATCCTTCACTTGCAGTTATTCATCTTGAATGGCGTGAGTGCGCTGTTTCAATGCCTCTGAACGTTCCATCTCCACTCACAATTAATTACCATGATGACACATATTCCCACATTTAGGATATCATGTGTCGCCTTACATCCCATGTCCTTTTGTGCAGCGTAGATAATGAGATTTGCTCATTTTGTTTCTCTGTTAGTGAAATCAGTCGTTTCCTTGTTGGGGTTACCCAACTGTTGCTGTTCCCTTTTTTAAATCCTTGTCTTTTTCGCATCTTTTGTTTCTTGTTATTGCGCTCCCCTTAAAAACCTAATCTTCTATCTTTCAGTTTCCCTTCTTTCCTCTACTCTTTTCGTCACCAATGGCTCCCCGTAATGCTTCTCACTTTGGCTCCTGTGGTTTGTGTTCTTCACATCCTCAAAGTTCTCCTCACAAATTTGAGGGTGACAGTTCACATTGCTTGAATGACTTTGAAGGTCACCATTCATTCACGGCTACCTCCCAGGTAGATTTGGGCTTGGTGAGGAACTGGTATGGGGTCTCGGACTCTGTAGTTATGGACTTGCCTGGGACCCATTGTGGGGCTGTCGACTCGGAAGGATTTGCTGAATAGGTTGTTTTGTACACGAGCATGTTTCTGATGGGGCTTCGACTTCCCTTTTATCACCCCATTAGCAACGTTTTGGATTTATCAGGCTTGCCCCTTCATAGCTCCTTCCTAATGCCTAAAGGATTTTGTTGTCATGCTATGTGGTGTAGTGTCAAGTTCTGGAGCCCACCAGTGAGGAGTATCACGACCTTACTACCCAAAAGTTTGTTTACACTCATGGTGTCAGACGTCATAATGGAAATTCGTTTACACTCATGATGCTCCCTCACGTGATGAAGACGGTGGGGGTCAGCAACTTGCCATCCACCCCTTCCACAGTTTCTTGCAGGGAAACTCCCAACTTCCTGTTCAATCCTCAAGGATAATCTCACGATGAACCTTTGAGTGCTAACCATAGCGGGGGTCGGGTTTCTATAACTTCTTCGCCTTTCAGTACTTCGCCTTTTAGTGGAGGAGTTTCTTCGCCCACCAATCTAGAGGGGATTTCAGTCTAGGTCCTTTCACCAGGTGAAACTTAACCACCTGGGGAGGGCATATTTGCAACTTTGTCCAGTGCCACCTTGCACAATCTCCCACAGCTTCGCTGCCTCGTTGCTTTGGACGGACGGACGACTCTAAGCCTTCATTTGGCAGGGAGTCTAACTTTCCTCTGGAGACTTACTTCCATTTGGAGCCTAACTCCCTTAAGTGGGAGGATGACGTTGCCACTGCCCTTTGGGATGACGTGGTTAATTTTGATGGGATTTGGAAAAATCCCAAGAATAGGTGTCGCGGTGCTACTTCGAAGATGAATTCTTGGAGGAAGAACGCGACACTGGGCGGGATAGATTCCATCACATGGACCAAGCATTGGAGGAGACTAAGCAAGTAGTCATCATCCTTTATCGCCAAATGCGGGTGCGAGGGCACTTGACTTTTATGTTGGGTAGGAGATGTGCTCAACCACGCTAATCGACGACGAGTGATGCACTCAAGGGGAGTGTCATCATCCTTTAACCATCAAATACAAGTGCGAGGGCACTCGACTTTTATGTTTGGTGGGAGATCTGCTCGATTGTGTTAATCGGCGAGGATTAATGAACTCAAGAGGGTCGTATCATCCTTTGATCCTCAAAATGCGAGTACGAGAGCACTCACATTTGTTGCAATTTAACGTTTGGAGATGGGTTAACTTCATGTCACGAGAGATAACATCTAAAAATGAGATAATTTTATTGTAGCTTCGAATTTACATAACCTTAAGCAAAATATTTCATGAGGTGCTCAGCGTTCCATAGATGAGATAACTCATTTACTTCCTCGTCCTTGAGGTGGTACGATTTTGGTTGGTGATTGGCTGTAACCACGTATTGTCCTTCCCACCGAGGACCTAGTTTTTCTTCTCCTTGAGTCATCATCCCTGCTTCTTTTAAGTCCAAGTAAACTTTGAATGATTTGGACTTGACCCTTCTATTAAAGTAATGCTCTGCTTTTCTTTTATTAGTCACTGTCTGCATTTTCGCCTCATCTTTTCTTTCTTCTAGTAGGTTGAGATGATATTCTAGCCTTTATTATTAGACTCTTCGTAGTAGTGCAAGACTTTATAGCTTGGCATTTTAATTTCTACTGGTAGCATTGCTTCACTCCCGTAGGTTAGGGTGAAAGGGGTTTCTCTCACTGGGGTCTTTGTGGTAGTTCTATATGCCCATAAGACTCCCGAAAGTTCCTCGGCCAAGTTCTTTTTTTGCCCATTGATCTTCTCTTCAAAAAACCAAGTAGGATTTTGTTGGTTGCCTCAACTTGTCCGTTGGCTTGGGGATGACCCAGAGATGAGTATTTAACCTTGATTCCTAACTCAACGCATCAATTGTAGTAGTGGTCAGAATCAAATTGTCATCCGTTGTCAAATATTATACTTCAAGGTATGCCAAATCAACATATAATGGCTTTCCACCAGAATCTGGTGATGTCATTAGTTGTAATCATCGCTAAGGCTTCTGCTTCCATCCATTTTGTAAAATAATCCACAACGACAGTGACAAACTTCAGTCTTCCTTTGCCTGGGGGCATGGGGCTAACGATGTTGACTCCCAATTGCATGAAGGGCAAATATGATGTGATCGACGTTAGCTATTATGGCGGGGAACTAGGCACTGGTGCATATAGTTGACATTTTGCACATTTTCTAACAATTTCTTCCACATCTTTGAGGGGGTGCATGGCCAATAATAGCCCGCTCTCATGACCTTCCCAACCATAGCTCTTCCACCAGAATGATTCCCACATGCTCCTTTATGTATTTCCGTAATCACGTACCATGCTTCTTCCAACGAGATGCGTCTCAAGAGAGGTGTGGAAACGTCTCGTTTGTATAATACCTCGTTTACCATAGTGAATCGGGTTGCCTTATTCTTCACTTTTTTTGCTTCTCACTTTTTGTTATCTTATTAGGTACTTGATCACGTCGAGTGTCCATTCTAGAGCTCCAACTCTTATCTTTGAGATTTCAAACCTGACGGCAGGGGTTTCTAATGTTTTGGTTGTTACCTCTCAGGATAAGGTAGACTCATCCATGCTCGAGGCGGCTCGTGCTAGTTTATTAGCCTTCCACTTTTCTTCCCATGGTATTTGCTTAATGTTGAAATACTGGAAGTGGTAATGCTTTTTCTATACTGTTGCAAATACTTCTTAAGCTTCTCCTCTTTTACTGCGTATTCCCTCATTAATTGGTTGACTACCACTTGTGAGTTGGTCTTACATCAATTTCCTCTGCTCCTAACACTTTAGCCATGACAAGTCTTGCTAGCAAAGCCTCATATTCTACTTGTCCCATAATAGGTCCCATTCTTCTACCCTTTCCCGGGAGTCGATGACTATTTATAGCTATTACCTTGACACCAACGTCCACTATGAAAAGCAAGCAGAGAACTAGAGATGGCGCCTAAGCCTCAAAATGGAGCTCACGCTACTCGAATCATTCTTCCGAAGCACTTGCTTAGCGCCTGGCTCCCCCAGCCCAAGTCGTGCTATCCTCCTGTAGGTGGTTGCTTAACTAAATTGCCTTCTGCTAACCTTCTAACGCATTGTTGGTGATTTTGAATGTGAGTTTTACCACTAATAAAATTCTTTTCTGGTATTGATTATGATATACACATTTACTCCCCCACCAGGAGCTATCGATGTAAACTTTCCAAGAGTTTTTTATCGATATTGTTTGAACTTACTCAGAGAAGTTTGCAAACTCAGTTACAAAATCTGCCAATATTTATCTTTTCATTGTGTTTTGAGAGAGATACTCAATGTCAAATTCACTTAGCTCGACTGACTAATTCACAAGGCGTCCAGATGTATCAGGTTTGTGTAGTACTTTTTTTAAGGGAGCCTATGCTAATAACTTGATTGGGTGGGCCTGAAAGTAGGGCCTTAATCGATGGACGACTGTTACTGGTGCGAATGCCAACATGTTCATTTGCGGGTAACAGGTCTTTGCTCCTCTTAAGGCTCAACTTGTATAATAGATCGATCTTTGGGTGCCTTTCTCTTCCTTCACCAAAGCCGCTGAGATGACATTCGGGGATATTGACAAATACAAGTACACGTCTTCTCCCTGCTGGCTTCATTGTTAGTGATTTTGAATGTGAGTTTTACCACATAATAAAATTCTTCTCCGATATTAGTTATGATATACACATATACTCCCCCACTAGGAGCTGTCAACATAAACTTGCCAAAGGCTTACTGTCGATATTGTTTGAACTTCCTCAGAGAAGTTTGAAAACTTGGCTACAAAATCTACTACTATTTTTCATTTCTTTGTGTTTTGAGGGAGACACTTAATATCAAATTCACCTAGCTCGACTGACCAATACATAAGGCTTCCAAATGTATCGACATATGAGGATGTGACTATCTTCTTGGCCATTCCCTCTTATTTGTCCACAATTTTGCATAGGTCGTGGCGCATCTTCCTCTTCTCTTTGTTGCCGAGTTCGGCTTGCCCGTACTTTGTGACTCTGCCTCGTTTCTTTCATTATGGCTTGGCGTAATGTTTTTTGCACTTCTTTGCCTACGAGCCTCATTTTCGCATTAGAGACTCTTCATAATTATGGTTTCTTGATCACGGGTTACTTGAGAATACGTTGTTGTAGGCATATGAAAAGCACGCTTAATCACATGGAGATACCACAGATGGTGCCAACTGTTGGGACGTGTTTCATACTCCTACAAATGGTCTTTTGCAACTTACAACTAGAAGACAAGGAGGTTCGGTATGGTGTGGGATACCTCCGATGCCTAAGTCAGTAATATTGGAATGTACAAATTTCTTATCAACTTTCTATTCAAGTTAGTCATTTTGGTACGTACCTCGATCACTATTTATTTTAGATGTATATCCTATTGTCTTCCGACATGATTCCTTGTGGTCCTTGCTGGAATGCAGACCATCAGGGCCTTAATTTTGCCCACGCGAGTTAATAATGTACCGGAGACATGAATGTAGTAGGTGAATATCATGGGTAAGTATCACATTGGAGGGCATTGTCTTCCCTTGTCATCTGTTATGTCATTAAGTCCTTGTTAACAATAGATGGATTTGAATTTCGTATTTATGTATTTGGTGATTACGATTCTGACAATTGCTGAATTGGTTTACGACCCTTTGAGCCCATGAGCCTTAACAAAGCAAGGTTAGGCCTGATTCCCTTGAAGGAATATTTGTCCTAGCGAGCGTGCGCGCACACACACACATATATTTATTAATCAAAACATAAGGTGACATATTGATACATCCGAAAGACTAACCTACCCAAACAAAGACGTTCCAAACAAATGGAGAAAAGCTCAAGATGTACTTGTAAGTATGGGAGGAATGTGACCACTTTCAGTATTTCAACATCAAGTAAATACCATGGGGGAAAGCTGGAAGGTGAACAAGTTGGCACGGGCCGCCTCGGGCAAGGACGAGTCAAGCCTACTCTGGGAGGTGACAACCAATACACTAGAGACCCTTGCTGTCGGAGTCGACATCTCTGAAATAAGACCAGGGCCCCAGAATGGGACTTGACATGATAAAGTATCTGACTATCAGAGAGGAACTCGATGAAAAGTGAAGAACAAAGCAGCACGTTTCACTCTGATAGACAGAGTATTATACAAACTAGTCTTCTCCAAGCCTCTTTTAAGATGCATCTTGTTAGAGGAAGCGCAATATGTGATGACAGAAATACACAAATAAGTATGCAAAAATCATTGTTGGGGGAGAGCCCTGGCAGGAAAAGTCATGAGAGCGGGTTATTGCTGGCCACATGCTCTCAAGAATGCAAAGGAGTTCGTTAGAAAATGTGCAAAATGTCAACTATATGCACCAGTACCTCATTGCCTACCAAAAGATCTAACATTGATTGCCTGATCTTGGCCCTTTGGGTAATGAGGAGTTGACATTGTTGGCCCCATGCCCCCAGGAAAATGAGGGCTTAAGTTTTTCATTGTCGCTGTAGATTACTTCACAAAATAGGTGGAAGCAAGAGACTTGGCGATAATCATGACTATCAGCGTCACCAAAATCCTGTGGAAAGCTGTCGTATGTCGATTTAGCATACCCTAAAGCATAATTTCAAATAACGAGCAACTATTGGTTTCTAATCACTACCGTGATTGGTGTGCCAAGTTAGGAATCAAGGTTAAATACTCCTCTCCGAGTCACCCCCAAGCTAATAGGCAAGTCTAAGTGACCAACAAGATATTGATTGGAATTTTGAAGAAGAAATTGGTAGACAAGAAATTAACTTGGCTTGAAGAGCTGTCAAGGGTCTTATGGGCATATAGAACTACCACAAATACTCCAACTGGAAAAACCCCTTCCACCTTAACCTACGAAAGTGAAGCAATGGTATCAGTAGAAGTTGAAATACCAAGTTATAGAGTCTAGCATTGACGAATTTAATAACAAAAAAACTGGAAGAACATCTTGACCTACTAGAGGAAAGAAGAGAAGAAGCTGAAAAAGAGAGGCGGCTAATAAAAGGAAAGTAGAACACTACTTTAACAGAGGGGTCAAGCTTAGATCATTTAAAGTTGGAGACTTAGTCTTAAAGGAAGTGAGGGCGATAATTCAAGGAGAAGAGAGACTCGATCTTTGGTGGGAATGACTATATATAGTAACAACTAGCCACAGACTAGGATTGTACCGCCTCAAGGACGCGGAGGGAAAGGAGTTACCTCATCCATAAAATGCTGAGCATTTGAGGAAATATTTTGCATACAATTTACTTGTGTGAATTTTACACTTTGAGTAAAGTTATTTCCTTTCTAAATATTGTTTCTTGTGACAATAAATTGTCTCATTTTTTAACATTAACTTGGTCAAAAAGCCGAGTGCCCTTGCACACACAATTGGCGATCAAAGGTTGACGACACTCCCTTGTGTGCGTCACTCCTTTCCCACAAAGTCAAGTGTTCTTGCACTCGCAATTGGTGATTGAAGGATGGTGGCACTCCCTCGAGTGCATTACTCCTCGCCCACAAATTCGAGTGCCCTTGCACTAGCAATTAGCGATCAAATGATTATTACACTCCCTTGAGTGCACCACTTCTAGCCTACAAAGCCGAATGCCCTTGCACTCGCAGTTGGCAATCAAAGGATGATGACACTCCTGGAGTGCATCACTCCTCGCACACAAAGGTGAGCCTACAAAGTTGAGTGCCCTTGGACTCGCATTTGGCGATTAAAGAATGATGACACCACTTTGAGTGCATCATTCTTCGCCTATTATTATGGTTGAGCACATCTTCTGCCTAGCATAGAAGTCGAGTACCCACACACTCGCATTTAAGATTCAAACAAAGAATCCATTCATCCATTCATGCAGGTAAGACTATTTCTTTTCACCACGACGAACAAGATCCAAGTAGATGTGACAAGAAAATCCAAAGCAAATCAAGCACATTGTAGATTACGGAAGATAGTGCAATTACAAAGTGTAGCAAGATGTCAACAAAATTGTTCAAAATGAATAAAACAATTACAAGGAAAAGGAAGAAACTAAGGGTTCTGAGCTGGGCAAGGAAATGAGTTAAGCTTCACGTTCCTACCCAAGGATTCGATAAATTGGAAGGAGGCACGATTTGGGCCGTTGATAGTCTTCAAGTTTAGGGACCTTAAGTCCATATAAGGATGCTCCAACAAATGATCATTCAACTTCTGTAGACTGAACTTGTAACCAAAGCCCCAAGCTCTGTTGCAAACACGCCTAAACGTCATGAGTTGCAGAAGAAGGTGGTGACCTCCCATGAGAGGACTCCAACTCAAATTCCAATTCAGCAACTCGTTGTTCACTGGAGGTAAATCTCTTCTTCATTCTCTCCAGGGAAGCCCCGAGTGTAAATAATTTTGATTATGCTCCTTGAGAGCTTTGTTGGCCGCCATATACTGAACATCCAGCCAATCCATCTGAGATTCTGTCAAGATTCTTCTACTTGAGCCACCATGCTTGCATATTTGCGGCAATGCTGCTTCATCTCTTCAAACTCTCTCTCTTTCTCTCTCTCCAGGCAATTGATCCGATCTAGCCTAATATCGTGCTCCTTTTGCAAAATTTTGGCCTCAAAATGGCAACCCAATGCCTCCTTCCGAAACCTCTCTAAGTATTTTCGGAGATCAACCATATCATCCCAAAGCACGGTGACATAATCCTTCAATGTATACTCTAAGTGGGAGTAAACTTCCACCAACTCGTCCCTCCTCGCCCTAACCTCAAGTGGGAGTAAACTTCCACCAACTCGTCCCTCCTCGCCCTAACCTCAAACATAACCTAGCGGGCCTTGTCCGTGAAAGTACGTAAGGATTGGATTTCCTTCTCCAAAGAAGACCTTGAGTCACCTACTTGCCCAAATTGGTATGGTGAAGAGGTTGAGGGAAGTTGTGATAGAAGGGTTTCACCAGCCGAAATTGCAAACCCCCTCTCCACGAGTTGCTCGACATTGCCCGATAGCAAAACTTAGGCTGTAGTCTCTTCCAAATTCGCTGGTGAAAGAATCTCTCCCCTCAATGGTGAAGTGTGGAATGGTAGGTAAGGAATAGAAACTTGACCCCCTTATGGTCCACACTCGAAGGATTATCACGAAACAAACCCTAACGGTTTATTGGGAGGTCGAGAGTTTCTCCTCTAAAAACAGTAAAGGGAATTGAATGTGGGGAACTGGCCTTGCCACCCATGTTACCCAAACGAAGGTCACAGGCAAGTTGGGAAGACGTTTCCTCCCCAAGCTTGCACACCTCAACACTATCTTTGGGCACCAAGGGTGTCTCTCCAATATCTTCGAAGGTACATCGAGAAAGGTATCCTAAAAATCATTTGGCACGGACCCAAGAAATGCTGAGTCCAATGCCACGTCAATATTTGCCTCATTTTGACTGAAAGTCAAGGGATAAAAATCGAATAGAAGTTGAAGAACATGACCCAGGTCGCCTTGCGAGGAAGGCGCAAATAATCAAAACGTTTTGGAAGCAACTTGAGAATTGGACTTAGGGGATTCAGAGTCCAATATGACTACCAGATCAGCCTCTGTCTGTTGCAAAACCTCCTCCAAACTCTAGTGAAGCCTTGTGAACTGGCTCACCAACATCCGACAACGACAAAACTCATCGTAGTTGGTGGAAGCTACTTGGAGATTGGGAAACCCCGCTCTTAGAGCAAGATCAAACTCAGAACCCACCTGCTCCACGAACAGCCTCACTTTCCACACAAGGTTTCTTCCATTTCTGTTCTAGCAGAATAAAAAAGGCCTCTTCTGTCCATGAGAAACAGGTGGCCCACTCATAAAGTGACGACCAAGGACATGAGAATGGTTTGGTAATACCAAGAATCGATCAATATTCGCCAGAGTAAGGAGAGCATCAATCCAGACAGCCTCTTCATTATGTTCAACCCAAGAATAGACTCGTTGCAAATAAGCTTTTTCTCTGTCTAAGAGTGCCACACTAAGGTCACGAATGTTGGGAACAATACCCCACAATGCTCGGACCGGAAACTCTTGGTGACTAACTTTGCCTACTGGAAACTCACAGCCTGTACCATAGAATAAAAATTTCTTGTGCTACTCATTGGCATGAGAGTAGTGGGCATCCAGATGCTCCACCCGATAGTTGGTTTGAGAATAGAAGCTAAATTTATTCCCGTCATGGTGTTGAACTCCATGGGTATAAATGAACTTTTAAGCAGTAACGTTGGGATATTCCTTGTCAGCAGGTTCCAAAACATGATGTCACACTACACATCACGACAACAAAATCCTCTAAGCACTAGGGAGAAGCTGTGAAGGGGCTAGGCCCAAAAAATCTAAAACATCATGAATAGAGCGACAAAATTGGAGTTGAAGTCCCATTAGAAATATGCTTGTATATAGGGCAACCTATTTGGCAAACTCTTCCAAATCGATGGCACCACAATGGGCACTAGGCACATCCAAAGCTATAGAATTTGGGACGTGGTACAAATTTCTCACCAAATCTATGTTTGTCTGAAAAGTAGTTACTGACCAATGATGTCCTTTGAAATCGTTCTAATAGTGTGGATATGCACTCCGAAACTTGTTGGGATAACCTTGGGGACGAGAAGCATTTTGGGAAGCCATTGGCGACAAGAGGAATGAAAGCTGAAAGGGAGATCTAGAAGAAGGAAGATTAAGAGAAAGAAGTAGCAATAGGAGATAGAGACGAAAGAGTGAGAAGAAATAAAGAAGAGGAGTTTAAAAAGGGAACAACGATGGTTGAGTAACTCCTAATAGGAAAGCAATAGTTGTCAATAAAACAGAAGAGAAATGGGCAAACCTCGTGATCCGTGTTGCATGAAAGAACGTGGATGGTAAGCTCGCACACGCCACCCTAATCATGTGAATATGTGTTGTCAAGAAGACAATTATGAGTGAGAAGAAATGAAAGAAAAATCATTGAAACGACATGAAATAAAGTGAAAAATTTTCATCACACCATTGTGATAGGAATTTGCGGAATAACTATTGGACCAAATATTCCTCAAAAGAATTGGGCTGCACTGCAAGAATCAGAAGCCTGTGGGCTTGAAAATCATGAGCCAAAATGCACAAGGGTACGAAACCCAAAAATAGCCGTCGTTAATGAGACTTTAATGATGTAACAAGAAGGAAAGTCAATGATCTCCAGCGTGATGCTTGCCCACAATAACTGCCCGCCACATTAATATCTCCAATACATTGATCTCTTGTAAGCAGAATCAAAGTCCTAATAATCCACATCCCAGGAAGAATCATCGGGAATCATGCCGAAAAGCTAGCCCAACCAAATGGAGACATTCAACCTGTATAAATAAAGGTTGAGGTACGTACAACAATGACTACCCTGATTAGAAATTCTAAGAAGCAATTCTCATATTCCAATATCACTTACTTAGGTATCGGAGCTATCCCTCACCCCCGAAGTTACCTTTACTTCTTGTTGCAGGTTGCAAAAGACGATTTGCAAGAATATGAAACACAACCACAACAATATGCTTTGAAAGGTAAGTAAGAGGCAGAAGAAGCATAGCTGCAGGAAATTATATGCTTTGAAGGAAGTACAGCCTAGGTACCTTAACAAATCTGGGCCTGCAAGCAGAGATGGGCTCGCTAGAGACACCCACCTGGACTCGTAGTGCTAGATATACAATTAAGTAATGTAACATTGCCACTACTGTGCATGCTGGGTTGTGGGCCTAACGGCATGCAGTACTCTTTGAGGCCTGATGCTAATTATATTATTTATAAGGCGGCGATACATTTATAATTTTACTGTTTATAACTCAGCTTCTTTACATACCATTTCTTGTAGCATTAAAATGCAAATATATATATACATATATAAATGCATTTTTTATGATTTAGCCGCTATATGTTGTTGATGGGATTGATCCCCAACATGTAGCAAATATTTTCCCCCAATAAAAACACGTAGAAAATATGTTTTCTAGCTAGTTTTTTTTTTTTTTTTTTTTTTTTTTTTTTCATCTGGGTCGAAATAGGTTAGATTGACCACCTTTCTTCAATCTCAAACTCACAAGTACAATACCATGCAATTCTCCAACAGCCCCGCGTGGTTCTTTGATTCCACCCTATCTTTCGGTGACTACGCACGTACCTCTGATCGCTGTCAAATATTAATGGACAGCCACCTGGATTGGAGCCCGGCCATGAAAAGTCTTCCATATGGACGTGACTCAAGAAGCTGAAGAAAGAGGAGGAGAACACAAGATGAACAGCCAATACCTGGCTTACGCGATGTTAGCTAACTTAATGGAATTGGTCTCCCATCTCTTTCTCTCTCTCTCTCTCTCTCTCATATTTTAATGTTTTCAATTACGTGGTAATTATGGTTCCAACTTCCAATAGATCATGACGTTATGTAACTCTCTTGATCTGGTCGTAATGCATTCCGTAAGCCCCATCTATATCATAAATTCATAATTAATGGGTCATCATGTAACACGTATAATTAAGTATGAGTAATGATACATTTACAACTCTTTTTTACAATTTTGATACAAACATGTGTTAAATTGAAAGTATTTATGTAAAGTGATTTTACTAATTTTATTAGTTGTTTTATAAAATATGTATCACATATATATGTGTGTGTGTGTGAAACCGTATTAATTTAGGAGGATCGACTAATAAGTATCACCATTTTATTCACATATTACATGATGCAGAGACAACTAATGGGATAATCATATATATATGATCTATATATATATATATATATATTCATGATGATCATGCGAATGAGATGTGCCAATGTCTGTTAGTTTGCCTTTCTTTGTCAAATTTATGGACCAGTGTTTGATCCGCAAACCTGTCCAGATCATGATAGGTCCAGTACTCCGATCGATTGGAACATTTTAGATAATGACGTAATTACATTACCAAGTTTATCTCTTAATAAGAGGGATTTGTAGTCAATCTTCAGAGAACCTCTTTCATACAATATCAATCTGTCCACTTCAAAGAAAAAACCTTTTCCAGAATATATATTAATTGAACTCTTTTTTATGTTTATGCAATTCTAAAAGTCAGTGATATATCCTTTATAACGAAATTGTAAATTATAATTTATGATCGATTCATTTAATTGGTTAATTAAGCTTAATTTCTATAATCTATTTTCATGACTTAAGTTCATAGACTTGACTTAATATAATCCTAAGTCTCATTTTCAAGTTCAGTACTATTAATTAATTAATTATCAATCAATCTTACATCACTATAAGTAAAAAGTGGTCAGTTATTTGTTATAAAAATTATAATTTTTTACTAAAATGAGCTCATTTCAATCGCAAATAATTCGGCATATATATTCGGTTTTTTTTTTTTAATGATTTAATCTCTACATAACCATACTGAACAAAAAGTGTATGTGAAGGGACCTAAAATAAAAAATAAAAAAAAAAAAAAAGAAGAAAAGAACGCAATCATCAGA